>NC_057865.1:83611767-83932600 GCF_019393635.1 Dromiciops gliroides
CTCTTACTCTGTTCCTCCAGAATCTAATCCTTCTATTTCTGCAAAAATACAGTTAGCTTAAGATCCATTGACAAAATTCTTGGAGATGAATCTAAGCCTTTCAAAGGGAGAAAACACTTAATTGGGCTTCTTACATTGGAAAAACTGAATATAGGAGTATCACAAAAATAGTAGTAGCAGAATGTGTGTGTATGTGTGTACATGCATGCATAACATATGAATGTATATACACGTATATATTAATATTTAGGGTAGAATTTTTATTAAAATGTAAGAAGGGAACAGGTAAACTTTTTCAAACAATATTAGTCAGCAGAACATAACTTTTTACTCACAGAACTGACTCTAGGCAGAAGGTGCAAGATCCCACTGTGCTAATTGTTTGTTGATTTTTAAAAAAAGTATTTAATTTGGGGATACAGGATTGGTTTAACATTAGGAAAACAATTAATATAATCATATTAAAAACTAAAACTTAGAAATCCATATGATTATTTTAATGGATACAGAAAAAACTTTCTATAAAGTACAGCACTCATTTATGCTAAAAAAACAAAAACAAAAACAAAAAACCCTTACAAAGTTTGGACAATGAGGGACTTTTTAAAAAAATCTTTAAAAAGTATCCATCAAAGGGGGCAGCTAGGTGGCGCAGTGGATAGAGCACTGACCCTGAATTCAGGAGGACCCGAGTTCAAACCCAGCTTCAGACACTTGACACTTACTAGCTGTGTGACCCTGGGCAAGTCACTTAACCCCAATTGCCTCACCCAAAATAAATAAATAAATTATTATTATTTTTTAAAGTATCCATCTAAAACCAAAAGCAAGCATCATATGCAATGGGGATATATTAGAACATTAATAAATATGGAAGTGAAACAAAGATGCCCACTCTCCACATTATTATTTGATAAAGTCCTTGAAATGCTAGCAATAGCAATAAGACAAGAGAAAAAAATTAAAGGTATAGAAAGATTGATAAAGAGTAGATAAAACTATTGCTGTTTGCTGATAATATGATGGTACACTCGCAGAATCCTAAGGAATCAGCAAAGATAATAATTGAGACAATAGATTCAGCTGTATTTTAGCTACAAAATAAATCCTCAAAAAATAACAGCATTTCTATATGATAATTAACAAAGCCCAAGAAGCAATAATTAAAAGGGAAATCCCATTCCCAATAACTGCCAAGTGTATAAAATATCGGGGATCAACCTACCAAAGGATATAAAAGACATATAAATTAATTTACAAAGTGCTCTTTAAAGAAGTTTTTAAAAAGGCTCAAATAGCCAGATAATTATTCAATGATTAAGCTTAACCAGTGCCAGTGTAAATGACAAAACTGCCAAACTCTATAGACTTTTTAAATGCTCTACTAATCAATTTAGCAAGAGGATTATTGTTTTTATACATAATCATTATACAGTAGTATATAAACATATAATATGCATATGCAATATGTGATATACATGTGTAATATGTTTTATATTATATATTTATACTACATATCATGTTTTTATATATATAAAATCACCATTTCTTAATAGATAATTGGTTAAAGGATATGAACAAGTTTCAAAAGCAGAATTACAAAGTATTCACAACTACATAAAAGAATGCTACTAATCACTAATTGTACAAAAAATTCAAATCAAAACAACCCCCAGTTTTTACCTCACACTTTGCAAATTCACAAAGATGAAAAAAAATTAGTGGCAGTAGTCAAAGTTGGAGGAATTATGGAATGCTAGAGACACTGATACTTTATTGGTGAAGCTGTGAAACAATACAACTATTTTGGAAGCAATTAGGAATATGCAAATAAAATTACTAAAATGAGCATACTCTGAACCAGAGACTCCACTACTGGGCTTATGCCTCAAGGAAGCCATCAATAGGAAGAAAGTTCCAATGCACGCTAAAATATTTAAAGCAGCACTTTTTGTGATCACACATAATTAAAAAATAAGTAGATGGCCATTAATTGGAGAATGACTAAAAACTTTGTAAAATATGAATATAAAGTAATATTACTGCACTTTCAGAAATTATACATATCTATCTATCTATCTATAATGAATGCAGAGAAGCATGGAAAGATCTATACATGCTGATGCAGAGTAGAGTAAGCACAGCCAAGAAAACAATACACACGATAATTACAATGTAAATGGAAAGATCAACTATGTACCAAAATGAATGTAATAAAATTATAAAGTTCAACATGATTCAAATGGAGAGATATGTGAAAACATTCCCTACCCACTCCATTGTGGACGTGGGAGGTTCACGGTTATTACATGTTCTATATTTTTTCAGACTTTAAAGTTTATTGATCATTTGGATTGAATTTATGTTTCCTCTTTTATGTCTTTAAAAATACTACGTGTTATATGCAATGGTTCTCTGTGAAGGGAAAGGGGAAAAATACTTGGGAAAACTGCAATAATGTATAATATGGAAGACCAATAAAATTTATTTAAAAAAAGTATTTTAGGGGGCATCTAGGTGGTACAGTGGATAAAGCGTTGGCCCTGGATTCAGGAGGAACTGAGTTCAAATCCAGCCTTAGACACTTGACACTAACTGTGTGACCCTGGGCAAGTCAGTTAACCCTCACTGCCCTGCCAAAAAAAAAAAAAAAAAAACCAAAAACAAAAAACAAAAAATAAAAAAGTATTCTATTTGATAGAGCAAAATGGTACCTTAAAGGCCTTCATTGATCTGTCTTCCATGTATAAATTAAGATCATACAAGATTTCCTGCTTAATGCCACAGTGGAGATAACTTTGGTGATGTTCTCATTATTATCAAGTATTATACTTATCTAAGGAATTTCTTCTTGAAATGGGAGATGTACAGTGCAGAATACAAACAGAAGAGGGATTCCCTATAGATGGTAACATCTTCCAGACAATCCTACTTACTATTTCTCTACTGATTCATGTTTTGGAGAAGAGACACAGGGCTCTTCCTTGTATGAATACTTCCCAGGATCTCAGACAAGGCAGCCCTTCATGAATCCTTAGTAGTCCTAACACATACACTGAAAACAACCTAAAGACACTGCTGAAATGTGCTGAAGTGTGGGCAGTGTATTTATCTACCAACAGGCAGTAACTCCTTCTTCCTCCTATGTATTCTAGCTACTACCACCTCTACTCATCACTGGGATTCCTGGTGATGTATTTCTTCTGGTACCTTCAATATCCTCAATCTTCTCTAATTGTAGTATGAATATGATTTGATTTTAATATGTTGAACCCAAGATTCCATGAGTAATCTTATCTGTTCCAAGGCATGCCCAACATTTTGTTTGAAAATCATTGAAATGTGGTATCACTCATTGCCCTTGGGAATCCTGTAGAATTTTTTAAAATTAAATTTTAAAAAAATGTTTTGTTGAACAGAATTCCAGGGTCAATTGGTTACATTATAGACTCAAATGAAAAAGAAAGATGTACTTGCCAAAGACCATGTTTCTCCAAATGGAGTACAGGCAATGATGTAGGAGAACTTTGGTTTCACTTAGCAAAACTTAACAGGTACCTATGGCAGGTTTATAAGTGATGCTGAACCAATTCTATCAGTGAACAGTCTGACTATCCTTAATACCATATTGAAAAGTGATGATGGCATCATTACCTTTGACTGTGCAAGATCTATAATGCTCAAGTTCTCAGGAGCTATGTTTTAAATAAACTGTAATGCCTTTCTTAGTAGCAAAGCCAAAAGGGAAATCACGTAACTTTTTGGGGGCCTCTTTGGGATTTCTTTCTAGCGTGATTTTTTCCCCAGAGCTGATCTATATACATAAAAAGAGCAAGCACTTACTTTGACACATTGGTGACATTGGTCTAAAGAAACTAGCTTCTCAAACTACCTGAACATGGATAGAACTACTTCAAAAATATAGTTTGTCTGGATAATTTGAAGACAAATATCTTTCGGATGTTTATCAGACTTTGTAAAGATTTTTGTCTGAAAGAATTTTGCATCAAAGTGTGCTATATACCATGTGATTGTGTGCCCCTGGATTGTATCCATCATCCATCTTCACACAAATGTTCATGTTAATGGGCTTATTCTTCTGCTGGGTGTTTCTCTCACATGCAAGGAGTTTCTGCTGCAAATCTGTGGAGTTGGCAGAGGAAAGAGATCATGAGTAAATCAAATACATTGTTTAAGGAGCATCTTATAAAGTCAGACTACAAGGGATCATTCACATAGGTCATTGGCACAGGTCCTGTAGCTAAAACCACCGCAAGATGTACTTGATATTTCTTCCTTGACAAGGTTGTCCAATATGAAGGATCATGGTTGGGGCTTTGGATTTAATTATTTAAACAAGGTCTTGGGGCAGCTAGGTGGCGCAGTGGATAATGGACTGGCCCTGGATTCAGAAGGACCTGAGTTCAAATCTGGCCTCAGACACTTAACACTTAAGTAACTGTGTGACCCTGGGCAAGTCACTTAACCCCAATTGCCTCACCAAAAACAAAAACAAAAAACCAAATAAACAAGGTCTGCCATTGATTGGTATATATATGTATGTATGTATATACACATATACATGTACATACACATACACATATATATAGGACAAATTATTTCATCTATTTTAGCCTCAGCTTTCTCATCTGTAAAGGAGGGGATTAAACTAGTCCCAGATTCTATGAATGTTGAAATCGCCTATGTCAGGAACTAAGCTTACTTGCAGATAGAGTTGTCCTAGTAATGGAGAAAGCTATTTCTGAAAATCATGTGCCCTATTATTATTGTTGTTGTTGTTGTTAGTAATAATAATCATATTTACACAATTAACACTTATGGAAACATGTTTGCTGTAATGCTATCAGATGTGATATGGAGCCCTACTTGTCAGGATGTGAAACATGAAGCAAGCTTTGCATTTTAAATGTTAGAATTTACAATTTAAAAAATTCCCGAGTTTTCTTCCCCTTCTGAAGAGAACTTAAGTAATGAGGGCTCTTCCTCCTTATTCTTTACTACAGCCTTGTACAATCATTTGTTAACTAGAGGTCATGCTACCCAATCTTTCAGAAAGAGAAACTATCAAGGCATATAGCATAAATGCATCTTGCTGAAGGTCACAGAATGAAACATTGGCAAGTGTTGGGAATAAGACACAGATCTCTAAATTGACATGCCTGAGATGGCAGTGTGCTTCTCAGGAATCAGTATATAACAGCTGAGATTCTTTCATGAGTATCTAGAAAATTTGATGGACAAAGCTATTTCTTAGTAGTTGTTCCCCATTATGATGATGAGGAATAACAATAATAATAATCTTTAATACTTTTTATCTGTCATGCAGATAGTCCTATCTGTGGATAACCTTAACTTTTGATATAGGTTATTTCAAATTTCACCAAATTTGTTTTGTGACAGAAATCTTAGTTGGTAGACCCACCATTTCATTGATATAGGAACTCAAATTGAAGAAACTCCCTCCTCCAATGTGGATTGGCAACTTGTGTAATCTATTTTCATACAGGGTTGCCTAGGGTAACATAGCCAATGTTGTATGGGTCAGAAGAAGAAGTGTTCCTATTCCAAATCTTGATTCTGAGGCCTGCTCTTTCTCCATTGTGACATGCTGCACTTCACCCACAACCATAACCACAATGTGTGTCATTATTATTATGTAGTTCTTTAAAAGTTTCAAAGCATCTTCCTCATAGTAAGCCTCTGAGGCAGTTATTGCACTTGTTATCAATATTTTGACATATGAGGAAACTGAATCGCTAAAAAATCTAATGACATGCCTGTGATCACCTGGCTAGTAAATACCTAATGCAAAGTTCAAAGATGTATCTTCAGACTTGAGGATAAAAAAGAACCTCTTGATTGTTTTTTCCTAAAATACACAAAACATTTGTTTTATTTTTATCTTTGTTCTATCAGAGCACTAAATTGATACCTATTGGGCAGTATTATGTGTCCTGTCAATCCAGAAGGTCCATAGCCAAAGTTCCTATAATAACGTTCAGTCAGTCATGGTGTGTGTTTGTGGATATCTACAGAGATGATTCCCCATTTCTGTTTTTCTTCTTTCACTACTTGTGTGACGGAGATCATTACACTATGGCCCTGGGGTCACTACAATGTTTCATGAATGAGCCCACACTTTTTTTCCTCAACAGAAAGCCCTGGGACTTTGCTCTTTGGGGTCCTTGTTTCCAGATGCTACCATCTCCACTTTCTGAGCTATGTTACCCAAATCCCTTCTTAGTCTGTGGAAGAAGGCAAAGGGTTCCTTCTTTCTGGAAAGTATATAATTTTTCTTTAAGCTATTTGAAGGATTTAAGTGCAGTATTTTCCCTATGGTTCTCTTTTCCTACCCTCTCCACCACATTGGGAACCTGAAGCTCTGGGTATAGATATTCTTGTTAAGAGGAGGGTTTCCTACCTTAATATCATAAGAACAGAAATGTTCTATGGATGTATATATTTATGATAACTCTACAGCCATTTTGTATGTTGTACCTTTCCTTTTCATGATTCTCAGAACGGTGTGTCCCATTTCTTGGCACAAATATTTGGTCAGCAGAGGCACTGGAATTATTTAAGTTCTAAGTTAATGGAAGAGACTTCATTTTTTTAGCTTTAATTTTGTTGGTGCCTAGCATGACAACAAACCCTTGGAAAATACTCACTCAATACTTATTGAAACATGTTTGTTGGAAGAGATAGAAGTAAGACCCTTTTTTCCTTTTGTTCAGGGGGACTTATTTAATGAGAGATCATTCTCCTTTGTTTTAGAAGCTGGGATTATTTGAGTGTATTTTTTTCTAGGAGGTCAAAGTTTGAACTATAATAGATGATTACTTGAGGACATGGAATCATACATCCGGCTCAGGGGTTCTTAATCTGTTTTGTCACATGGACCTCTATGGTGGACTGGTAAAGTGTGTGGACTGCTTTTCTGAATAATATTTGAAATGTATAAAATTAAATACCTAGGTTTAAAGAAGAATTTGATTTTATTTAAATAGCTATTTAAATATATATATATACACACATACAGATACACATACATACATACATACATACATACAAACATACATACATACACCAAGTTCACAGAGCCTGGATTAAGAACCCTTGACCTAGAATGTGACCCATTATTGAGCACCAGTTTCCTTATTTTTGGTATTGTTTTATATTTTTAGTGAAACAAACAAAAACTCCCTCAGCACAAATGTTAAAGCTTTTGTTCAGTGAAATTGAGTTTCCAGCCTTTGCAGGGCTGTGGTATCTTTACCTGAAGCTGCTTTATCAGCAGGTCTTGACCTAGAATATTTTCAGGGCTTAAGGATTTTATTTTTCTATTTTTCAATAAGGTTTTCAGTAGAGTTGAGTTCACTTTGGTACATTGTGGACACCCTTTAAAAAATTAATTTGCACTTAAACTTGTGGGGGAGGTTCAACTACATGGGATATCTCACTGTAAAACTCCAAGGAATTAGGAAGCAAAGACCAGAAGTGTTCTTTGCTTGAAGCAACATGCCAGGGAGGTCAGATAGCAGCACAGCACTCCATTGCCTTTGCTTGACCAGGGGAGCATGAGCTACTGTAATGGCTGTGTCCCATCTGATAGAATATGGCTTTTAAACCTGTTAGAGAATACAGTGCTGGATAGGACTTTTTCGGCAAGACAGACAATGATTTGTGTCTGCTTTAGTGTGGTTTCACACCTGAAATCATCATCACAGTTGATTCACAAAAAAAGTATGTTGCTCCTTCATATCTTTCCAATTAGAAGGCTTTGTCTCATTGTCTGCCACTGCTTCTCTTGGGGACTTTCAGCAAGGTGCTTCTTCACTGTGTATCTTCATAGTTTCTCCCTCTGGAAAATGGAGTTATGTGTCTCTAACTATTAGCACAATGCACGAGGCTGTGGCGAAGTTATTATTGAATTGTTTCCATAGTCTCTTACTCTTCATGACCCCATTTGGGGTTTTCTTGGCAAAGATACTGGAGTGGTTTGCCATTTCCTTCTCCAGCTCATTTTACAGATGAGGAAACTGAGACAAATAGGGTGAAGTGACTTGCCTGGAGTCACACAACTAGTGAAACCAGATTTGAATTTTCAGGAAGATGTCTTCCTGACTCCAGGCCTCACACTATATCCACTCTGCCTCCTATCTACCTCTGCACAATTGTGTATGATGACATGCCATTAATTTAGTATCATGTGTCAAAAAGCCAAAGCAATATTGAGTTCCAATAACAAAGGAGTAACTTCAGAGGATAAGAAGAGGATAATCCCATGGTTCTCTGTCCTGGTCACATCACAGCTGGTATATTGGGCTCAATTCTGAGAACCACATTTTAGGAAAGCTACTGATAAGCTAGAAAATCTAAAGGAGGATAACAGGGATTTTTAAGGGCCTCAAGTTCATGCTGTATGAGGAATGCTTACCAAATGGATTCTTTTTCACATTTGGTTGAGTCTCTGAATTGCCTTCCAATTAGACAATTATGTGATTCAATATTAATAATAATAATTAATATTTATGTATCCTTATAAGGTTTGTATTTTACATATATTAATTCATTTTGTCATCATAGGTGCTAATAGCCATATTTTTCAAATGGGAAAACTGAGGTTGTGAAATGTTAAGTGACTTGCCCAATGTAGCATATCTCATAAGCATATGAGGCATTATTTGAACTCACTTTTCCCTGATTCTGAGTCTACCACTCTCCTCTGTACCACCTAGCTTGTCTCTATGGTAGAGGAAATTTAATTTAGAAAAGATGGGAATCTCAAGTCTTTCTGATTCTGTAGTCAGTATTATATTTATTGTGCCACTTAATAACTTACCTTTTAGACCCTAATTTAAAAAAAGACATAGAATGGATGGATGGATAGATGGATGGTGTGTGTGTATATATAAGTGTGTAAAGAGAAGGGAAATGTTCTCTCCTCCTCTGCTCCATCCTCTACACGTATGTTGTTGTTATTGGCTAAAACTTTAGTAATGGAGGGGTAAATGCCCTATTCATTCAGTAAGTCAGTGCTCTAAATCTTAGGTTTACAAGGGGGAAAGAAAGGAGGAGACCAAGGAACTGGCTGGAATTGAAACAAGAGGCTTCTGGTTTCCCATAGTTACTTATTTCTGACGTAAAAAAACAATTCCCAATCTTCATTCCCTCCTCAATTCTACTCCCCTAGAACTATATTTTCAGAACATAATTTAAGGCCATAGAAATATCTACCACTAACTTGGAGTCAGGACTGAGGAAGAACACAGGTACCTCTATATTTGAGTAGGTGAAAGGCGAGATGGTGAATAGAGACAGTTCTCATTGATATTTGGGGATGTGGATAATGAGATGTTTTCCTGGTCTGAAATTGCATTTTTAAAGGCTATATAGAATGCTACTATACTTGTTAGGTATAATTGACCTCAGATGAGTTAACACATTTTTCAGCTTAGTAGGGCAACATTTTGAGTATGGAATAATATTCTCTCTACTCACCCTGCCCTATCCTCTCTGAATATGGGTTTCTACTAGTTTTTTCTTCAGTTTTTAACATTTGCATTGGTGATCTCTCTCTCTCCATTTCTCTCTTGTCCTCCCCCTTTCTTTCTCCCCACCCCATATGTATATGTGAATATGCACACATATATAATTTCTTCTTTGTTCATGCCTTGACTTTACATTTTTATTATGCTGTTTGTCATAAATGTCTCCATCTGTGAATCTGTATTAGACTTTGAGTCTCTCACTGAGTGGATTAGTTCCATAAATAATATTTTATTATGTATGTGGCACAGCTCCATTCACAATTGGTGCTTAATAAATGTTGTGTTGGTTGTTTCTCTTGGTTTTTTTTCTCTTGAGAGGTTAGCGAATCATCCTTAACAAAGCAGTTTTCCCATAAAATGTCTTCATAGAGGTTTGGAAAGACTAAACTTGTATTTTGCAAGTTCTGTAGTAAACACATTCTGTTTCTTTGTTAAAAAAATAAAGCACTCGAGTACTGGTAGGATATAATTGCTACTTTCAATATTACGCCTACTATAAAACTTATGTTTTATTGGGTTTTCTTACTAGTTATTTCCAAGTAACATTTTTTAAAATTCAAAGCTGTAGTCATAAGGCAAATGATTTCTGAGAATTATCTAATTGTAGCAGGTCTTAGTTGGAAGAAACAGTTAAGTAGTAAGCAGTGAAAGGCAGTCAGGAAATTAGGAAGGAAACAGGTGTCCCGAGACCAAAGTATACTTTACTAGTTATTAGTATCCAGTCAATAAAACTACATTAGAAAAGGAAAGAACACAGACAATAAAAATGAGGCCAGAGGCAGAGCCAAGATGGTGGAGAGAAGCTAGGAAGTTGCCTGAGCTCTCTCAAGTTTCCCTCAAAAGCAACATTAAGTCAAGCCCCTAACAGAGGTTGAAGAAAAAATAGGAAAAGAAATGAGAGAATGAAAGTTACACAAGAAAATTAGGAAAAAGTGTCAACAGCTTGGAAAAGGAAGCACAAAACTGACTGAAGAAAACAATTCCTTAAAAAAATGGCTGAATGGGGGGAAAAACTGGCCAAATGGAAAAGGACCTACAAAATTTTACTAAAGAAAATAATGCCCTAAAAATGAGAATTGGGTAGATGGAAGTTAATAACTCCATAAGACAATAGGAATAAAACAGAATCAAAAGAATGAAAAAAAATAGAAGAAAATGTGAAATACCACATCAGAAAGAAAATTGATCTGGAAAATAGAACCAGGAGAGATAATTTAAGAATTGTTGGACTGCCTGAAAGCCATGGTCAAAAAAAGAGTCTATACAACATATTCCAGAAAATTATCAAGGAGAACTTCCTTGATATTGTAGAATCAGAGGGTAAAATAGTCATTGAAAGAACGCACCGATCACTTCCTGAAAGAGACCACAAAAGGAAAACTCCAAGGAATATTGTAATCAGGTTCCAGAATTATCAGGTGAAGGAGAAAATACTGCAATCAGCCAGAAAGAAACAATTGAAATATCATAGAGCCACAGTCAGAATTACACAGGACCTGGAAGCTTCAACATTAAAGTATCAGGAGGTTTGCACTATGATATTCAGGAAGGCAAAGGAGCTTGGATTGCAACCAAGAATCTACTACCCAGCAAAATTGAGCATTATCTTTCAGGGGAAAAGTTGGACATTTGGTGATATAGGGGACTTTCAAGGTTTCTTGATGAAAATACCAGAACTGAACAGAAAATTTGATCTTCAAATACAAGACTCAAGAGAAGTATAAAAAAGTAAACAGGAAAAAAAATTATTCAATAAGGTGAACTTGTTTACATCCACATGGGGGAAGATAATACAACTCTTGAGAACTGTATTTCTATTTGGGCAGATAGAAGGAGTATGCACAGAGGGTATAGGTATAAATTGACTTTGATTTGATGATATAAAAAATTAAGTGATAAAAAAAGGAGTACGTGGGGAAAAAGGAAAGGAGAAATGGAATGGGGCTAATTACATCAAATGAAGAGGTGCAAGTGAACCTATTGCAATAGAGGGAAAGAAGAGAGTGGTGAGCATTGTTTCAAACTTACATTCATCAGATTTGGTTCAAAGAGGGAATAACATATACACTGATGTGGATAAATAAATTTATCTTACACTTTAGGGAAGTAAAAGGGTAAGGGAAAAGGCAGGGCATTGATAGAAGGGAGGGCAGAAGCAAGGGAGGAAAGGGGAAGGAGGGGATAATAAAAGGAAGGGCAGATTGAGGGAGGCAGTGGTCAGAAGCAGCACACTGATAAGGAGGAATAGGATGAAAGAAGAAAAAAAGTACAAACAAAGGGGGAAATGGGATGGAGAGAAATAGACAGTAATAATAACTGAATGTGAATGGGAAGAACTCTACAGTAAAGTGGAAGCAAATAGCAGAGTGGATTAAAAACCAGAATCATATGATATGTTGTTTACAAGAAACACATTTGAAGCAGAGAGATACACACAGCATAAAGGTAAAAGGTTGAAGCAGAATATATTAGGCTTCAGTAGAAGTCAAAAAGGAGGAGTAGCAATTCTTATCTCATACAATAAAAGAGATAAGGAAAGAAACTACAACTTCCTAAAGGGTACCATAGACAATGAAGTAATATTAATACTAAACATATATGCACCAAGTGGTATAGCATCCATATCCTTATAGAAGTTAAATGAGTTACAAGAGAAAATAGAGAGCTAAACCATATTAGCAAGGGGACTTTAACTTTCCCCTCTCAGAACTAGATAAATCTAACCAAAAAAATAAATAAGAAAGCAGTTAAAGAGATAAATAGAATTTTAGGAAAGTTAGATATGATAGACCTCTGGAGAAAACTGAATGGGGATAGAAAGGAATACACATTTTTCTCAATAATACATGGTACATATACAAAAGTTGATCACATATTAGGGCACAAAAACCTCACAGTCAAATGTAGAATGGCAGGAATAGTAAATGCATCCTTTTTTAGATCATGATGCAATAAAAATTACATGTAATAAAGAGCCATGGAAAGATAGACTGAAAATTAATTGGAAACTAAATAATCTCCTCCTGCAGAATGAGTGGGTCAAACAACAAATCATAGAAATTTTTTTTTTTAGTGAGGCAATTGGGGTTAAGTGACTTGCCCAGGGTCACACAGCGAGTAAGTGTTAAGTGTCTGAGGCCGGATTTGAACCCAGATACTCCTGACTCCAGGGCTGGTGCTCTATTCACTGCACCACCTAGCTGCCCCACAACAAATCATAGATACAAGCAATAGCTTCATTCAAGAGAATGATAACAATGAAACAACATACCAAAACTTTTTGTAATGAAGTCAAAGAAGTTTTTAGGGGAAATTTTATATTTCTAAATGCTTCCATGAATAAAATAGAGAAAGAGTAGATCAATGGATTGGGCATGCATCTAAAAAGCTAGAAAAAGAACAAATTAAAAATCCCCAATTAAATACTAAATTAGAAATTCTGAAAATCAAAGGAGAGATTAATGGTAATTGAAAGTTAGAAAAATATAGCATTAATAAATAAAACTAAAAGCTGGTTTTATGAAAAAATAAAAATAAAAAACATTTGGTTAATTTGATTAAAAAAAGAAAGAAGAAAACCAAATTATCAGTATCAAAAATGAAAGGGGTTGCGGGCAGAGAGGCAGTGCAGTGGATAATGCCCCAGCCCTGATTTCAGGAAGACCTGAATTCAAATCTGGCCTCAGATACTTGACACTTACTAGCTGTGTGAGCCTGGGCAATTCACTTAACCCTCATTGCCCCCCCCCCAAAAATGAAAGGGGTGAATTTGCCATCAGTGAATTGGAAATTAAAGCAATAATTAGGAGCTATTTTGCTCAACTGTATGCCAATAAATTTGACAATCTAAATGAAATGGATGAATATTTACAAAAATATAAACTGCTGAGAATAACAGAAGAGGAAATAAAATCCTTAAATAAGCCTATTTTAGAAAAAGAAATTGAACAAGTCATCAATGAACTCCCTAAGAAAAATCTCCAGGGTCAGATGGGTTTACAAGTGAATTCTAACAAACATTTAATAAACAATCAATTCCAATACATACAAATTATTTGGAAAAATAGGTGAAGAAGGAGTTCTACCAAATTGATTTTATGACACAAATATGATGTTGATACCTAAACCAGACAGAGCCAAAACAGAGAAAGAAAATTATAGACCAATTTCCTGATGAATATTGATGCCAAAATCTTAAATAAAATATTGTCATGGAGATTACAGAAAGTGACCACCAGGATAATACACTATGACCAGGTGGGATTTATACCAGGAATCCAAGGCTGGTTCAACATCAGGAAAACTATCAACATAACCACATCAATAATAAAACTAACTGTGATAGATTAGATTCTTCTCACCAGTCCAATGGTACAAGAAAGTTCCAAAGCACTCATGATGGAAAAGACTCTCCAAATCCAGGAAAAAAAAAAAAGAACTGTGGAATATAGACGCTGATTGGACCGTACTATTTCTTTTGTTTTTTTTTTTTTTTGCTGTTGTTTTTCTTTTTTGAAGTTTTTCCTTTTTGCTCTGATTCTTCTCGTATAACATGACTAATGTAGAAATATGTTTAATTATATATATATATATATATATATATATATATATATATATATATATATATATATATATATATATATATATATATATATATATATATATATATATATATATATATATATATATATATATATATATATATATATATATATATATAGTGATGAAATAATGAGATTTAGCAGATACTCAAAGACCCACCTGGAGATTAATCTAGGCTGATTGAATCAAGTGAGAGTGATTAACTGCTGATTAGCCTACTTCAAGTTAACTGGATTGTAATCACACCTTGAGAACACCTTCAGAACCAATGGATTTGGATGACACCAACCAATCAGCTTGAAGCAGTGTGTAAGGACCGGTTCTGTTCCAGACCTATAAAAAGCTTCCACAATCAGTTTGCTGGAGAGAGTTCGTGATTGAAGCAGGCTTGTGGCAGAGGACTTGAGGAAGAACCAGACCAGGCTGGAACTCTAGGCTAAATAGGCTTTTTTCTTAACTTTCTGAACTCCATGAGAATATCTGTATGCTTTAATAAATGTTTAATGCCCAAGGACTGGTGCTGAAGCTTCTAATTTAAGGCCACCACAATTTAAATTTTAAACATCACAACATATATATATATATATGTATATATGTGTACAACCTTTGTCAGATTACCTGCTGTCTAGGGGAGGTGGGGAGGGAAGGGAGGGAGGGAGAAAAATTTGAAATTGGAAATCTTATCTAAAGAAATATTGAAAACTAAAATAAATATTAAAAAAAAAGAAATCAAAAGATAAGAGAATTTAGAGCTGTAAGAAACTTTGGAGACCATCTTATGCAAGCCTCTTATTTTGCAGTTGAGGAAACTGAGGCCCAGAGAGATTAAGTCACTTACCAAAGGTCACAGAGGTAATAAGGAAAGTTCCACTGTCAGGATTTGAATCCAGGTCCCTAGATTCCAAATTCTTCACTCTTAGTATTTCATCACCATGCATCAG
Source organism: Dromiciops gliroides (assembly GCF_019393635.1). Lineage (NCBI taxonomy): Eukaryota > Metazoa > Chordata > Mammalia > Microbiotheria > Microbiotheriidae > Dromiciops > Dromiciops gliroides. The sequence continues at coordinate 83,626,883 of NC_057865.1, forward strand.
ATTCCACCCCCCCCCTTACACCTTCAACCTAATCTGCAGCTTCACTTGTGTAGTAGACTGTTCTTGTTCAGTTAATGTGCTCCCCAAAGGGGCTGTCATTATATGGTAGAATGCAATGGGGGGCTGAAAGAAAACTCCTACATGCAAATATAATTTTCCCTATAACACATGTATTTCCACCACTACAAAGCCATTTCTTTGAATTGATCCTTATGATTTTTAGGCTTTTTTTTTTGTTGTGCAGGACCTCCTGGGTGTTATGATACAGCAAGTCCCTAACACCTTGTTAGGAAGGTCTTTTAGGTGGTGCTGAAAGAGTACATTTCAGTGAAACAGACTAGCTTTGAGGACAAAGGAGAATGTCAGATTTTGGTAAAAGCAACAGGATGAGATATAAAGGATTAAGAGACTTAAATTATTGCCAAATATAAGTCAGTTGATCAACATTAACTGCCTCTTATGTGCCATGCATTTAAGGGCTGGTGATATAAAAAGGCAAAAGACAATCCTTGATCTCAAGCTGCTTGCAATCTAATGGAGGGTGGACATAGAGACAACAAGCAAAAAAATGTACATGCAAACTATATACAGGATATATAGGAAATAATTAACAGAGGGGACACACTAGAATTAAGAGGGATTGGAAAAAGCTTCCTGTAGAAAATGGAATTTTAGTTGGAGCTTAAAGAATGTCAGGGAGCAGACGTGAGGACAGAGAAATCCAGACATGTGGGATAGCCAGAGAAAATGCTGGGAGTGGAGAAATAAAGTGTCTTGTTCATCATTTTTCCTAGGGCTGGTTCTGTGTTCTCTTCCATGTTAGGATGCCATAGTTCCTGCTCATTCTCTGTTGCAGTATATTTTAGAAAATAAGGATGTCTGGAGAATAACCAAGAGACTCAGGGAAAACTGAAATGTTGTATGACTTTCCTTGTGTTCAGGAGGGAAGATCAATATCCCTCCTCTCCCCTGCTATTCTACTACCCTTCCTAAATATAAGAATCATAGGTAAGCTCCATGCCAGAAAGAACTTGCAATCTTCTCCTATTAAAGAGAAAAGTGATGCTTCAGTGGCTTTAATAAATATGTATGTTGGGTTATGTTCAAGCTTTCTGGCAGAGGCTCTATCTAAGCTACAAGAGTACTATTTTTAAGAGGAATCGATTGAGTGTTCTGTTGAATCTCTGCTCCAAATTTTCTTCTGCTCCTTTAGATGCTTTTTTTCCTTAGCTTTCAAAATATCATTGCTTAATGAACTTAAATCCCAGTTTTCCTGTCTAGTTCACTCTGCTAATTCTCATCAAAGATGCATCCAAAGCTGACCAAGTGGCACTACAGATCCCAGAACCATTCTGATCTTGTCAGGAAATCAAAAGATTGTAATCCCTGGCTGGAGTGTCTGTTTCCAGATTAAATAGAAAGTCCCATATGCTATGTTTATCTTTGAAAGGTATTTCCATATAAGCTTAACTAGCCATTGGTTCATTCATCTAAAATTGTTTATTGAATGTGGACTGTAAGCTAAATTTTCTAGGGGATTAAAAATGAGAAATGGGATTGAGTTTGAAGCTTTATAGGGGAGATGAGATGTATAAACAGCTAAATATAATTCCAAGTAAATTATTATGAGTGTATCAGAGAGGCACATAGTATTGCAAAATCCAAGAAAGTCAGAATTATTTCTGAGTTCCCTGGGTGAGCAGTGAAGATAGTAGAGGAGATGGGTCTTGAAAGATAGCTGTAAATTCAATAAATGGAAATGGGATGGGCAGAAAGATATTCCAGAACAAGAGATGGAATGAAAGAAAATGTAAAGGTGGGAAATTTTTTCCTCTTTACAGCAGGGATTCTTGATTTTAAAAAAATCTTAGACCCCTTTAAGAATCTGGTGACATTTGTGGGCCCCTTCTCAGAGTCATAAAATATATAGGATTATAAAGGACACCAACAACATTAAAGTCCACAGGACCCAAGTTAAGAACAAGTAGCCTAGTTTTTACTAGTGTATGGTGTATGTAAATAGGAATCATGTTAAATAAGAGTAGAAAAGTAGATTAGGTCTATATTTCATAGTACCTTGAATCCAAGTTCCTTTCAAGCTCTTATTCTATTCTCCTATAATTCAGATTAAGCTATTTGGACTTTAATTTGTGACCTAATATTTCTTAAAGTATGCTCCATGGAACCCTGGATTTCTGAGAAACAGTCAGTGGGATTTCCCAAAGTAAGAAGCTTAATAACAAATACATCCGCTATGCATGTATTCAGAAAATGCAGGAGACTTATGGACTTGGTTTGATTTGGTCATGTGATATAAAAATTGCTTGCATGCTGATTTGGTATGAATCATTGAACATATACAGTAATGTGTGACAAATAATCAGGTTGCTGGACAAGTATTTTGGGAGAGTAGAAAAGAATCAATAACCATGTAAAGTTAAATTTTGTTTTGTTTTATTTTTTCTCATAATTTAATTTCATTCTCTAATAATAATAAATCAGGAAAATAAAAATATGAGTAATTTTTTTAAAGAAATCAATTTTCAGGGGCACCTAGGTGGCACAGTGGATAAAGCACCAGCCCTGGATTCAGGAAGACCTTAGTTGAAATCTGGCCTCAGACACTTGGCATGTACTAGCTGTGTGACCCTGGGCAAGTCACTTAACCCTCATTGCCCTGCAAAAAAAAATCAATTTTCTTGATGAAACAAATACTCATGAATTGGTAGGAGGACCAAATTTCATCCACAGAAGAAATGTAAATAACATGATAGACAAAGTTATAATGACTCTACTTCTAATGATTCTCTTATACAATGTACATTATGCTAGTGTTTTTTAATATCATGGTTTTGGTAATATTATTAAGGTTTTTGCAAATTGGAAAGATTCCGTTTAGTACAAAGCTTTCTTTAATACAAAGCTTAATTAGATCAAAATGTAATTAACTAATTCAACTCCTAATAATATATCTAATGTCAGTAAAAGGGACAATGAGAATTATAGTAAATATGAGCTAGCTCATCTAATACTGTTTCCAGTTTTTAAATACATTGATTCTTAATAATCACATCCTGCTTGATACATGATTTGGTTGCATTAATATTAGATTTGAAATAAATTAGATTTATGTTTTTCTTGTATTATTTGGTATCATTAATCAATCAATCAAAAAATATGTGGAATGAAGCAACGCCTACTGGAAGACACTTACATTTTAATGGTAGAGGCAATAAGTGTATATAAATATAAACAGCATAAACACAAAATGAATAACAACAAAGTTAAATACAATATAGTTGAGGGGGTTGAAAAATTATGCAAAATATTTTGCTTTAAAGTTCCATTGAAGGAAATGGGAAAACAAGTTTGCAGCAAGTTTCTCTTATAAAGACCTCATTTCTGAAATATATAGGTAACTGAGCCAAATTTGTAAAAAAAAAAAAAAAAAAAAAAAAAATAACAATACCCCAGTTTATAAATGGTCAAAGGATATGAAAAGGCAGATTTCAGAAGAAAAAAAATCAAAGCTATCAATAATCACATGCAAACATGGTCCAAATCACTAGTGATTAGATAAATACAAATTAAAACAACGCTGAGAGGTACCACCTCATGCCTATCAGATTGGCTAACATTACAGCAAAGAAAATAAGCAATGCTAGAGGGGGTGTGGAAAAATTGAGACACTAATGCACTGTTGGTGCATGGTGGAGTTGTGAACTGACAACAATTCTGGAGAACAATTTGGAACTATGTCTAAAAGGCTATAAAACTGTGACCTAGCAATACCATAACTAGGTTTATACCCCAAAGAGCTTAAAGAGAAGGGAAAAGGATTTATTTGAACAACAATATTTATAGCAGCTCTTTTTGTGGTTGGGAAGAATTGGAAAATGAAAGGATGCTCATCAATTGGAGAATGGTTGACACATTGTGGTATGAGATTCTGATGGAATACTGTTGTGATCTAAGAAATTGCTGTATAGAATGGTTTCATAAAAAATCAGAAAGACATATAAACTCATGCAAAGTAAAGTGAGCAGAAACAGGAGAACATTGTACACAATAACAGCAATATTGTAAGGATGATCAACTGTGAAAGACTTAGTTTCTCTGATCAAGACAATGATCTAAGACAATTCTAGAGGACCCATGATGAAAAATGCTATCCACCTCCAGAGAGAGAACTGATGAACTCTCAATGCAGATTGAAGCAAACTTTTAAAACTTTATTTTTATTGTTTTGTTTGTGTTTATGTTATCAGCTATTCTGTGCTGTTTCTCAGCACATGCATATAATGTATAAAAACCAACAAATAAATACAATGGGTGGATGTATATGGAGATAAATGGACAGAAAGCTATATACATATATCTCTGTATGCATCTACTTATATTATTTATTTGTTATTTATACATCATATGTATATGCTGACAAGTAGCATAGAGTAGTTAATAGAGAGCAGGGCTCAGAATCAGGAAGAGCTAGGTTCATGTCCTGCCTCTGACACATACTGGTTGTGGGACACTGGGCAAATCACTTAACTTCTCAGTGTTCTAGGCAATTCTTCAAGATCATAAGCTGCAGAGAAGATTATGATTTGCATTAGTAGAAGTGATTTATTCATCTTGGCACCCCTATATCAATGAAATTGTAGATCTGGTCCCTGTCTCTATATATGTACTATTGTACTAATTATTGTTTTTTTTAAATTATTTTTAAAAATCCAGAAATTTTTAAAAAGATAAGATAATGGAGTTACCACCAGAAACACACTCATCGCAATAGCTACCAAGTGGCCAGGAGGGACAAGGAGTTGTATGTGAGAAGAGAGGATTTTCCCAATGTATAGCTACTGGTGTGGGTGCCAGCTAATGGTCGCCTTATGTCTTTCCTGAATGGCTGATGCTTGGATCAGAATTGGGAAGGCAGAAGCTTGCACAGTGAAGAGAGAGGGTAAAAAGGGGGCAAGTATAGGAGATTTGGATGGGTATAATTCTATTGGAGACAAGACCATGGATTGTAATAAGATGAGGTTGGGATGTTGGCACACTGGTTGATTAAACAATACTAAGGGTCAAGGAATGACCCCAGTCCCCACTTTGAAGACTATTGCTCTAAATTATTCAATCAATAAACATTTATCAAGTGCCTACTATGTGTCTGGTACTGTGCTCTGATGGAGATACAAAAATAGGCATAAATTAGAAATAAAATTCCACACTACAGTGTTTGTAGTGGAAATATGAAGGAGGTGCTAGATGTAAGGTACATTGTTAAAAAGGAAAAATCAGATATTTTTTTACTCTGTGTAGATAGTGAGTGAGAAAGAATAGCTGTCAATGATAAATCATATTTATGTAGTCCTCTTAGGGATCTCATAACTGTCTTGTATGGTAGGTATCATGGGTTTTATTACCATGTTTTACAAATAGGAAAAGAGGTCCAAATGGGCTGAGTGACTTGTCCATGGTCAAGTTGGTGCTAAAGTGGCAGTAAGAATGAAACCCAGGTCTTTTTTGTTCTTTTTTGGGGGGGCGCAGTGACCTGCCCAGAGTCACACAGCTAGTAAGTGTCAAGTGTATGAGGCCGGATTTGAACTCAAGTCCTCCCGAATCCAGGGCTGATGCTTTATCCACTGCGCCACCTAACTTCCCCAAAACCCAGGTCTTTCTAATTCAAAACCCAGCCCTTTATTAGGCCAGGCTGCCTTCTACTACAGAGATAAGTAAATTTTCAAGCATAGATTGAAAAGGAGAAAGGTGATGTTATTAGTAGATATATCAAAAGCAGTAGAATTTAGATCAAACTTGAAGTAACTTGAATTTGGTGGGGTTTGAATTCAAACTACATTGCATTTCCTCTCATTGATAGGCACATCATGTTGTTTAGGTAAATACTGGCAGATTAGAGCGTCAGTCTAGAGGCAAAGTTGCTGCTTGCTGCTGGATCATAAATGCTGCTAAACAGCCCTCAACTTACTTTCTCCCCCTATCTTCCTTTGTTTTTTTAAGATTTGACTATGATGTTTCTAGGAGTATCAGGCTTCTTAATCCATCTCATTCTCTAGAGCCAAAGATAATTCAGGGTTGTCCTCTTTCATGGTTAAGGAGTACCTGGAGACGAATTAATGTGCAGACTCTGTCATATCCCTTGTTCTTTGGGAAGAGCATGTTTCTTCATCTGTGATCTCCAGTGATAGAAATGAGCTTGGGAGATGGCCAGGAGTGTGTAGCAGGACCGATTGGCCTGAGGCTGATGCAAACCACCCAAAGGTCTGCCACTAATTTAGCAGCAATGTGATCAGCAATATCCTTAAGTAAGATTCCATTCCTATCACCAAGCAAGCTGTTTTAGGCTGAGAGCTTCCAATGGTGATGCCACTTGCTACCCAGAGGCACAGCAATGATTTTGTTTTTCCTTCGAGTAATTGGCACTGGGAGGTTTACCCGTGTGGTGTTGTCAAGTTCTGTTGTTATTGCTCTGATCCTATTGCAGCAGAGGTGAGAGGAGACTGAGGTAAACCTGTCAGGCCACAGGGTGCTCTATGTTTATCAAATTTCCACCCCCTCTTAAGTGGCAGAGAATTCTGGGGGTTTCACAGTGAGCTAGACCTGTGGTTGCTATAGCAACCAGAGAGCCATGTTGCTTAGCATTGACGAGTGGCAGGGGGACCTTTGCTTTCGACCCACCCTTCTCCAGTGACAGGGGTGTTGTGCTAAAACTGATTAAGGGGCCAGAAGCAGTGGGCCTTTGAGCAAACTCTCTGCTGGGATCTGTCCCCAATGGTCAGGCTCTTGAGCTACTCATGACACTCACTTGTCTTCCCCTTTTGTCTCAAAAGTGCTCATGCTTCAGAGATGGTTTATAGTGATCTTGCTTGTAGAGTTCAAATGATGAAAGGCTTAATATGGAGGACCCCTGGGCTAAACATGCTAGGTAAATGTTAATTGTTACGGGCTCTGCTAGCTGAAGGCAACTTTGAAAGCTGTGTGCTTGGCTCTGCTTAAGAATTTTCAAACACTTGCAAATTGAATTTTCTGCCTTTACTGTTTTCTGATTTTCACCAAATTTATAGCCAGCCTTTAACGTGCATTACTGATGGTGGGGTGGGGGTGCGGGGGCAAGGGGATGCTAATGCTTAAGATGATAAGATCATAAAATTTAGAGCTGGAAGTTAGGCCCATAAAGGTCATTTAATATAACCCTGTATTTTACTGAAGAAGAACCTAAGGTCAGTTAGTCAAAAAGCATTTATTAAGCACTTAAATAAGTTCCGTGCACTATACTAAGCCCTGGGGATTTTAAGAAAGGACAGGGAAAAAAAATCTTTGCAATTAAGGAATTTATGTTCTAATAAGGGAGACAACATGTAAAATAGTGAGGTGTATATACATATAGGTGTATATATATATACACATATAGGTTTATATATATATATATGGAATATGTGCGCAGTAGATGTAAACAATTAAAAGGAGAAGGCAGCAGCAGCTGGTGGTGCTTCTGTGTGTGTGTATGTGTGTGTGCGCGTGCGCGCGCGCGAGCAGGTGGTGGTAAGGAATATACAAATACCTGGAGGGGTACCCAGTGCAATTTGATCTGGGTTTCAAAGGAATACAGAAAAACGAAGATGCCCAGATTGGTTAAGTGTTTTGCCCAAGGTTGGAGGGACATGGGTGAAACTCTTCTCCCTGACTTCAAAATCTAGTGCTCTACCCACTTTGTTTAATGTCTAGTTGGGGGTAGGGGTGGGGGCAGGGGCAGGGGGTTTGGAGGAGGAGGTCTTAATTAGTATTTCATAGAATAAACAGTCCTAAAATTTCTTATCACAGAGACCCTAACAGATTATGTAGACTACTACTCTGCTGCCAGTGGTTGTTTTGTTGTCTTAAACATGTGTTAGTGAATGCTGCCATTTAGCATATCATTTTGAAGGGATGTGAAGAGTTAATGTGCCTCCTATGCAAGTAACTAACTTGTGGGCACTCCTTTTTTCACTGGACTGAAGAGAACTGTGTATTGTTCCCCAGAATAACACTGAAAATGGCAAGGACAATTTCATGCCTTGTTACCCCTCCTGTGTATGAGGATTTTTTCCCCTGAAATGATCATAGAACAGTCTTCTGAATTTTGTCACCTTTTGATCAATCTCACCAAAGTTTCCATCCATCTTTGAATGTTTCATTCTTCCCTAACTCATAAGGATTAAAATGAGGACAGCCTGTCTGCCTTACTTGATTCCACTCTTCTGTAGTAAGAATTTATCTCTCAAATATCATGATAGCCCTAATTCTCCATCACAACAAGTTTCTGACCTGAAGTTACATTTGCTGAGAGATATTATCTTGTTTTAAAGGCATATGATATAATTAAAATATGATATATGATATGCTATAATGATGCAAAACATAATAAATATAACTATTATAATAAATACTCATCTTATGATAACTCTAGCTTACCTTTTGCTGTTTAACTTTGGTAAAACATTGTTTACCATTTGGATTCCTATGTACTGTATTTTGACACATATATAGTGCCTTAATGCATAAGGTACTTTTATTTGCCACTAGTAAGTGTTTTTCCTATCCTATCATTTGCAACTTCTCTACGTTTATCCAAATCTTTCTTGGATTCTGGATTCCTACTGCACTAGTGCAGTTTTGCTGATTCATTTCTAATAGCCTTAGTTCTAAACTCGGGTTAATGTTTTTCTAAGTGGTCCCTGTTTGCTTTGTTTGTGAACCTAATTGGAAGTGCCTCCCACACCAATTTCTTGCATGCAGTATATATGATGCAGTAGAGGAAGGAGGATTTGTGTGTGAGTGTGCACTTGTGTGTGTGTGTGTGTGTTTGAATGACAATACAGGTTTAGACTGACAGTTGGCTGTATCATATGAATTAAACGTTATCTTTCCCATAACTATAATCTACTTTTGCTTCAATCTTCATTGAATCTCACCACGTCTGACTTTAGGGTGATCTCTGGTGACAAAAGTGTTTTCCATTCTTTAAAATAAGGGTCTTCCCAGACATTATTGTGCTACAATATATGCCATTGTGCTACAATAGTTCCGGAATACCACTTCTTAAGTTCTTTTTTTCCTTTTATAATGTTGTTTCTAGGTTAGTTTTTTGTTGTTGCTGTTTCTTGTTTTTGGTCAGAATTCATAATTTCACCAGCACATAGAAACTCCCTCTACCAAATGCAGATAGATATCTGTTATACAACTGCATTCTTCCAGGAGCCTGGAACATGTAGAGATTTACAGACTTGCCCATGGACTCACAAGTGGTATGAGTCAGGATCAGGACTTTAATTGATCTTTCTGAGTCCAAGGTTAGCCACCTATCCACTACATCACATGATATTATTTCCAAGATAGTTGTCATATGAAAGTGGCAGGTCAACTAGAAATATGTGACATCTCAAGGTATCACCAGCCTTATGATTTCTAAAATCCTAAGGCAACTGAAATTCACAGTTTTATTCACATCATGTTACAAAAACAAAATAATGTTTAAAAAATTCATTCTCCTTTAAAAACATGTTTACTTTTACAATTGGAGTCTTTTGGTTAAAGTCATATTCTGTGGGCATTCAGCTATGTGACCCTAATCAACTATATTTGAGCCTCATTTTCCCCTTCTGTAAAATGAGGATGATAAAACCACCAAACTTTTGGATTTGTTGTGAGGATTAAATGAGGTCATACTTATAAAGTACTTTTTATATCTTAAAGTAGAACATGAATGTGAACTATATGAAGAATAATAATTATCATTGCAAAGATAAGATAAAAGATATAAACACCTTTGACTTGTACGATTTGTGTAAAGCTTGGTTTATTATATAAATACAGTTTATTGCTTGGTTTTCTAGTTGACTAGAGGATGCTTATTCCACATTTGTAGAGAGAATATTGACAGACTGAAGCATATCCAGCAGTGGATAGTAAGGATTTAAGGGGTTTGGAGACTAGGCCATGTAAGCATCAATGATAGGAAGGAAGGAAGGATTGAAAGAAGCCTGGATGGGGACAAAAATGTTTGGAAGAACACGTCATAGGTCTCTTCAAATATTTGAATGGCTTTCATGTGGTCAAAACACTAGACCCTTTTTGTTTGGTTCAAAAAAAGCAAAAATAGGAACAATTGGTGAAGCTTCCTCAAGGTACTATAAGTAGGTCAAAGATCCTTTGAAGAGTGAAAGATAAGCAGGGCAAATGCCCCTAGCTTTGGGGTTGTTAAGTACCTCCCTCTGTTTTATTAAGTTTTATAAGAATTTGCATTCCCTGGGCACTAACTGCTGGGGTTTCATAATTGTTTTGAAAGCAATTCACTCATGGCACACCATCTAGGAGGTAAAGATAAGGAACTTTCTATTTTAAAAATAGAATAAAATGGAGGCAGCTAGGTGGTGCAGTGGATAAAGCACTGGCCCTGGATTCAGGAGGACCTGAGTTCAAATCCGACCTCAGACACTTGACACTAGCTGTGTGACCTTGGGCAAGTCGCTTAACTCCCATTGCCCGGCAAAAATAAAATAGAATAAAATGGAGTTTGAATCCATTTGTCACCTGAAAGAGATCCCCAAACTCCCAGAAAGACTTACATGAACTGATGCAAAATAAAGTGAGCAGAACTGGGAAAACATTTTGTACAGTAACAGCAATATTGTAATAATGATCAGCTGTGAATGGCCTAGCTGCTCTCAGCAATACAGTGATCCAAGACAGGTTCTAAAGACTGAAGATGAAAAAATGGTATCGGGGGCAGCTAGGTGGCTCAGTGGATAGAGCACCGGCCCTGGATTCAGGAGTACCTGAGTTCAAATCCAGCCTCAGACACTTAACACTTACTAGCTGTGTGACCCTGGGCAAGTCACTTAACCCCAATTGCCTCACTAAAAAAAAAAAAAGAAAAAAAGAAAAAATGGTATCCACCTCCAGAGACTGAACCCAATAGTGTCTGAATGTAGATTGAGAAATACTTTTTAAAGAAAGTTTATTTTCCTTTTTTCAGGAGGAGATCTTTTTTTTGTCAACCACATGATTAATGTGGAAATACATTTTGCATATCTACACATATATAACCTATACCATTTTGGGGAGGGAGAAAATTTGGAATTCAAAGTATTTTTTAAAAAAAGAATAAAAATTGTTTTACATGTAATTAGAAAAAATAAAACATTAAAAAAAGAAGTAATCAGGGAAACTACATTTTGCTGAAAGGTCCCATAGACAATGAAGTAATACCAAAAAAAAATTTGGCAAATTTCTCTGAAAATGGCCTCATTTCTCAACTATATAGGGAAATGAGAAAAATTTATAAAAATAAGAGACATTCCCCAATTGATGAATGGTCAAAGGATTTGGACAGGCAGTTTTTGGAAAAAGAAATCAAAGCCATCTCTAATCAGATGAAAAAATTTCTCTAAAGCATTACTGATTAGAGAAATGCAAAAAAAAATAAGTTTAAGGGGCAGCTAGGTGACACAGTGGATAAAGCACCAGCCCTGGATTCAGGAGTACCTGAGTTCAAATCCCACCTCAGACACTTGACACTTACTAGCTGTGTGACCCTGGGCAAGTCACTTAATCCCCATTGCCCTGCAAAAATAAATAAATAAATAATAAATTTAAGGTACCACTTTACATCTATCAGACTGGCTAAAGTGACAAAAGAAAGAAAATGACAAATGTGGAAAATTAAGACAATTAATGTAGTGTTGGTGGAGTTGTGAAATAGTTTGGTCATTCTGGGCAACAATTTGAAACTATGCCCAAAGGGCTATAAGACTATGCATACCCTTCAATCTTCTATCAGTGATACCACTCCTAGGTCTATATCCCAAAGAAATAAAAGAAAAAGGAAAGTACTAAAATATTTATAGCAGCTCTTTTTGTGATGCCAAGGAATTGGAAATTGAGGGGATGTCCATGAATTGGAGAATGGCTGTGCAAGTTGTAATATATGATTATGATGAAATCCTATTGTGTTGGAAGAAATAATGAAGGGAATGGTTTCAGAGAAACCTGGGAGGACCTATATGAATGGCTGCAGAATGAAGTGAATGGAACCAGGAAATCATCGTACACAGTACCAGGAATATAGTAATGATGATCAATTGTGAAAGACAGATAATCTGATCAGTGATTCAGGAAAATTCTGAAGAACTCATGGTTAAAAATGATATTCAGAGAGAGAACTGATAGACTAGAAGTCTAAGAAAAGTAGGGTTGTCAGAACCAGAGGGTGTGTGTGTGTGTATGTGTGTGTGTGTGTGTGTGTGTGTGTACACACACCCTGCTTAGAATAGATATGGAGCTGGCTTATAGAAAAGTTGGGTCTTAATAAGACCCAATCATGTTGACCTGAGGCTATCTCATAAAAGACCATTAACATTCCTTTTCAGCTGATAACAGCTCCAGCATGTGCTGCATCCTCAGGAAAGCATTTCAAAGTCACTTGGGAGTTAGAGATGAATGCATTGGCAGAAGCACAGATTAGAGCAGATGGAAAAGAAACAGCAAAAGAGAAATCCTAAGGCATAACTGGTTTTCTGGGAGGCAGAACCATGAAGAGTCTTCCAACCTAGCCCTAGGATCATGATGTGTCTCTAGAGTGGTTGCTCTTGATCAGAAGGAAAACTAATTGTCTGTGTAAGGAGTATAAAAGGTTCCTATTATCTTATTCACTTTGTCCTTTACTTTGTTTTAATTTGTCAATTAAATATTATGTCTTTGATGAATGGTTCTTACCTGATGCATCTGGTAGAGAATAAACTGGTTAGTAGCTTGAGTCTTATTTATATAACTTTGATATTCAAAAAATTCTATTGAGCCTGGTGTTGTAACATAGCCTGGAATCACATGTGGTCTGTGTTACAGTAGATTTCAGTACATTGGTAAGGAAAAAAATGCTTTCTAATAATTAGTGCTGTTCAGAAGAAAAAAACTTCCTATAGAAGTCATAGCTTCATACCTCTCTCGAGATTTTTACGTGGAGCTCATTCTGCTCATCCCTCATTCATGATATTTTGGAAGGAATTAGTTGGATAAGATGCCTCTGTGATTATTGGATCATAGGCTTAAAAGAGGCTTTATATTTCTTCCAGATCAATTTCCTAATATATAGATGAGAAAACTGAGGTCAGAAGAGATTAACTGTAGAAAAGCTAAGATCAACCCCTGGTGCTCTGAGTCCAACCCCTTGTTCATTCTATTATACCCTATCTTCTACTTGTCAAGTTCCATTTGATTATGGTAAGAGTTCAGTGGTGAAGAGTAATGACAGACTAGAGCCAGGAGAAGAATCATGGTCTCTCTACTCCCATTTTAGTGTTCTTTCAATCACCCCCTCCCTCCCCTCAGTTTGAAAATAAGTTTTTCAGGGGAACAGACCATTCCAAAACTTACTTCTGATGGGGGTGTCGGTGTATGTGTGTTAGAATTCTGTTTTAAATCATTTTACTTCACTTTAGATTAATGCCTTTACTAATCACCAGACCGTTGACTTGTTTATAATGAGAATTTTGTCTTGCCCCACACCAAATCACACTGGTGCTACTAAATTGTTGCTATGCCTAAGGTGACTGTAATTATATAATGTAATTTGTTTTCTTCATCCCATTCCTTCTTGCCATGTACCAAAACCAATGTGTGGTTGGGAAGGGTTTATCTAAGAGGGAAAAATAATAAATATGTTGATAAAACGAGATTGCAATATACAGCAACCAAAATATTTCAAAGTTATATGATCAATGCAAAATTGTCTGGCCATAAATTTGCTGTCCTATCTTCTCTACTGCCATTCAGGGTCATGGATTGCACACCATATGCCCTAATAAACCTGGAAGATAACCTGCTTAATGATACTTCCTCTGTCACCCTCCTTCTACAAGGCTTCTCTTCCCATGACCATGACCATTGGTCATAGCTTCACACGGTTTCTAATCCCCTTGGATTTGTCTTTTGGTGCATTTTAGAACACATGCCAATCATCTATGATTGTAACATCTTTGTCTCATACTGTGTGTTCTACCCTTGCCTTTCCCTTTGATTACTTTCTGTATATGTCTTGATATCATCATGTCTTCTAACTCAGGATAAAAGTATAGGTAAAGGCATTTTGTTCAGTTGTGTAGTTGTGTCTTTGTGACTCCATGGACCACACTGTCCATGGGTTTTTTGTTTTGTTTTGTTTTTTGGCCAAAATACTAGAGTGGTTTGCCATTTCCTTTTCCAGTGAATTAAGCTAAACAAATATTAAATGACTTATCCAAGATGATACAGCTAGTAAGTTTCTAAAGCCATATTTGAACTTATCTTCCTGACTCCAGGCCCAGCACTCTATCTCCTGAGCCCATCTAACTGCCTCCAAAAGTGTTTGTTTTTGTTATTTAGTAATTTTCAGTCACGTCTGACTCTATGTGATGCCATTTAGTGTTTTCTTGGCAAAGACTGGAGTGGCTTGCTATTTCCTTTTTCCACTTCATTTTACCAATGAGGAAACTAAGGCAAACAGCATTAAGTGATTTGCTCGGGGTCAGATAGCTAGTAATTGTCTGAGGTAGGATTCGAAATCAGGAGATGAGTCTTCCTGACTTCAGGCTTGGCACTCTATCCACAGCACCATCTAGATGCCCTGCCAAACTGCCAAAGTGTGCAAAGATTATTTTTTCAACAACATTCCCAACCCCAATGCCTCCCCTAAATAATCATAGGCAGCCTACTGTATCCCATATCAGTATATTAACAAGAATTTATTAAGCACTGATTTTTGGGGAGACACTGTGTTAAGGGCTATGGATACTAAGAAAAGGGGAAAAACATATCTTTCCCTCAGGGAGATACCATTCTAATGAGGGAGACAACATGTAAATCATTTTATACATAGAATATATAGAGAATATGTGGGAGTCATCTCCTAAAGACGGGCAGTGGCAGGTGGGGGCACTGCAGAAGTTCTCCTGAAGAAGGTAGCATTTGAGCTGACCCTTGAAGGAAGTTAGGGAAATGAAGAGGCAGAGGTTAGTAGGGAGAGAATTCTAGGGGATAGCCCAAGGGGACACCCAGTTCAAAGAGACAGGAGATAGACTGTCCTTTGTAAGGAAGAGCAAAATATGATTCTGTGTAGCTGCATCATAGAGTGTGTGAAGTTGAAGGGAATTTTACCAATCATCTAGTCCAATCCTCTTATTTTACAGATGAGGAAATTGAGGTTCTGAGCAAAGATATGACTTATCCAAAGTCATCAGGGCCCAATACAACACTACTTTTGGCTTTGTCATTCCCATCCCAACAATATCTGTTTATCGCTTCTCTCCTCATGTTCAGTAAAGAATTTTTCATTGAATTTATCCGTCGTATTTGTATTTTGTTACATGTGCCCAGAGGCCTTAGGGAAATGGATATTTTGACTAAGTCTAATAAATAAATAAATTAATCAGTGAATGTAACCCGGCTGAGAACATTAATTTTTAATGAACTTTGATATCACAAAATCCAGTGTCATTACTGGAGGGTAACATCATGCAGTATTTATTATCACAAGTACAGATGACTTTTCTGCAAATCATAGTTCTGTGAACTGTGCACTGACTTGTAGCTCAACATCTACTAGAAAATCATGGAAATTAGAGATTTAAAAGAATTTCTCTTTGGAAAAAATACCTTTCTGTCTGTCTCCATGTGTCAGTAATTGAACATGCCCATAATGCTATAAAATGGGGCATAAGATCGTTGGCATTTTGGAGAGGGGATAATAAAAATATTTTTAAGACAAAATCTTCACAGAATTTGGAATGAAATCCCCCTCCCCCCAAATAAGATGTATAAAGAGATTGTCTTGAGAGAAATGGTTCTGGTTGAATACGCTTTAACATCAAACCCTATTCCCACACCTAATTCCATGAAGAAAAAAACCCCAGCTTTATTTATTTTAGAGCCTAATGTATCCAAGCATCAATGCCTTTTCAATTTTAAATGGTCAAATTATCTTGGATTTTCTTACACTTGACCATATTCTATCCTCCTCTCCCCCCTATCCCCCATAGAATGTGAGTTGCTTGAGGGCAGGAAGTGTTGTTTGTTTGTTTTTAATTTAAATCCTTAGTGTCCAGAATAGTATCAGGCACAGAGAGAGTAGGGACATGCTTGTTGAATTGAATTGTTATGATTCAGCTTGTTATCCTAGGAATTGGATTCACATCCCAAATTTGATCATGTCTCCCCAAAACAAAATACATACTTAAAAAGTGACTGATGCAAGCCAGTCAATTTCTATAATGCATATTAGTATTATGTCTCATATCCCAGTGTGATAATAAGAATGTTTCACTGAATTTTAAGAGATACATTTCGATGAATGGAAGCAAGGCTTTGATTAAAGCTTGGCAGAGCTTTCAGCAGCGAACGCTGAGAGAATAATGTGGATGCACTAGGTACGTGTTAAATAGATGCCTTCTAATTGCCTAATCAATAAAATTCAGTAGACCATGCATTCCTAGTCAAGTATTGTTTATGGGGTGATATGTTTGGAAGACACCCCCTTCCATTAAATGATCCCTATTCTAAATACGTGTCCCCTAGGTAGGCTTCCTAAGGATATGCCTGAGGAAAATGTACTTCTGCTGAATTTCACTGTCTTTATTGGGCCCCTGAAAATCTCCCAGCATCATGATCAGTTGTAACCTCGTGCTGTCAGGAAACAGTCTGTATATTGTACCAGAAATTTTGTTCTTTTTTTAGAATTAAGTTTTATTTTATTTTTCAGCTAATCCCAAAGACATCATAAAAGAGGAAAAGAACCCCTATGTACAAAATTACTTACAAGAGGACCAGTTCTGTGGTGTTGAAGAACTAGAAACTAAAGGTGTTTGGGGAAGAGCTGAACAAATTATGGTGCATGAATAGAATGGAATATTCTTGAGCAATAAGAAATGATGAAAAGGCTAGTTTAGAGTAACTGGGGAAGACTTGGCAGAGTAAAGTGAAACAAAAGAGAATTTCTATAGTAACAACAATATAAAGACAAACAACTGAAAAACTGAAGAGCACTCTCCTCTGACTTTTGACATTCCTCTGCTATCATGAATCCTCTTAGACAAAGCAGTATCAAAGCTGGGACTTGATTTAGTCCTGAGGAGAAATTAAGGTTAATTTCTCCCAAGTGCTCCTAAAAAGTTCTTAGTGTAATTCAATACCGAGGTGTTGAGTGGAAGAAAACAAAAACAAATGAGAAAAAAATGAAAGCCAAAAGGGGTCACCTCATTGAAATTTTGTTCATCCTTTTATGTGTTTTAATTTCTGCCTTTGAAGTTTGTGGTGCTGTTATTTCTAATTTGATAAGATTCTAAAATCTACCACATTTTTAAAATAGTTTTTGTAAGATTGGAGGTTTTTAAAAAAATATATGTAAAATAAAAAAAATGGAAGAATAGATGTACCTCATTATCCAGGAAAGAAAACAAATGTTGGTCAATCCCAGGATGTTTGATTTAATTCCTCAAGGAATACTTCACACAGTTTGTGGTTTTTTTAGTTTTACATTTAAGTGTATAGGAACATGCTATGGAAATGAAGATTCAAGCCTCATTTTAAAAAAATCACTATTGTCCTACAGAAAGCTATAAATTTATCAGCCTGTGATCCTAGGATATCAATACAAGCTTTTGGAAAAGACGTGTAACATTATTTTCCATCAAAACTATGAAGTACCATTTATCTTAAAGAGAATAATGAAATATCATTATTAAATTAAACCATAAGTTTCAAATAGGTTCTGACCAACCATGGCATATTACTTTATTTTAATCTTGATATACCATATACATCTTAAATAAAAGGATATGGCAGAAGGAAGTACTTGATTGTAGCTATGCTATGTGATGGTATTGTTTTGCTCTAAAATTTTATATCAGGCTTGATTGGAAGCCTCCTAACTTAAATAAAAATCTCCACAAACAAACTAAGTAGTTGAACCTCAGTAAAAGTGAAGATTTTTGCACTAAGGAAAGGACCTGAGAATAGGAAGAATTAATAAAATTTCATAATTAATGAAAACTGCAAATAGAAAGCAAGTATGTTCATGGAATGTCACATTCATTATGGAACTAGACATGGTGAGTTTAGTTATTGTGGTAGCCCAAGGACCTCATTATAAGGGAATTTCACACTTAAGGCAGCACTATGTCAGAATTAGTGACAATTCAGGGTACCTTCATGTGAAGCAAGGGACGAAAGATAATAAATGGAGAGTGTATTAAGGACTTCTGCTGGGAAAGCCAATTAGAATCTACATTTCCTTTTCATATTTACTGAACGCTTTGACTACCTTAAAATGAGAATTTTATTTTATTTGCTTAATGTTTTTTCTCTTTTTTACTATTAGAAAATATCTCTCCCCACTGAATTGATGCACACTGTAACACCATAACCTAGCTAAATGTTAACACTGGGATGAGAGGCAGCCTTTTCCTTAGCTGTTTATCCTATTACTAGTATGGCAACATCTAAACTATGGTTTCAATACATATATTTTACTAATGTCATTTTATTTTATTTTGGAGAAATCAGCTGGTTAATATTTCTCTTTTTTCTCCTTTTTCCTTTCCCCTTTCCTCTTTTTTTTCTTTCTTCTCCCTTGCTCTTTTGCAATTTTTCCCTCTATCCCTCTTTCTTCTTCCTCTCCCTTTGTCTCTCTTTCCCTCATTCTTTCCTTCCTTCTTCATATAACATTAATAAACTTTTATTTGTGTCCAAGTATCATGTCTAAGGGATGGGGTTCAATGATATTTTGTTGTAATGAAATCCTAGACCAGTTCCTTGCCTATTAGTCAATGCTCCCCAAAAGACACATAGTTTCAGTAAATAAAATGTGCATACTTCTCCCTCATTTTAGTTTAACATTGGCTGCCTCCTCATTAGATGAAACTCCCAATTGGAATTTTAAGAATTGATGTTATTCTCTATTTTCTTTTTATTGGGCTTTTGACCCAAAAGTCACTTAATATTTCTTCCTCAAATGTTTAAAATGTCAAATAGTTTTTATCACCAGTTCTATCACTCTTGGTTTAGATATGGGCTACATAGAACATGTGATATATGTATGTATATTTATAGACATACAGAAATAGAGATATCTATCTATCTATAGATCAATAGATATGCACATGCATATCTAACAATATCTTTATATATGAAGATACACATTTATGTATACACACAACTATTTATATTCACACATATATGTGTATGTATACACACATAGATCATAAGTATGCTTAATTAAGTGGGATGTTGTTATTGAGAGCATCAGTAAGGAACTTATTACAGTATAACCATGGAAAACCTTGTAGTTTGTTATCATTGTGCAAAGAAGTGTCTGCCAACATTCCCTTTGACTGTATTCAGAAGTGGGAAGCACACTGAGCATTTAGTAACAGCAATCTTATTTTTGCGTAACGGCTGCAGCTGCAAGGAGAAACTCACGAAATGATGCAGACATCATTTGATGTGTCCTTGAGCTCTGAAAATGGAAGTATGAGATGAGACTGAGTGCTGTGACTCTGGGGATTGTGGAACAGCAGCTGGAGAAAGTCACGTCTCTGGCTTGACCTATCTGTTGTGAAAATAGGGAAGAAAGCCAATCACACACAATTCCGGGCACATTCTGACAGCTAAAGGAGGCATTAACAATTTGCAACACATGGCATGGGGGGCCAGGGGCACTGAGCTCTGCAATGGAGAGAAATTATTTTCTGACTGAAATAACACAGGAAGTAAAAGGAACCTTGGGAATCACCCCTCTCTGTGTGTCCCCTGGTGCTTCAGAATTTGGGCCTCAGGTAAAAATTTTGGCTCAGATTTCATAGAACAAAGCTTTGAGTATGCTTCAAGAAAGTTAAATTGTTTTTGCTTAAAATTTTTTTTGGCCTCTTGTAATATGTCTTACTGTTTGATATAGAGAGTTATAGGAAAAATTCATTGTGACCATTCTTTAAAAAAGTTATTAATCCTGGTGCCACTGAACCCATGCAAAAGCTGACCTAAACTTATATTAAAGTCTGCCTACAAGGTAACCAGCCCATCAATGGTCAGTTAGATTTGTTTATCTGATTGCTTCCTCAAAAGGAAAAAAAGCTATGAGGGAAAAAAAAGGCCTTTACTATAGATGAATTAAGAGTATACTTTTTATCACCTATGTGGATGGGTCTGTGCATGTATATATGCATATAAAATATATGAGTGCATATGCATGCACACACATACATATATGTTTACACATAAACATGTATGTACACATAAGCATGTACACACATAATCATATTGTATATGTATATCCATCCATCCATCCATAACTACATACATACATGCAGTTTGTCCCAAAATTCTTAGTGCAATTTTAAGCTTTAATAACTTCAGAAAGATAAATTTTACAAACTTCAAAAACCACAATATTTAAAAGGTTATTTAAGTTTTTAAAAATGTTCTTTTTGTAAATCAACATTTGACTGCACAACACTCTAGTCAATTCTTGAACTTTATAAAACTTTCATTAGTTGCTACTCAAAGACTCAGAGGATTACATTTGTAATTCTAGCCTTAAAATCATACAGGTTTTGGCATATACCTGAGAACGTTGACATAATCCCACATGAAAAATTCTAACAGTTGAATAAGGTGACCCAGTTGGCCAAACTAGAGAATCTCCTCTATAGATCTACTGGTTCAAGAAAGTGTTGTCCATAAAGTGTCTTACAAACCATGCATAATGACAGAGTGAAGAATCTTTTTTCAAATTAAAAGTGTATTATTCAAAATTCACAAAATAAACAAAATTTGAGATGAACTTTCTAATTATATCTTTGTAAATTTGGAACATTTATAAATTTGAAGTTATTAAAGCTTAAAACTGCACTTAATTTTGAGACATCATATATATCCATCTCTTTCTATATCTTTCTGTCTCTATATTTATGTGTACATATATGTATCTACATTTATCTATCATCTATGTATGTATGTATGTATTTATTGCT
Organism: Dromiciops gliroides; assembly: GCF_019393635.1. Taxonomy (NCBI): domain Eukaryota; kingdom Metazoa; phylum Chordata; class Mammalia; order Microbiotheria; family Microbiotheriidae; genus Dromiciops; species Dromiciops gliroides. The sequence goes on from NC_057865.1 coordinate 83,647,936, forward strand.
TTCCCTATCTATCTATCTATCATCTGTGTGTCTTTTTCTTGTTATCTATTTCTCTGTCTCTCACTACCTCCTCCCTCCTGATGTCTACATGTCTATGTCCATTTTCTATCTATTTCTATGTATATTTTTTCTATTTATCGCCCATTTCTATCAATAATAAGTGATTGGACTTGTTATTTTGTTAGTACAAGTGAGGAACTTCATTTGCCACTGTAAGTCATCACCTTCTGTTACAACTAATAGTTTTAAAGGGTTGCTCTGAGCATCCACATGTGACCCACAGTACACCTACTTGCAAACTAAACTAGATTAAAATGTAACTGGGAAATACTTAACAAAATTTTAAAAATCATTAAGGTTAATATGTGATTTTTCAAAGTACTATCTGGCTGCAGGGATCCTTATGTATTGTAGAGTAGCCCCACTTCTATTTGAGTTTGACATGACTGACCTAGAGCACTGAAAGGTTAAGTGATTTGCTCAGGGCTATAGAGGCAGAATGAGTCAGAGGTGAGACTTGAAGCAAGGTCTTTCTGGATCCAAGATCTGCTCTCTCTCTGCTAGGATTTGCTATCTCTCTTATATATATACATACACACATACATATATATATATATATATATATATATATATATACACACACATTATACATAAGCACACACATTTGAAATTTCACCTCTTGAATAGTTTTTTAAAACATGATATGAACTCATATGATGGACAATCAAAAGACAATCAGAACAGTCAAGGCAATCAAAAAATTTAATGGTAAAATTGAAAAGGAAATGCCAAACCAGTAAAGGCTTAGGGTTCCTCAACCCATCCACTCCTTCCAGATAGATTTGAAATTTACAACAATTCTCTTCCAATATTAGAAGCAGTTACCATCTATCTAAAGGACCTAGAAAAGTATTGGAAAAAGCAGGAAATCTGATTAAAAAAAAATCAGAACAGTAGAAAGAGCTTCAGCTTTGGAATCAGAAGACCTGAGTTTAAATCCCACCTTCTTTTATTAACTACCTGAATGACTTTGGGCATGTCACTTAACCTCTAAATGTCCTCATGTATAAAATGATGAGGTTTGGCTAGATGGCTCAAAAGGTCCATTTTAGCTCCAAATCTATGTTCTCGTGAACTGAAGGACTCTTTTGAGTCTAAAAATGCTCTGAATTCATTAGAGCTTGGGAAAGATGTCACTTGCTGAGCTGTTGTACCGTGTCACGGGACGGGTTAAAACTGAACAGCATGTCCCTAAGAGCTTCATGGAACTTGTGGCTGTGCTCTCCTTGGCACTGGTTCTGTCATTTCCATCCCTCCTTGCCAGATAACCTATCCATTTATTTTAAATTAACCGATACAATCTGGTGAAGTCTGTTCCCTTTGCTTCCTGCCTGCTTGGCCCAGGAATAGAGGGAGAGAGATTGTTTTTCTCATTTGTGAAAACAATCTTCATGTTATCTAGAACTATTCAATCTCAATGAGAGAGAGAGAGAGAGAGAGAGAGAGAGAGAGAGAGAGAGAGAGAGAGAGAGACGAGAAGAGAGACAGACACAGAGAGACAGAAGAGAGACAGATAGACAGAGACGCAGAGAGATAGACAGAGAGAGAGAGAGAGAGAGAAGAGAGAAGAGAGAAAGACACAGACACAGACAGACACAGAAAGAGAGAGAGGGAAGGGAGAGAGAGAGACAGAAGAAGAAGAGAGACACAGAGAGAGACAGACACAGATAGACACAGAAAGAGAAAGAGAGACAGAAGACAGACAGACAGAGACATAGACACATAGAGACACACAGGCGTGCAGACACACACACACACACACACACACACACACACACACACAGAAGGTTTGGAAAAACTATTAACTGGGCCCTCTCATGCTGCAACTCTACTTTGACCATTCCTCCTTACCACCTCCCCCTTCCCCATTAATCACTGACAAAAATCATTCCTTCCAATCAGATGCTGTAGTCATAACTATGGCGGGGGGGGGGGGGGTGTTGGCATTGTCCATCTGTGGGAGGTCGTTGTAGCTAAAAAAAAAAAATAGACAACCTAGTCAGAACTCCAGCAGAGCTGGTCAATCGGTAACTCAATGTCCTACAATACAGCCCCTTTAAGTGACATGGAAATAATGTGTGTACATTACAGCCCTGCTGTGATCCTAGGCAGTCAGCAGAGCAAAATTGTTATAATTGGGGTGTGAGCCAAGAGCATCCACTAGGTATGGCGACAGAGACAAAGGGGAAATAAGACATTGCCAACCTTTCATTTTGATCGCAGCTGTCAGCTTGGTGTGATGGTTGCTATGTATGGGCTCTTTGTTGAGCTTTGTGCAAGGAGAGAGCCTCTCCTTCCCTCCTTCCTTCCCTCTTTCTTTCCCTCTCTCCTTCTTTTCTTCTCTCTCTCATTTTCTTTTCATTTTTTTCTTTCATCTTTTCTTTCTCTTTTCTTTCTCTCTTTCCCTCTTCTTTTCCTTCCTTCCTTCCCGTCTCCCTGGTAGAATAGGCATAATTACTTTGTGTTACTGTGAAGAATTATGGTCATATTGACCAGAAAGAAATATACTGTTTTCAGATTAAGGAATGGATTGGGTTTTTCCATAGACTTGTTGATATATGTCATCTATTTCATTGTAAGTCACTTGTTGAAGGAGAATAAAGTTTAATGTTATTGTTCAGAAAAGAGAATCCCATGCATAGGTAATGTCAATTGGGAGATATTATTCTCTTTTTCTCTTCTTCCTTTTGTTCTCTCCTGTCTTTTATATCTGGCATTTTTTTTAATACCTAGGTGATGCTACTAATAGATTCCAATAAAACTTAAAGGACACAACAATTATCATTATCTTCCACTTCCCAGCACACTCTATTTTAGTAGGGAGAAGAGTAAGGAAAGACATAGATCAGATTACGTCTTCTTCATTCCCAGGATAGTGGCACCTTCTTGACACCAAGTGAGAGAGTAAGGATGAATAACTATACTTTAGTGATGTTAAGGGTTAAAATTCTAGCTAGTCTGTCTAAAATATCTAATGAGTGGTCGCCAATAAATTATAAGCTTTAGCAAGAGTTAGACTTTTAAGCATTTATTAAGGAGAATAAGAATTTGGTAAAGAGAGAGAAAGGCCTAGATTCCTATCTATTAAAGGGAGAGCACATTTCTAGCTCCGCTCTCCACCAGAGTCCAAAGGAAAGAGAGCGAGAGCAAGCGCCAGTCTCTTCCTTCCTTCTCCCACTAGCCCGTGTCACTTCCTGACGCCAAAGAAAAGACTCCTGGTCTTGCCCTCAAAGACCTTTGCTTCATGGGCTGAACTCTACTACAGTAAGTCTCCAGCAGGTGGCGTCATTCCAATCGTTACAGTTATAAGAATACAACTGGCTCATCTACTGAGGCAAGGAGAAAGGGAGGGAGGGAGTTAGAGAGACAGAAAGGGAGAGAGAGTACATTGACTATTGAAATCCACAGACCATCAGGGAACCTCATTTTAGCTAACAGTTTTAGACTTCTCGCCTATACTTATCTCCAGAAGTTCTATTTGGAAAGAAGAAAACTGACCAATACAAGCTCTAGCTTGACCATGTAGCAGGTCAAATATATGAAGGAAAAATAAGAGGTGTGGAACAAATCCTCTCAACCAGGACTTGGCTAATTTAAAAAATATAATTTAATAAAAATAGTACCTATCTTATGGTATGGCAATGTTGGGAGGGGGAGATGGGCTGCCCTATGGGGAGGAAAAAATACCCAATGTAATCTTATTTCTCATAGAATTTGGAGGCAGGATGGCAAGAAGGTTCAAACCAAATGAAATTTCTTTTTTTTTTTCCAAATGAAATTTCTAGTCGAATGCTGCCATTTAATATCTTATGTGTCAGGAGCAGCTAGGTGGCATAGTGGATAAAGCACTGGCCTTGGATTCAGAGGGACCTGAGTTCAAATCCAGCCTCAGACACTTGACACCTAACTAGCTGTGTGACCCTGGGCAAGTCACTTAACCCTCATTGCCCTGCTATTTTATATATATATATATATATATATATATATATATATATATATATATATATATATATATATATATATATATATAATACACACACATATATACATATATATATGTGTGTATATATATAATATATATATATATATATTATTGGGTCTCTGTTCTATGAAGATTTTCTGAGGTTTTTGAGTTTTGATAAGCTTTGATATAATCCTGCAGGATACCAACATGTACTTAAATGTATGTTAATAAATTCTTAAAACAAAAAATATATAGTTAACAAATTTCTATACTGGTTTTTATTACATTTAGTGGTTTTCAATGATATTTAAGGTATGTTTCATAGAAATGTAGATTTAGAGATTGATATTATTTTAGGGATCATCTAGTGTAGGGATTCTTAACCTTGAGTCCACAGACCTCTTAAGGAGTTGGATGCCTTGCAAGGAGGGTAAAAAAAAATCCATTTTTATCTTTACTAACTTCTAATAAGGTCCTTAACTTCTCTGTGTCTTTCTCTGTGCTTCTGTCCCTGTTTCTGTCTCTCTCTGTTTCTATTATACCACATGTAGTTTATACAGAGGTATGATTGTCCCTAATTATGGGGTTAGCAAAGCCACCCTTTCTATATGATGCCCAGGGAATGCCAATGACTTGTACATGGATACATGATAGTAAATATGCCTATACCTAGAGAATTAGTCAATTAATAAGTATTTATTAAGCACCTACTACATGCAAGGAACTGTGCTGGCCATGAGGGATGCAAATGCAAAGAATGAAACAGCCACATGCTTGAAAGGAGCTTATATTCTACTAGCTAACATCTCAGCTGATCTGTTCGCCACAGAGATGTAAGTGGTTTTAAGACAGAAGTGCCTTGTTCCTATTTGTTTTAAATGAAAACAAACCGGTAAGAACTGGCAAATTTTCAGTACATTTTCATTTTGGTGACATATCCCTAAAACAGACATATCTAATTCTCTCTTGGAGGGACCATAGCATCTCTTAACTCTTGCCATTCCCGTCATTAGCCCTATCCTAGAGTTTTAATATGATTTTATAGAACTGGAAGAGCTTTTGAGTGTCATCTGGCTCTCATTTTATAGATTAGGAAAGTGATGACCACAGAGGTTAGCTGACTTACTTACCCGAGCTTGCACAGATAATGAAAGAGCCAAGACTTGAACCCAATAGCTCTTATTCAAAACCCAGCATCCTTTCCACTAAATATACTGCCTCAGAACTCTGCCTCATCAACTCTGCCCTGGGAAAGCATTTATGTAGTTGGTTATAGGTTGCCATGTCCTTATCCCATCTCTACCTTTCAAGCTGGTATGAAATTTAATTGTCTACACTAGGAGCAACCAGTTGCCCAACTGAGTATCTGTTACCAATAATTAGCCTATTGGGTGATAAACTACTTCCTTTTTCAGAAGCCAACCTTGACATCCCATCCATAGAGTACAGACCTTTTTTGATTCTCCTTTTTTAGAAATGAAATTTCATAGGTCAGGGAAAAATAATTTCCTTTTTGCATTCTTGCTGTGTCTTAATATTACTGGTTTCAACTAAATAAGAACAAGTCTGCTTTGTGCTTTGGATGAATCATTGCTTCTGAGTAAGCTGGATGGACATGGGACAGTAGAAAGATCTAAATTTGGAGTATAAGCATATTCAGAGCATAGACTGTGTGCCCCAAGTATGGAGGCATTTCCCAGTCCATGCTCCATGTACACCTATGATTTAGAGTCAGAGGGCCTGAGTAGGAATTGCCTCTCTGCCATATGCCATCTGTGTTACCTTGGCTAGGTCATTTAATCTCCCCTCATCTCAGTTTTTTTCATAAGTAAAATAAAGGGAGTTGGACAAGATAACTTTCAAAGTTCCTTCCAGGTCCAAAGTTCTCAAATTATTCTGTGTAGCATGACACTGATGCTAATATGCACAAATATGTTCGCTCTTCTGAGGGAACAAGGAACATTAACAGAGGCATAGATTTCTTTAGGGGCTATTTTGTTCTGGTCCTTTGTTAGGAGTCCAGGGCAAGTGAAACAGAACTACCTCACTTGGTAGCATCTTCCTCCAAATCATTTACAGCAACACTTAGGTTGTGTCTTGACTGCCTTTCTATAGTGACTGGTTTTCCAGGAGTTGTGTTGATCAAACAAAGCTTCTTAGAGCAACTTATCATAGGAGCTTGTTCTGGTTGGTGACATTTTCCTCCAACTTCCATACTGGATAATTCCTAGGAGCATTTGAAGATTTAGAAAGGTATAAACAGTTTGAATCCTGCCACCTGTATATTTAGAAAGGTGAGATTTGCATTTGAAAAAGACTTTAAGTGGGGTCCTGCAGGCAGCCTTATATATCTCCTAGCCTCTTTCCTGGGTCCTTGCAGAGAGCTTGTTTCTCAACAAGATTGCTGCCATATCTGAACACAGTCACTACATACACTCATGAACATGTACACACACACACACACACACATCTGTGCACACACACATATACATTTGTGTTTGTGCATTCATGAACTCAGGCTGCACACACATATTCAGTGATCTTGATTTTGGTAATGTGTTTTTGTACAGGGCATAAAAATATATCTCTGTAATTACATGATATTTAGTGATTAGATAATTATGGATAATTGCATGGGGTAGTTCTAAGAGCTAAAGTGTTACCATAAGATCTAAAATGTACAAATTGCATAATAATTATTCTTGGGAGTTATTTGGTAATTCTGAACATAATTATCATGTGATCTGCAGTGCATGTAATTAATGTATAATCGCATGGATTTTGCCTTCATAACTACACTTCACCCTTGTTATGAAGCTCTTTGTCATAACATTTGAGTATAAATATAATGTAAATTGGCTCCCAGATACAGTACATTAAGCCCCGTGATAATTACTTTCACAGTAACAATACCCCTCATTCCATTCCAAATGCTTGACTCTTAAGCAAGATTGAGTTGGGGAGGAGGAATGGCCTGGAGATTGAAAGATTGGGCAGTGTATCTGATGAGTGGTGTGTAGAAGGGTACAAATTGCTCAGGAGATGTAAAATTTTTCTATCATTGTCATCCTCCATTTTGGAAGCTCCTTCATTATCTTTCATAATGGCTAGAAATAGCTCTTCTGTTTAACCACACCATCTGTCTGGCTTAGTATACTTGGGTGTCTAGCAGTGGTAAAATTCCATTAAGTACAGTCTCTTTTTAAACCCAGCACAACACCCACTGTCTTACTTGAGAACACTTTTTTAGCACTAGGACTTGATTATTGGAAAAGTCTACTGAATAAAAAAGACCTGTAGTAGAGGATAGTCTTCACAGGCTAATCAGATGTGGTTAAAAAAAATAGCCAACAAACAAACAAAACCCAACTGCATCTCTTATATCCAGATACCCAGTAAGAGCTTTACTGAAACCTTTGCAGTGGCTAAAAGTTTTCGTGTTCTCATTTTACAGGTTTTACTTGGCAAGATGATTATACTCAGGGCACAGTAGCCCAGGAACTTGAAAATATCCCCAAAATCCACCAGTGGCACCCTGAACCTTTAGCAAGTGATGGAGTCAACTCAATCAGGTAAATTCTTGATGATGTTATTTCCCTCAGTTCCTCTACTGTATGATCAAGAGAAATATTATTATTCCCCATTTATATAATAAGTTATTTTGAGTCTGGTTGTGATCAAGTCCCAGGTTCTAACTAATCTCATATTTTGTCATTGACTATAGGCAAATTCTGCAATTCTCCATGCCTCCTCTATGGAATAGAAATGGAGGTACTTAACAATAAGAGGAAATAGTTACAGTAAGGGATTTTGTTTATATTAGTGAGTTGGATAGAAAAAAAGAATCGGCAAGATTAAAAAACATTATTTGTGACTAAATCAGAGATAGAGCATTGCTTTTTGATGTGCTAAAAAGAGGATTACTTAATAATTAAAGGGACTAGGGGCAGTTAGGTGGTGTAGTAGATAAAGCACCGGCCCTGGAGTCAGGAGGACCTGAGTTCAAATCCAGCCTCAGACACTTGACATTTACTAGCTGTGTAACCCTGAGTAAGTCACTTAACCCTCATTGCCCTTCCCCCCCCCAAAAAAAATTAAAGGGACCAGTGATCTCATTTGTAGGGGTACTTCTTCCAGTAATGCAGATGACAAGTCACCTATGTATTTTTTTTTCTGCAGAATATATAATCCATGGCCTGTCTCTCTAAGCTAAAAGTTTATACACACCAGATATTAGTCATTTTGATTAGCTGTAGGAATATAGCTCCAAGGTTATAAGTTCTAGCATGACTCTCCAGGGTAACTAAGTAAAGTTCTAAGGTAATCTTCATATAATTGGTGTTAATGATCAGGAATATGATGGGAGTTTCAAGACTATCTTCCTTTCAACCCAAATATTGAGTATACCTGAAGGATTTGCCACTGAGGGTGAAGCTACGTGGTCAAACAGACAGATTATGAAAAAAAGAAAAAGAAAAGAAAAGAAAAAAAAAACAGATTGGACCTGAGAAATCCTTTGCTATGCTGGCTGTGTATGACTATGGCTCTGACTCACAAGAGAGCAAAAATAACCTTGAGGCTTTGAACTTGTTCATAAAGTAACTGTAAACACTTCACTATTTAGAAACAGCCTACCAGAGCAATTCATCAGTGAAGGATCATTTATTAGTAGAAGCTCATTGGTAAAACAGCCTGGTAACAATTCATTAAGAACCTAAAAATGAGCAGTAGAGAAAGCATCCCAAGAGTTAATATTAATAGTTTATAAGGGGCAGCTAGGTGGCACAGTGGATAGAGCACTGGCCCTGGAGTCAGGAGTACCTGAGTTCAAATCCGGCCTCAGACACTTAACACTTACTAGCTGTGTGACCCTGGGCAAGTCACTTGACCCCAACTGCTTCACTAAAAAAACAAACAAAAAAAATAGTTTATAGACTTACATAGAACATTGTGTGATCTTCAGAGAAGTAGTAAACAGGTACTTTGGAAGCAAAGAGGTATTATAGCTGTTATACAACCAAAGGAAAATGAATTATTCCATCAACAGATATCTCTTCTCCCACTGGCACTTATGGGAGTCTATGAGATAGTATGCCCTTTGTTTATGGGGTAGTAGTAGTGTTTCCTTACTATTGATTTTATAATTCTAATTGCATATCTTTACTGTGAAATAATGTATCCTCTGCATTGGTGTGTCTCAAGATAAGTATCATATAGGCATTTTAAAGCTATGGTTTTGTATAGATGCTGACATAAATAAAGCCTTGAGCCTAGGTGTAACATTCTGGAAGAATGTTGAAGGGCAAATTCAGGTTACATAAAGATAGAGTGTAAGCAAACAGAAAAAGGAACTTAAATTGGAGGAGATTAGCAAGGATCAATTCTTAGAATCATTAGGGTATTTCAGCATCTTGGGGCTGAGAGCCAGAGGGGGTGAAAAATTCCTGGAATGCCTTAAAGGAGGTTTTAGTCAATACACCTGTTATATCCTACAGTGAAACATTATTTTCTTTTAGATTTTATTTAATATTTGGTGCTATCGAACTCCACTTAGAAATTTTAAACCTTTTAAAGAAGATGACAGTTAACTTTTCCCCTTTTTTGGTATGCCATGTTAGTGTTTATTTACTATTAGGAATTTCTTTATGTCTAACTTCTTGATTTATGCTTAATGTTCTGGCTTCCCTTGCCCTCACTAGTACTGGTTAGGGAGAATAAATGTCTGGTGTAAAAAATATGTTCTTCCATATGACATTCTAATATAATATTTGAAGATTGTTCATTGTAAGCTTATCTTCTTTGGACGAATTGATCCATTATTTTCATCTATTACTCAACAATCATTTTCTAACCCTTTAATTAACCCTTTTCTATTGTTTGCACTAAACTCTCTGTTTTTCTAAAGTTTAATATTTGGCTTCCTTATTCAAAAAATAATTTGACAAGTATAATTTTTATTTTAATTTGTAACAACAACATTATATTAATTATTTCTGTTACTTGTTACTCACTGTTTTCTGCACATTTACCACGGTGATTTTTCTAAAGTATAGATTTAACCTTGTGTAATGATTGGAATGACGCCACCTACTGGAGACTTGCTGTGGAGAGCTCCACCATGAGGAAAATGCCTCAGAGGCATTGTGGCTTTTCCTTGGCGAAAGGAAATGACGCTTGCTCATGGGTGCTGTCTATCAAGTCTACCAGCCAATCAACTGGAGGAGCCTCCTATGGTCTGGGAGGAGACAGGAAGGAGGAAAGGGAGCCTGCGCAGAGAGCGCTGGCCTTTTTGGCTTCCGGACTTAATGGTGGTGGCGGCAGAGGACTTCACAGGAAATTTGAGGAAAGATAGGAATGCCAGGCTGTTAGAATTCTGTTCTCAATCTTTTTCTTTCTATTTTCCAATAAACCCTTAAAAACCTAAACTCGTTTTATCAGTGATTTTTAGTCAGTTTCCCCCAAAATGGGGGAACACATTAGAATCCACATTTAGAATCTTAAATTACACAGTTTGGCGACCACGAAGGGATTGTTGGATCCCCAGCATCTCTCAGCCATAAAAGAATTAAAACGGGCCTTGTTATCAGCACCTGCCCTGGGAGTACCAGATTATAGTAAGCCTTTCACTCTCTTTGTGTATGAACAAAGGGGGGTGGCTTCTGGAGTCCTGACTCAGTCACTGGGGCCTAACCAACGCCCTATAGCCTACTATTCAATTCAGCTGGACCCTGTAGCGGCTGGAGTGCCACCTTGCCTTAGAGCAGTGGCGGCCACAGCCCTTTTGGTAGAAAAAGCCTCTGATTTGGTCCTAGGTAACCCTCTAACTGTGCAATGCCCTCACGAAGTGGAGGCTCTCTTACTACGTCACAGGACACAAGCCTTTTCAGATCAAAGGCTGGCTAAGTATGAAATAACCCTGTTAGGTAATGAGAATATCACTTTAAAACGCTGCACAGTTCTTAATCCAGCAACACTACTCCCTAATTTACCATTCTCGGGGGAACCGTTGCATGACTGTGCTTCTTTAGTTGATATGGCTGAAAAACCCCGTGATGATCTTTTTGATACACCTTTAGAAAATCCTGATCTTGTCCTCTATACAGATGGTTCCTCATTTATGAGAGAGGGAACCCGTTTTACTGGAGCTGCTGTAGTTTCTGATTATGACACCCTCTGGGCAGCTTCTCTGCCTTGCCATTTTAGTGCACAGGCTGCTGAACTTGTGGCTCTTACACAGGCCTGTAATATAGCCAAAGGTAAGAGTGCCACTATTTTTACTGACTCGAAATATGGCTTTGGCATATGCCACTTTATTGGTATGATTTGGCGTCAACGAGGCTTTCTAACATCCTCGGGCAAGGCTATTGCCAATGGGGACCTTATCAAGGACCTCTTAGATGCCCTGAAACTGCCTTCTTCCCTAGCTGTTGTACATTGCCCTGCCCACACAGGGAATAGTGATCCTGTTTCAAAGGGAAATGCACAAGCCGATTCTGCAGCCAAGCTTGCTGCATTAGAAGCTCCTGAACATGTATTTAACCTTTCACCTTCTGAGGATATTCCTTCCAACCTAACCTATGATGATTCTGAAGTAGAAAAGTGGAAAAAGAAATTTAAGCGAAACAGATCAATGGCATCTGGGTGTCTCCGGAAGGTAAGCCATTTCTTCCCCGGAAATTCTACCACCAGGTATGCCTCTCTGTTCACAGAAAAGGCCATTTTGGTACACAAGGCATTGTAGACTCTATTAAGAGAACCTGGATAGCACCAGGTGTAACTAATACAGCATCTCGAATCTGCTCGGGCTGTTCCACATGTCAGTCTTATATTCAGTATGCTTTTAAGGCCAAAGCTTATGGAGGGCGTCCCCTAGCATATACACCTTTTGAGCACTTACAAATTGATTATATTACTATGCCAAAAGCAGGACATTATAAATTTTGCCTTGTTATAGTTGATCAGCTCACTCGGTGGGTGGAGGCCTTTCCCAGCCCCCGAGCCACAGCTGCCTTTGTTGCCAAAATTCTTCTTAAAGAGATAGTACCTCGTTTTGGCCCACCAGCCCGCATCGATTCTGACAAAGGCACACATTTCACTGATTCGATTTTATCCCAAATCTACTCTTTCTTGGGAGTGACTCCAAAATTCCACACGCCCTACCATCCACAAAGTTCAGGCCAAGTTGAACGTATGAATAAAGAGCTTAAGAGCATGATTGGAAAATTATGTACTGAAACCCACTTGAAATGGCCTGATGTTCTACCATTGGCATTATTCTATCTACGAAGTAGACCAAGGGGAGAACTTCATATATCTCCTTATGAAATGCTTTTTGGTCACCCTCCTATCCAAGCTAAAACTTTTTCCCCAGTTTATACATCACTGGTGGGAGGTGATACTTCTGTTGCCTCCTATATACAGGAATTACAGACCAGGCTACGTGAACTCCATGAGGCAGGAGCTGTGGTCCAGGCAGGCCCATTAGACTTTTCATTGCATAACTTCAACCCAGGAGATAAAATATATGTAAAGAATTTTCAGAGAACCAGTGGAACCCAACCTGCCTGGGAAGGACCTTTTCAGGTATTATTGACAACTCCTACTGCCATTAAAATTGGTGAAAAAGACTCATGGATTCATTGCTCTCATGTAAAGCCTGCACCATTCATAGGTGAAGAGATTTCAGATAGACCTGAGGTAGACGCTAAAAAGCTAAAAACCCTAACGATAGCAACTGTTAACGAGCAAAGAGAGTTCAGAGGAAATAGGCAGTTCCCATTTAATAATCCCACTGATCAGTTAAATGCTTTGGGACTCAGTCTTCGTAAAGCATCAGGAGACGGAAATTGCCTTTTTAGGGCTTTAGCAGACCAGCTAGAAGGTCACTGTAGAAATCATCTCAGACACAGACAAGAAGCTGCTTCTTATATGATTAACCATAGACAAGAGTTTGAGTCTTTTATAGTAAATGACTCCCCTTTTGAAGAATATGTTGATGAATTAAAGAAATTTGGAAAGTGGGGAGGAAATGATACAATTGTAGCATTTGCTAAGCAGCATCAGCTGAATGTTGTGGTTCATCAATTAAATCAGCCTTTATTGAAAATCAGTGGCACAGACAAAACTGATGCTAGAGAACTCCACATTTTCTACCATAAAGAACATTATGACAGCATTAGAAAGATCAATGACAATTCAGAAACCCCTGCCACTTTGGCTTGCAGAGAATTGGGGAACCAGTTAAAACAATGTGGCATACCCCAAACTCTAGCAGCTTAAATACCTTATAATTTAACAAGCATTTCCTTCTACAGGCAAAAGCACTGAGGCACATGGCCTAGTTTTCTGGCCCACCTCAACTATTTTTTTTAAATTCTTTTGTTTTGACTTTTGAAAGGCACTAAAAAAACCTGGAATTCACCACACCTTTAAGTTCTTTAAGAGCACAAAAGGGTGCTTAGCGAATCTTTTGTTTTTTATTTTTATTTTTGGTTTTGCTTTGTTTCTTGACTTTTGTTTCTTTTGCTTTTCTTTAAAACTAAATTTTATAAACTAAGTGATTATTCAAAGACATTTTAAGTATATGCTGTGGGTGAGGCTATCGGGCCTCAGAAGCTACCAGAATTCTTTTTTTTTACTCTTTCTTTTTGAGAGAACCATGAGTTCTAATGAGTTTTGTTTTATTTATTTATTTTTTCTCCTTTCTCTTTTATGTTGTTCTGTTTAACTAAAAAAGACCAGAAAGGGTTATTGAACCCTATTGCTTGATACCTCACTGAAAACATTGAATATTGAAATCTTATTTCTTTTTGAAAAATTAATCACCACTTTAAGTATCTGCTACTGTTATACTAGAGAATTCATGTATAAGATGATGTGGTTTACTAGCTAAAAGAAGATTATGTGATAATGTATAATGTAATCAGCTATTTACATTCGTTTATTATTTATATGTCATTATACTCTGGGTATGGTTTGGAATTATTGTATATATCACTAATATATTCTCAGTTATGCAGCATAGCACGCATTTTTACCATCATACTGTCTTTGGTGAAATTAATGAGATTTTGGAAGTATGGAAACTTATCATTTCAGAGACTAATTTGCTGTGAACTCTGATGCAGGCCCTGTAGAGAATATATGTGCAACAAAAGGAGAGACAGGTATACGTAAGTCCATGGTTTGCTTATGATGGTGACTATGTAGAGCACAATTACTAGGCACAGTCCAGTATTCATCCTCTCTCCCTCCTAATTTAACCTAATTTAACTGAACTTAATTATCTTTTTATCTCACTCTGTTGAACTCACCTGTGGCCTAGCACAATCACTGGCTGTCTCGGAACCATGAGATATGGTATGATAACCTTTCCATAACATTTTCAGGTGTCATGAACACATACTAAATTTGGCTTTGATCCAGACACATGGTGGTAAAAAGTGTTACACATTGCATAACTACCTCAACCCTCTGTTACAAGTCTAACCATATAAAGGAAGGAATGTAATGGAATTTATTAATTTGATCATTGACAATGCTATGCTAAGGTTTAGTAAAAATACAGCAATTCAAACAGTTAAAGAAGAGAATCCAGCTTTTCAGACCAGAGTCCAGAATCCAGTTTTCCAGACCAGAGTCCAGAATCCAGTTTTCCAGACCAGAATCCAGTTTCCTCCTGATGACATCTTACCACTTCAAGAAGACAAGAGAACTCAGAGACTTTATATGAACTGTTTTGCTTTGTTAGTTTTTACTATCTCCTTTCTGTTATAATATACATCATCTGTAACATGTACCCTCTGCAGAGGCCCTCCCTTTGCAAGACTAATGTCAAAGCGTCGGTTCATGAGGACAAAAAAAAAAATCGCCCCTCTGGACAAAACTTTCCTCTCTTCCTTTTCTATATTATTGTTCACATATTATTAGTTAGCAATAGTTATTATATTCTTTTTACTGTTCCGTCAAGGAAACATTTTGTTTCTTGAGGAACAACAGGGGGGACTGTAATGATTAGAATGACGCCACCTACTGGAGACTTGCTGTGGAGAGCTCCACCATGAGGAAAATGCCTCAGAGGCATTGTGGCTTTTCCTTGGCGAAAGGAAATGACGCTTGCTCATGGGTGCTGTCTATCAAGTCTACCAGCCAATCAACTGGAGGAGCCTCCTATGGTCTGGGAGGAGACAGGAAGGAGGAAAGGGAGCCTGCGCAGAGAGCGCTGGCCTTTTTGGCTTCCGGACTTAATGGTGGTGGCGGCAGAGGACTTCACAGGAAATTTGAGGAAAGATAGGAATGCCAGGCTGTTAGAATTCTGTTCTCAATCTTTTTCTTTCTATTTTCCAATAAACCCTTAAAAACCTAAACTCGTTTTATCAGTGATTTTTAGTCAGTTTCCCCCAAAATGGGGGAACACATTAGAATCCACATTTAGAATCTTAAATTACACACTTGTCACTCCCTTCCCCTCAATAAATGCAGTGACTTCATATTATCTTGAACATCAAATCTAAAATCTCCTACTTGACATTTAAAGGCATTCACAACCTCATATTCTCCTGCTTTTCGGTAAGGTAGTGGGAAGTGACACTAGGTTGCAGGAAATTGAGGAGGTGATGAGAAAGTGAAGGCAGTGAGTATAAACTCCTTTTGCTCAACAGGAATGTGGAAACAAGAAGATGATAGATTTAATGGGTGGCTGCACCAAGGGAAGGCTCATCTCTTTTTAAAGGATTAAGTACTATGTATTTGTACACTGAGGAGTATGAGATGGCAAAGAGAAAAAATATGGCAGAATACTTTTCAGAGGGGGGATAACTAATGGAACAAGGAGAGAAATGAGGAGAATAAGGAGAGAATAAGATGAATGAAAAAAGTAAGAGACTTGTCTCTTCCTTTGTGACTAGATGGAAGGGGAGGATGAATGAGGGGACTGAGGATTGATGCAGAGGAAGGGATTGATAAAATTCACATCAGTATGTTCACTTTGCCTCAGCAAATAAAAAGTGAGGTTATATGTTTTGATTGAGGAAGGATGCAGTACAGTTACAAGCTTAAAGAAAGGAGAAAAGATTGAAAACAGTTATAGGGAATGTAAGAGATAAATCAATAAGAAAAGAAGAAAGAATTGCTGTGTAATTGAGATGTAGCAGATTAGTTGAGATTGGATAGCTTAAATTTGAGGTGAACCCAATAAGTACTATTTCACAATTTCTTCCAACAGCTCTGAAGGAGAACTATGGGAAATAAACAGTTACCTAGGTAATCCTCCACTAGTGCTAAAGTGACACCAACAGAATGTTCAAAGGATGGACTTCATATTGTTGTATAGATACTTTATGCAGTATTTATGGGAGATCTAGAAAATGATTATATAGCATGAAAAGATAGGCATGGTCTAATATCTGTCCTCTTGAACTTTGAATCAATAGCCATGAGATCATAGCTCCACTGAATTCTTGAAGTAAACTTCATTGAAATAGATTTGACCCATTTTTCTAATTATTTAAATATTTAGGGATTGTGATTCTGTCATCCAATATGATAGTTATCCTGCCTAGTTTCATGATCTTTGCACATTTGTTAAGTATAACTTGCATACTCTCCTCACCAATCCAAGAAACAAGTCAATCACGGACTCTGTATTTCTAGAATACAAGTTTACTTGTGAAAATATGGCAGATTATTACAGAAGAGAATGAAAAGCAGATAAGAAAATGAACCTGCAGAGATCTTTCTATGAGACCCATCTTAGCCAGAAGATCCTGAGAGCACTTTAACATCAATATACTTCTGCTGATATTGTGTGAAGACAAGCCATGGAACACTATAGTCTCCAGAGAACCACAAGTGAAGATCAATGAGAGAGTATTGGAAAAGCATATGGAGTGTATGAGCAACCTGTTATATATTGTAAAGAATTTTGCATGGGAGATGGTACAAATGATGTCATCAAATAAAGTAATTATTGGAGATGTATAAGGAGAACTGCTCGTGTGCAGTGTCTATATTGGATGGATCCTTGGTGATTAATTTATGGGAGGGCACAGACAACAGATGCACATATTAGACATGCTCACAGTGAGCTGCAGTCTGCATCACTGAAAAGGATGTCCACAGTGATAAGATCATGGATTCCTTGGATTATGTTTGAATCTACTTCGTGGATAATTGTGAGAAAAATGCATTGTGAATCCTCAAGTGCCACATAGATAAATTATTATTGCTACAAATTTGCCCACGTTCTGTTCTCTATAAAGTCTTTATGAAAATAGTAGGGGCAGGGGCAGCTAGATGGCGCAGTGGATAGAGCACCGGCCCTGGAGTCAGGAGTACCTGAGTTCAAATCCGGCCTCAGACACTTAACACTTACTAGCTGTGTGACCCTGGGCAAGTCACTTAACCCCAATTGCCTCACTAAAAAAAAAAAAAAAGAAAGAAAGAAAGAAAATAGTAGGGGCAGCTAGGTGGCACAGTGGATAGATTACCAGCTCTGGAGTCAGGAGGACCTGAGTTCAAATCCGGCCTCAGACACTTAACACTTACTAGCTGTGTGACCCTGGGCAAGTCACTTAACCTCAATTGCTTCACCAAAAAAACAACAAACCCCCCCCCCAAAAAAGAAAAGAAAATAGTATATGCAAGTTCTCAAGGGAAAAAGAGAATGTTAAAGTATCCTTGAAGAAAAAGGAGAAGGAAAAATCAAGGGTTTCACAGATGTAGTCTGTTGTAGAGAATTATCTATAGATGATGAGAATATCAAATTCAGCTGTATACATTGTTTAATAACATAAATAATTTGATCCGGTAGAACAAAAATAAGTTTTAGTGATACTAATTAAACTAGGTGTTTTATAGGCATATGCTAGTATTATACAAGACTACAGCATGTGACTAAAGATATGACTTTATTTAACTTGCTGAGGTATTGGCATCAAGACAAATTTAAAACATATGCTTACCTTTAATGTTTCTCAGTGTTAAGGATAAAGTCTTGGTTATAGTGCAGAAGAATGTATTCACTAATGATGGTAAAATTTTCTAAATGTATCTCTTTTTCAAATAGTAAACTAACTGTATCAAGTCCTAAAATGCTACAGAGGTAAAAATATTATAAAATGCAGTGAAATTCACAGTAGTACAAAAAGAGAATTATTTAATCATTCACAGCTCAAAACAAAGTGGATGAAAAATTCAGATTGCTATATCCTGATTAGCCTATGAACTTATTATTATGAACTTATTCCTCCCTTCTTTCCTTTTTTCCCCTCTTACTTGCATTCTTCCCACTCTCTTTCCTTCCCTTCCTTCCTCCCATGAGGTGCTCATTACTAATCAATAATGAGTTGGTCCCAGAATTGAATAGGCAGAGCATATTGTATTAGACAAGTTGCTTTCAGTGTTTGCAAACTGCTTTCTGCTAGAAAAGCCCATCTCCTTAATACCAGTATTATTTTAGTAATGTTGTTTAGAAGAATGACAATTATAATTAACCCAAAAGAAATGGAAGTATACTTGATAGACATAAGTAAACTGTGACATGCTACTAACAATGAGAAATGGTATAAATTATGTGATGGGAGAAATAAATATAAAAGAACAAGTTGTGAGATAGCCATTTAATGAGAATGGGGACAACAGAGGGCAACATAAGTGTTATTCTCATATTTATGACATATTGTCAGAACCAGAGGCAAACTCAGTGTCATGATGAGGAGTGGGAGGATATACTTTGGAGGTTCATCACTAAACCTGAGAAAGGATCACATTGTTGTAAACAAGTAATGAAAAAGTTCTAATCTATATTAATTGAGGGAATAGCCATACTGATGAAACTATAGATCCTTAAAGGAATAATCCTTTATTAAGTATTTACTTTTTACAAGGAGGTCAGTTTTTTGGTACAGTGGGCCTGGAGTTAGGAAGACCTGAGTTCAGATCTGACCTCAGACACTTACTAGTTGTGTAACCCTGGGCAAATCACTTAACACTGTTTGCCTCAGTTTCATTTCCTGTAAAATAAGATGGAGATGAAAATGACAAGCCACTCCAGTGAGACATACCAAAATTTGTGGTATGTGCCCAGTGCAATACTAGAGGAAATAGGGGGAGATGCCTATCTCCTAATGCTTATATAATTAAAAGAGAAAAAGGAAAGATCAATGTGTTGAGCATGCAACTAAAAAAAAGCCCTAGGAAACTAATAAACTAAAACCTATTTAAAAAAAAAATTTGGGGGTGTGTGTGGGGGGGGGCGGGAAATGAGGCTTAAGTGACTTGCCCAGGGTCACACAGCTAGTAAGTGTCAAGTGTCTGAGGCTGGTTTTGAACCCAGGTCCTCTTGAATTCAGGGCCAGTGCTTTATCCACTGTACCACCTAGCTGCCCCACCTAAAACCTCTTAATTAAACACCAAATTAGAAATCCTTAAAAATCATAAAGGATTAGTAAAATTGAAAGTAAAAAAAGAAAAACAACAATGTTTAACTAATAAATAAAGCTTTTTTGGTGGGGGGAAAGACCCAAAACAATAGATAATATATTTGGCTAATTTAATTCTGAAGAAGAAGAAGAAGAAGAAGAAGAAGACCAATATTACCAGTATTAACTTTTTTTTTAATATCAGTAAATTCACAGCCAATGAAGTTGAAATAAAAACAATTATTAGGAACTATTTTGCCCAATTAAATACCAATAAGTCTGACATTTTATCTTAGATGTATGATTATTTGAAAATATTTCTGGATTAACAGAACATTCAAATACCTACCTTAAAAAAAAGAAATTGAACAAGCCATAAATGAGGAAATGAAGGACCACATGGATTGACAAGCAAGTACTTCCAAACATTTAAAGAATAATTAATTCCAATGCTACATAAATTGTTTGAATAATATAAGAAAATAAGGAATCTTTAAAAAATATTTCTATGACAGAGATATACAAGTGATAGTCTTGATACCTAAACCATAGAGATTCAAAAAACAAAAAGAAAACTGTAGAATAATTTCCCTAATGAATGTTGATGCAAAATTTTCAAATAAAATACTAACAAGGAGATTATAGCAATATATCAGAAAAAAGGTATTTTTCGATGAGACTGAATTTATACCACGTGTAAAGAACCGATTCAAAATGAAGAACATGATAAGTATAATTGATCATGTTACCAATAAAACCAATAAAATCATATAATTATTTCAATAGATTCAGAAAGATTTTGACAAAATATAACATCCATTCCTGTTTTTAAAAAAGAAACTAGAAATTATGGGAATGAATAGAGCTTTCTTTAAAATCATAAGTAGTCTCTTTCTAAAAACCAAATCCAAGCATTATCTCTAACAGGGATAAGCTAGAAGCCTTTCTAACAAGATCAAGGGTTAAGCCAGGATGTCCATTATCAGTCTTATTCATCAATATTTTACTATAAATGCTAACTATAGCAATAAGACAAGAAAAAATAAATTAAAGGAATAAGCATAGGTATTGAGGAAACAAAGCTATCACTTTGCAAATGATATTATGGTGTACTTACAGAATTCTAGAATCAATCAAAAAAACTAATCAAAGTAATTAACAACTTCAGCAAAGTTGTAGGACGTAAAACAAAATCATCTGTATGTTCCCAACAAAACCTGGCAGGAAGGGATAGAAAAATAAATTCCATTTAACATAACTATAGGCAATATAAAATACTCAGAACTCCATTTTCCAACACATACATAAGAACTATATGATTACAGTTACAACTTCACACAGATTAAAGACAGATCTTAGTAACTGGAGTAATATTAATTGCTCATAGGTAGGCTGAGCCCAAATTTTAAAATGGCAAAATTGCCTAAATTAATTAATTTATTCAGTGATATACAAATCAAGCTACCAAAGGATTACTTTGTTGAAGTAACAAAAAAAGTCACCCAGAGGAACAAAAACTCAAGAATATTAAGGCAATTAATGAAAACATTAATGGGAATGAAGCAAGACCAGTGGGACCAGAACTCATATTATACTACAAAGCTATAATCATTAAAACAGCTTGGTAATGGGTAAGAAATAGAGAGGTTGATCAGTGGAACCATTTAGGTACACAATATACAGATCCAAATGAGCACATAACTTAGTGTTTGATAAACCCAGGATCTCAGCTATTAAGGTAAGAATTTACTACTTGACAAAAATTGTTTGGAAACCTGGAAAGTAGTCTGGCTGAACCTAGGCAGAGGCCAATTTCTTATACTGTATATCAAAATTAGTTCAAAATGGGTACATGATTTAGACACAGAGGGTCATATAATACAGTGGGCAAATCAGTGGACTAGGATGAAATTACCTTTCAGATCTATAGATAAGGGGAAATTTCATGACTAAACAAGAGATAGAGAAGTTCACAGGAGCTAAAATGGATATTTTTGATTACATAGAATTAAAGAAACTTTGCACAAACAAAACCAATGCAACTAAAATTAGGAGAAGAGCAGGAAATTGAAGGAAAAAACATACTACATGCTTCTTTGATAAAGGTCTCATTTCTAAAATATATAGTAAACTGAGTCAAATTTAAAAGAATGAGTCATTCCTCATTTGATAAATAGTCAAAACATGAATAGACAGTTTTCAGACCAAAAATCAAAGCTACCATAACAATATGAAAACAATGTTCTACACCATTAATAATTAGACAAGTGCAAATTAAAACAATTCTGAGGTAAAACAACTCACACCTATCAAATTTGATAAAATGATAAAGGAAAATTCAAAATGATGGAGGGGATGTAGGAAAATAGGTACATTGATACCCTATTAGTGGAGCTTTGAACCAGTCCAACCATTTTGAAAAGGAATTTGGAACTATGTGCCCAAAGCTATTAAACTGTATATACCTTTTGGCACAGTATTAATTCTACTTGGTCTATACTCCAATATCACAAATAGATGAAAAAAGAGGGAAAGGATCCATATGTACAACAGTATTTATAGCAGCTTGTTCTGTGGTGACAAAAAATTGGAAGCTGAGGGGATACCTAGCAATTGAGGAATGGCTAAAAGTTGTGGTATATGAAAACAGTGGAATACAATTGTGCTGCAAGATATTATGAATGGGATATTTTAAAAATACTTGGAAAGACTTGTATGAACTACAGTTAATACAAGCATAACCAGGAGAACAGTTTTTACAATTTTAGCAATAATATAAAGATGATCAACCTTAAAACACAATGACCAACCACAATACCACAGACTAATGATAAAACATATCTAAGTGCAGATAGAGAACTGATAGATTCCAAATGAAGACTGAATCATATTTTCTTCCATTTTTTTCTTTTTCTTTTTTTTTGGAGGGGTGGGGGAGGGGAAGGAATTGCAACATGGGTAACTGAAAATTTCTTTTGCATGTTTCTACAAGTTTGTAACGGGTTCTATTTTTCTTACCTTCTTAATGAGTGGGGGAGTGGTTGGGAGGAGATAATTTGAAATGAAAATCAAATCAAATTGATAAAAAAAAGAATCCAGGGAAGCTTGGAGAGAGAACATTTCAGGTATAGGGGTCAGCCAGTGAAAGTGCACATAGTTGGGAGATTGAGTTTCATGTAAGAGAAATAGCAAGAAGACTAGTATTACTTGATTATAGAAAATGTGTGATGAGTACTAAAAAGCTAGGAAGAAGTGAGTTTGCAAAGAGATTTAATAGTAAAAAAAAATGGAGGCTTTTATTCAGGTTATCCCAGAAGTCTTAGTGCACTTTAAAGCTTTAATAGGTTTATTTCACAGGTAACAGGGAACCTGTGGAATTTATTAAATAAGAGAGTCACATGATCAGACCAGTATTGGAGCATGAAAATTGGAATGACACCCCCTGCTCAGAGGGACATTGTGAGCTCTGGCCTGAAAAGAAACTATCTGACTTTGGTGTCCAGAAGTGACCTTTTCTGGGGTTTCGAAGGTCAGATCAGCATCAAGAAGTGATGTTTGCCGCCCCGTGGTTCCTGTCAATCAGTGCTACCAACCAATTAGCTTGGAGCTGTGTGTGTGGATGGCCCTGTTTCCTGTTTCACAGGAGGCTTCTCAGAGGAGTGAGGCCTTTTCATTGCCTGACAGGGGCTTGGAGTTAGAGATGGGCAGGATAGGAAGAGCAGGCAAATCCACATGTTTCTCTTTACTAACCCCTAATATACTTTAATAAATACTTAATGTCCAAAGATTGGTGCTATATGTTTTCTAATTTCAGGGGACCACTCATTAGATTTTAGATATCATAGATAGAATTTAAAGCCCTTACCGTAGGAAGATCACTTTCTTAGCACAGTGGAGAATGAAATAGAGTAAGGGGAGACTTGAACCACATAGACCAACTAGAATGCTATTATAATAGTTCAGGTGTGAAATGATGAGGGCCTAGACCAGAATGTGTCAGAGAAGAAAA
The DNA here is from genome assembly GCF_019393635.1 of Dromiciops gliroides. Classification (NCBI taxonomy): domain Eukaryota; kingdom Metazoa; phylum Chordata; class Mammalia; order Microbiotheria; family Microbiotheriidae; genus Dromiciops; species Dromiciops gliroides. The sequence continues at coordinate 83,671,388 of NC_057865.1, forward strand.
TGGGGTACATTTCAGAGATGTTACAAAGGCAGAAATGGAAAGTTTGGCATTATATATATGAATGAGAGTCAGAAGTTGAATATAAAACCTATGATGCAAATCTTGGTGACTGGAAGGATGGTAGTGCCTTTGTTAGTAACAATGAAATTTGTAAAAGGGGAGGGTTTTCAGCATGTTGAGTTTAAGATGTCTGTGGTTCAATATATCCAAGAGGCATTTGGTGATGCAAGGGTGGAAGATAGAAGAAAAGTCAAATCTGGTTAAATAGATCTAAGAGTCATGTGCATAGAGATGGTAATTGCATCCATGAGAGCTAATGAGATCATCAAGTGATATAGTATAAAGGAAAATAACCCTTGGGCTCTTCCCATAGTTAGCAGTTGTGACCTGCATCCTGTAAAGGATTAAGAGTGGTCCTATAAGTAGAAGAACCAGGAGAGAACAGTATCATCAAAACCTAGAAAGGAGAGAATACCCATGAGAAGACGATGATTGAAAAGAGCCAAATGGCATGGACAATTAATCCAATAGGAGTTCAGAGGAGGGAAAGAACATTGTAATCTGGCTTTTGTGTAGAAAATGCCTCATAGAAGTTCTAGAGGGCTAGAGATAAACAAATGTTACAACAGTTAGGGAGAAAGAGGATTCTTCAAACTAGAAGCCATAAGCTTTTCTTTGATTGCTGTCAAAATTCTGGAAGATATCACTATAGGAATGGAAGTGGTGATCACCAAGAGCCAGCACGGGTCTGTCATGAAATGGCTAAGACACATTAACTGCATTAAAATTTTTGACAAGATTACTTAAGAGATTCTCTGGACAAAGAACACATGGATTTCGTCAACACAGAGGTCTTTAATCAAAGTTGGTATGGACTAGTAAGGCACATTTTGTAGGGAGGATTTTTGTTCATGTTACACATTAGAATAGATGACCTTTGAGATCCCTTTCAACTCTGAGATACCATTTTTATCTGATTCTGTGATCAGGGAAGGCTGCATGGTAGAAGCACAATTTAGTATGAATTCTGGAAGAATCTGGGTTTTAGATCAACAGAGAGGACAGACAGTTGCATATAGCATCTAGGTGGTACAGTGGATGGAGTGCTGGGCATGGACTCATAAATACCTGAGTTCAAATATGACCTCAGACCTCATGGTGGTTTTAAGGATCAAATGAGATAATAATTGTAAAAGGCTTAGCCCAGGCCTGGCACATAATAGTTGCTCCCTAAAGGTTAACTATTATCTCTTATATTGGTTGCAAAGTGTTCTCTTACTTGCTTGGATTTTTTCCCTCATGGATCTATGAAACTGAGACAACTTGTAACCTTCATTATAACCCCACTTTTTATAGCATAAAGCATAACATTTTAGAAAACAGGAAGTGGGGTAAACCATAGTGGAAATATTTTAGAAATATTTAAGATACAGAAAATTGCATTTAAAACAATTTGATCTACTCATGGCAGAATTACCGGGTGAAAGTCAACTTAAAAGTTAATTGCTATGATATTGCACACTCTAATGATGATGACTCCAATTCCTATAATATATTACAGTGTCACAAACAAATCCGTGAGCATGAACAAAGACACAAGGAAGATGAATAAGACAATTTAAAGGTACATTTATGAGATGGTTTTATCTGCATTGATTAGCAATTATTGAGAAAAAGAGACAAAATACTAGGATGGTAAATTAACTTGAGTTAAATTACACCCTGAAAACATAGAACATGAAATTTTATCCATTATAAAGTAGTCAGTGATTATGTGCAGTGATTTTGATCTGTAAAGTCTTCCACTCATGGAAGGTAGAGGTCAAGTGGTTCAGCAGAAAGAATGCTGGATTGGGAATCAAAGGATCTAGATTAGAGACTCAGCTTTCCTTCGATCTCAACAACATCTCTCATATTTGTCTCTTAATGCCTCTATAGGAAACATCCCAGGAGAAATTGAAAGGACTTGAACACTGGTCAATTTAGGGATGAGAAAGTGGGAGGAGTCAAACTCCAAACCTTAATAACTTGGAGTCTGTTAGCATAAGTGATGGCCAGGTGGGTAAAGTGCTGGACCTGAAGTCAGGAAGACCTGGATTCAAATCCTGCCTCCTAGTTATTAGCTTTGTGCCTCCAAACACGTTTGCCCCAATTTCCTCAACCATAAAATTAAGGTAATCATATCACTTATATTCCAGGGTTATTGTAAGGATCAAATAAGATATTTGTAAAGCACTTTGCAAACCTTAACGTGGTGTATAAAGGGAGCTGTTATTATTATTGTTACCATTACTAGCTATAGAGAAGTCAAAGAAGTGCATTGTAGATAAAGCACTTGACCTGAAGTTAGAAAGACTTGAGTTCAAATCCAGTCTCAGACACTGATTACCTATATGACCCTTAGCAAGTCAATTACCCATTGCTTCATTTTCTTCATTTGTAAAAATATATAATAGTAATATCTCTTCTATCATTGTTATGAGAATCAATTAAATAATATTGTAAAGTTCTTTGCAAAAATTGAGTGCTATATTAATGTCATGATGATGATGATGTCAGGTGGCAGGTTTGGAGAAAATAGTTTGAGTTTGGTTTGCAACATACTGAATTTGAAAACGGTAATTTCTTGATGTTTGAGTGGAAAAGAGCTGAGCATTATTTTGAGGTTCTTTTAGGATGTTGAGAAATGGGAATATTCCTTTGGAATGATCATATTTATTGTAGAAAAGAGAACCAATTTTGGTAAAAGTTAATTTTCACAGTATTAAGTAGTTGATCCACAGTAAACATTTAAAATCAATTAGTTAATTGGCAAATGTTGGCAAAGGTGACAAAAATTCCATGGATTTATAAAGATATTCCTTATCCTAGATCTGTTTTCTGATCCTATAAAACTGCCTTTCATGTCGGTAATTGCTCAGTGTGGGCCTGGGTGGAAGGAGATGGTATGCAAAAGACATTTTATCCTAGTCAGAACATTTTTGCAGTGTTTTAGTTTAAAAACAAACTCACTAATAAGATTACTTCGGGGCAGCTAGGTGACACAGTAGATAAAGCACTGGCCCTGGATTCAGGAGGACCTGAGTTCAAATGTGACCCCAGACACTTGACACTAGCTGTGTGACCCTGGGCAAGTCACTTAACCTTCATTTCCCCACAAAAAATAATAATAATAAAATTACTTAACCCTTACCCATGAAAGATGTTTAAAAAATAATTTACCCACTAGGTTGGTAAAAATCAATACCCTTCCACTCCCTTTAAATGGAATCAGATCTATGGTCAAAGGCATTTTAAAAGGGAAGCAATTGTTTACATATTTATGATTCCTGAATGAATAACTCTTAAAAGGCCCATAAATATAATCAATATAAAAGGTCCAAATGATTAATTTTTGTCAAAAGAATTTCTTTGAATTACCTATATTAGCAGTATACCTAGGGATAGCAATACATTTTCAGTATGTGTTATAGATATTCCATTTTTCAAACTAGAATTAGATGATAACCCTCAACCTTGAAAGAGATAAGCATGGGCAGTGAGTATATGGCAACTTAAGACATGTTGATATAACCCTTAGGCCAATAGCAGCTTTTTACCCTTCCTACTCTCCCCTAGAGACTTTGTTGTTGTTGATGATGATGATGGTTGAAGAATTGGGGGGCAGCTAGGTCGTGCAGTGGATAAAGCACTGGCCCTGGATTCAGGAGTACCTGAGTTCAAATCCAGTCTCAGACACTTGACACTTACTAGCCGTGTGACCCTGGGCAAGTCACTTAACCCCCATTGCCCTGCAAAAAAAAAAAAAAGAATTGAATGAGCTTTACATAGATTCCTACAGCAAAAAAAGAACCCTTTTGATAGAAAATTTGTCACCCATCTATACTTTTGGTTATAATCCATTGGGAATAACTAAAACAGTTGCCTTTGGAGAATTCAGGGGTGTTATGCACACACATTCATAGAGCTGGGTATTCTAGAGTTCTGCTGGTCAAACCCTTTGATGAGTGGAGTTTCCTTCATGGTTTTTTGTCCTGCATCCATAAGAAAATAGAATTGGGAAAGGTGGGGCAATTCCATTTTAACTATCAGTTTAGATAACCTATTTTCTTAATTTTTTTCAAACACAATGCATGTTAAATCAAAACCAAACAAAAATGGAGGGGAAAAGGCATACTATCCCATCAACCTTATTAATTCAGGATCCCCTCCACAGAATGAAGAAAAGGACAACCTAGGACCTCAATTCACTATCTACCTCTAGCACTTTCTGGCTATGTGACCTTTGGCAAGTTACTTAACTTTACTGGGGCTCAGTTTCTTCATCTATACAATGAGCTTAGAGGACTAGATTCCTTCTAAGGTTCATTCTAATTCTACATCTGTGATCCTATGAACTCTATGCCTCTGGAAGGCCTATGAATTCAAAATTCCCTCTGTTTATATCACAAAATTAACATTATTTGGGTTCCACTTTCCCCCACTGGGTTTAGGTTTATAGTGGTCCAATGACCAGTTTTCTCCTGGTGTTCATTAAATTAAAAAAGAAACCAGTTACCACCATTAAAATGAAATCAGTCTACAACACATTTCTTGAGCACCCACTGGATGCAGAACATTGTAGGAAAGTAAAGATGGTTCCCATAGCAGCCATAAATTAAGTGTACTAATGGAAGTTACTGAGGAGGATGTTTAATTTTGTCTTAATGCAACACCTTTTGCATTTCATTTCTTTGTTTAAAAGAAATAAAGACAAAGAACAAATTTTTTTTTTGTTTTGACTGCAAATTTAAAACTGACATTTAAAAGGAATGAATTCATTTACATCATGCAGTGTGTTTTTTCCACTATCATCCTTGCCATTGTAATCAGCTCTTGGATTTCATAAAGATATTTTAATCCTTGAGAAACAAAAATAACTGACAATTGTATACAGTAGCATAGAAAGTAGAGTACCACTGATAGAATGCTAGGCTTGGATCTTGAAAGACCTGAGTGCAAACAGTGCTTTGTACACTTCCTAGCTGTGTTTCTCTGGGAAAGTGACAATCTACTTGAGTGTCAGTTTCCTCACCTATAAAAGGAAGGCTTTGGACTTGATCATCTCTAAGGTATATTCTAGTTCAAAATAAGTGATCCTTTGAGGGTTCACACCCTGCCCCTGACAATAACTCACTGTGTGAGTCTGAGCAAATCAATTAACTTAGCTTATTTTTCCATATCTGTTAAATGGGTATAGAAAAATAAATGTTAAAATGTCCTTCACTGAACTTGAAATGCTGTATATACATAGTGTTGGTTTGTTATTTCACATACATGAAATATATGCATATATAAATATATCAGTAGTATTCACCTTTAATAAATTCCTAGAAAAGATGACCTTATGGAAAGCCAATTTATTATCATTTGAGAGGGAAGGAAGTTTGGAGGTGAGGAAGGGAGGAAAGAAGGAAGAAGAGGATAGGATGGGAATAATCATTTATTAAAGTGCCTTTTGTATGCCTACTAAGGTGCTGTGCGAAGCATTTTACAAATATGAGCTTGTTTGATCTACACTATAACCCTTCTAGGCAGTTGCTATTATTAGCCCCATTTTACAGTTGAGGAAACAGTCTGAAGCAGAGGGAGATGAAATGTCTTGCCCAGTATTGTACATCTAGGAAGTGTCTAAGACTGGATTTAAACTCAGGGCTGCCTGACTCCAGGTCCTGTGCTCTATCCACTGTACTACTTAGCATCTATTAAGTGCTTACTATCTTCCAGGCACTGTGCTAAGTTAAATGTAGTCAATTAACAAATGTTTGTTGAATGTCAGTGCTGTAAAGTGCCAAGAGTATGAAATTTGACATCAAGGGACTTAGGTTGCACTCTTGACCCTATTTTTTATTAATTGTGTGACCTTGGACAAATCACTTCATCTTTCTTTAGTTTGGGCTTTAGTTTAGGCTTTAGCTTACTCATCTATAATATGAGAGCATAAGACCGGTTGTTCTTTACTGGTGCTTCCAGTTCTAAATGCTACAGACTGAATGGAGAAAAGGTCACCTATCCTCCAATACTCTTTATGTCATACTAAATGACTAAACCAAACAAACAAAATCTTGCAGAAATTTCATCAAACATACAGTTCACTCAAAGGCAGAAAGAAGAACAAAATGGGAAGTTACGTCCTGTGCTATTTATCCTTAGGAAGTTCTTTATAGTCCAAAAGGAAGCCACCATCCTGACTATATAACCTGGTAATTCTTCCCCCTCAAACCCAAACAGGGTTATGTAGTTTTCCCCTCTATGACCTTTAGCACCTGGATTTTAAGACAAATAGAAACTATTCAGGCCATTGAAGAAGCTGGAAACCGTGAACTTGTTCTGAGTATTTTGACTGGGCAAAAGCTAAAATTTCCACATGACCCTTAATTAAAGTAGGGTTTATCATGAAATATACTATGTGTAACTTATTCAAGGTTTAGGAGTAATCTCAGAGGACTGGAAGACTGGTTCCTGCCTCAAGTGTTTGCAGGGAAAGGAAATAGGGAATTAAAAAAAATTAGAAGTGGAGGGGAGTTGGAAAGTGGGCAAGAATTCTATAAGGTAGGAAGGAGAATCTTGACAATGTGGGCAAAAGGTTGAGCTTTCTTGGAGTGTGTATGTGTGTGTGTGTGTGTGTGTGTGTGTGTGTGTGTGTGTATGTGTGTGTTTTGGGAGTGTCCCATCTGATGAACTCCTGGGCACCAGGAGAAGCTGAGAGTTTGGAAGAATGAAGTCCTTGAGACAGCAGCTTATTGTTATTGGGGGTGGGGGGGCCTACTTATCCGGCTGTCAGGTCTCTAAATTGTACCTGAGGGATTTACCTGGCAGTAATTGGGAAATATTCCAGGTTTGGGAATTGGAATTTACCTGTTGCAGAAATTTAGAATGAGTAGGGTTTCTGGACCTCTGGCATCAGTCGGTTGGGGTCAGGGGTAAGGAATGACAAGCTACAGGTGATGAGCAGGAAAGAAGAAAATATAGATAGTACCAGGAACTGTGCTAACAATGCAAAACTAGTTGTCTGTATCCTTTCTCCCATCATACTAAGGAAGGAGATCCAAATAACCCCACCCATTTTATGAGTAGCTTTATATATTTCTTTCTTTCTTTTTTTTTTTGGTTAGGCAATTGAGGTTAAGTGACTTGCCCAGGGTCACATAGCTAGTAAGTGTTAAGTGTCTGAGGTCAGATTTGAACTCAGGTCCTCCTGAATCCAGAGCCAGTGCTCTATCCACTGCACCACCTAGCTGCCCCCTTCTTTATATATTTCTAGAGCCAGGCATGGTGTAGGGAGAGGTAGAATTGATAGTTCAAAGGCTTGAGTTTGAATCCCTCCATAGAAATTGACGAGGCTGGGAAAACCTGGGCAAGTCATCATTTACCCTCTTTGGATCTGTTTTCCCATCTGTAAAATAGAGCTCATAATAGCACTTACCTCGCAAGATAATTGTGAGGATTAAATGAGATAAGAAATGTAAAGTGCTTAGGAAACTGTTAGTGCTATGTAAATGTTATTTTTTAAAACATGATAATAGTTAGCATTTATGTAGCAATTTAAGCCTTCCAAAATACAAAGATTATCTCATTCAATCCTCACTACAATCCTGGAAGATAAGTGCTATGATTATTTCCATTTTACAGATGAGGAAACAGACTGAAAGGGGTTAAATGTCATGCCTGGATTCACACAGTTAAATGTTTGAAAGCCAGGATTTGAACTGAGTTCTTCCTGACTCCAGGTCCAGCACTCTATCCACAGTTCTGCCTAGCTTCATCTAACATTATTATTGTTCTTGTTCTTGTTCTTGTTGCTATCAGTCCTGATTTCTTGATATTCCTTCATCCATGCCTCTCTCAACCCCTTTGATATATAAAATATGTCCTCAGTGACTTATTGTTACTTGAGTGACCATAATCAAACACCTTAACATGGTGACCTATTGCTTACCAAGTATTTTTTTCAACATTCTTTGGAGTACAGATAGCAGAATTATCATAATCTCTATTTTACAAATGAGGAAACTGAGGCTCAAGAACATGATATGACTTGCCTATGATTATGTATCTTCTAAGTGTTGAAGCCAGGATTTGAACAGAGTAGCAATGCAATATTCTTTCCACAACACCATAGTAATGGCAGCAGTATATTGAATGTTTCCAAGTCTAGCTTTCTTTCTACTCTCTTTCACATTTCTAACAGTGCTTTTCTCTATGAAAAAAGTGAGAAAGATGTGATCATATAGTTAGGTCACAGACTCTTCATCTCATGGCATGGTACCGTAGAGCTGCATGTACTGAGAGGTTTGGGGTTTTGAGATGATCAGGAGAGGAAGAACATATTGCTATTTTTCTTCAAAGCTTTTTGAAAATCTGTTTCATTGCTTCTGGCTAGATCTTGGCAAGCCATAGTTAACAAGAGGGAAAAGAACAAATCTAGACTGGAAGAAGCCCCTTGAAAGCACTTCTTCCCCTTCCCCCCACAAAGTATGGTTTAGCTAAAGAGTATTGACTTTATGGCTTAGTCAGGTGCTTATTATTAGTACTTCATGTTGCCATGACTCCAGCAATGGATTTCCACCAGTCATAAGAACTGGGTCGTGATCATTTTCTCAATTTCTTTTGTTAAACTACACTTGTCTGGTGATAATGTTTTCAAGTTCAGTCACTTGGAGATGAGAATTGATTAACTTTGCTGGCTGACTAGGGCTATTAGAAGGAGAGTGAAATTCCATTTCATCCTTTAAAATGGCTCCCAGATTACCCCTTTCCTCTTCATTCCTGCTGTCACCACTGTGATTCAGTACCTTATCAGCTCCTGGCTACAGCCCTGCCTGTCTCATAGAAGCTTGTTGCATCTTCTTGGTCCCTCCGGACCATTCAATATACTGCTGCCATTACTATGGTGTTGTGGAAAGAATATTGGATTTCTACTCAGAAGATTTGGATTCTTCTCATAAGATTTGGGACCTTAGCCAAGTTCCAACCTCCCTAAGCCTCAGTTTCCTTTTCTGTAAAGAAGGGTATTTGCACCACTTACCTCATTGGGTTGTGTGGAAAAAGTACCTAGAAAATTTTCAAGTGCTACATCAATGTAAGCTAATGGTATATTTTTAAAGTATTACATTAATGTAGTTATCTTCCAAAAATACCACTTTCAAATTTTCCTACGTAGGAAACTATGGTTCTCTTTCATTCCAAAATGGAACTACTGGTTACCAGGTGTTGTTCTAGGTACAGATGTGTGGGGGCAGAAAACAGGATGCCATATATTAGGAACAATAGAGAGGCTAGATTGACTAGAGCTTAGAGTATATGAGGCTGAATTATTCAAATCAGTTAGGTAGGTTGGAACTCTGACTTGGAAGGATGTTAAGTCCCAAACAGGAATATTTTTTTTCCTGAGGCATTAGGGTGCTCCTGAAGATGCTTGTACAGTTGAGAGATATGACTGGACCTACAGTTAAGCAACATCATTTTCAAAACTGAATAGAGAATGAAATAGAGAGGGAAGAGGCTTGAAAAAAGGGAGCTCACTTAGGAGGCTTTTATAGTAGTCAAGGTGAGTGGTGTTTAGGGCCTACACAAGGATGGTGGTCTTGTTATTAAAGAGAAAGTAACAGATGGAAAGATGTAGTGGCGGTAGCTTTTGTGTAGACAAGACTTGGAAATGGATTGGGTATGGGAATTGAGTTAGCAGGAGGAGTTGGACATGATCCTGAGGTCATAAATCTGGGTAACTGGGTGTCTCAGAATTTCTGTTGTACCTGTGCCACAATTTAACACAACTAATTTTGTATAACTATCCATGTGCATATATTTTGTCTCTGGCTAGAGTATGAATTCCTTATGGTTTTAGACTGTGTCAGATTTCTTTTATATTCCTAATAGTACCAGGGATTATGCTGGATCTATATAATAATCAATTAATAACTTATTGTCAGCTAATTGGCTTTCCTTTTGTTTTTCTTTTGCTGTATAGGACTTCCAAGCCAAAGGTTGATAATAAAAGACCATCCACTCTGGAAAAGGACATCAACTTGGCCAAGAGTCTTCAGCAGTATCTCATATACCTGAGGCTTCTTGCACATGCCTCTACCCCTGATGTATATCCAAGGATTAAGAGTGACAAAGCTGCTGTACAGGTTGTTACTTGCGACTTTGTCTTTCTGACTGTTCTCTCACATCTTCTGTCTTGCAACAAGCTTACTTGATCTTGTTTTTCTGGATTCTTGGTACTTTTGTTTTAAATGTTTCTCACCCTTTGAGATCCTTATGATTTCTGCAGCTTTCTGTTACATCCCAGCGACAAAAAAAAAATGGTATAGTAGATTCAGGGCCCCAAAGACCTGGGTTCAAATCCTGTTGCTGAAACATCATTTGAGCAACTCTGTACAAGGCATGAAACCTCTTGGTTTACCAGGACGCTTCTTAGAACTTATCTACAAAATCACTAATAGGTTTAAATTTGCTTTAGCAGAGGCAGTGCCCCATTGGGTGAAATAATAAGTCCTTCTAGTCTTAAACATATATATATATATATATGTATGTATATTCTAGTCTTATATATATTTATATATAAATATAGGGCATTATACATTCATTTCTAGTTATTAAATGAAATGAAGAAGTGAGACAAAGCTGAGAGGGAGTATTAATGAGATAACTCTTGGTCTTTCAGTCAGTCAAGAAGCATTTATTAAGTTCTTATAATGGGTCAGACAATATGCTAAGTACTGGAGATACAAAGAAAGGCAAAGGCTGTCCCCACTCTCAGGAAGCTTAGAGTCTTGTGATGTCTTGGGGTAATTTTGAGAACATAAAAAATTACCCCAAAGCTAGATTGAGCCATTGCCCCTATGGTCTGATTTGATGTGGAAGGAGTACTCTCACTTATATTGGATATCAGAAAGGCTTTGAAGGAAATGACTTCTCCCTTGCTCCTCCATACTGCCTCCCCCATACATTTTTTTAGTGAGGCAATTGGGGTTAAGTGACTTGCCCAGGGTCACACATCTAGTAAGTGTTAAGTGTCTGAGGCCGGATTGGAACTCAGGCACTCCTGACTCCAGGGCTGGTGCACTATCCATTGTTTCACCTAGCTGCCCCCATACATTTTCTAAGGTCTCCTGAAAATAGCATCCAGAGAGCCAGTCCTTTGGAATAAGATATTGGATCTCTGGGAAGACCCCTGTAAATAAGCACACATGCCATCTGATTGGGATCACATTTGAATACCAGCAGCCACTGAGTACATTAGTTTAAGTTTGCTAGCTGTCACTTAATAAAGAGTAGAGCCTGAGGGAATGATGCCAAGGAATGGTAAGTTTTGAAGGGAAAGATGTCTGAAAAGTCTTGAGAGCTAGGTAATAAGAGTAAGCAAAACTGAGAGACCCCAGGAGAAGGCCATGGGCAGGCAGGAGAGCACAGGAGGCATCACTGGATCCCTGCTGGGCTTGAGAAGGAGAGGTGCTAATGCATAACAAGAGTGTGCTGAAAGGAAGAGAGAGATGGCAGACACAATTTTCATGACAAACTTCAATTACATTGCCGTGTTACCTAGTGCCAGTCCTGGCTATTGTCATCATCACGCCTAGAATTTTATACCTTGCACATGTCAGCAATCTCAGAGATGATGGTGGATCTCAAAGAGCATATTAAAGAAGCATAACAAAAGCAATATACTTAAAAATAAATGCATAGCCATTGGGATACTTGGCTGCTCTGGAGCTGCTAGATTGTATTTTGAGAAACATGAAACACATTCTGACTGGACTAAGGAGGAAAGGCAGTTGTTTGTTAACTGAGCAACAGCAGAGGCTGGGTCCAATCAGATGCAAGATGTTATACATCCTGACAATCAAAAAGGGGACAAGACAATGACCTACAGGGTGTCCCTTGCTATGCTGTGCATCTGGCAGCCCTCTCCTTCCCTAGTCTTTGTCATTGATTCTAAGAAGCATCAACTTGACAAATTTTCTTCCTTATACTAAGACTTAAAAGAGGCTATTGCTAATCAAATAGTCCAGTTCTAGGTTGAGAGCTGGAAGGGCTCTCAGAACCATCTAATCCAACATGCTCATTTAATATGTAGCCATTGTAAGCTCAGAAGCATCTTCATCTCAATTCCCACTCCCACTGATGAGTAGAGTTTCTACAGCTGGAGTGGCTATATCTCCCCATTAGTAGCACCCCTAAGTGGTCAGGGGTGACTCTCTAATGCCAGTGGCTTGAGTCTCCATCAGTATACAAGATTATCAGTTAAGAAACATTTAGGCAGTCAGCCTTAACTAGTATTATTTTTAGAAAGGGGTGTTTACCAAGGAGTTACATTGAGTACAGTTTGGTACAAAATGTCCTTGCAGACATCTGATACACTGAAAAGAGAACTGAGGTAATGAGAGTTGAGGTGACTTGCTCAAGGCCACATAAACGGCTTAGTGTAATTGTGGATAGAATACTAGAATTAGATTCAAGGAAATATGAGTTCTAATTGTTTCACATAGTTAATAACTGTGTGACCTTGGGCAAGGCACTGGAAAGACCACTAAATTTGAAATTAGAGGACCTTAGTTCAAATTTGGTTCAAATTCCTACTTGCTAGTGGGAAGTCACTGGAGGCAGCAACAGGGCACAATGGATACAGCAGTGCCCCTGAAGTTGGAAGGACCTCAGTTCAAATCTTGCCTCAGACACTTACTAACTATGTAATGCTAGGCAAGTTACTTAACCCAATTGCCTCAGAACATCAGGGCCATCTCCAGTTGTTCTGTTATATATCTTGCCACTGGATGGCTCTGGAGGAGAGAGGAAGGTTGGTGATTTTGCACAGCCTTACCTCACTTAAATCCAATTCACTGCAAGTCATGACATCACACCAATGCCATGGTCCTTTGTTTGAGAATGAAGGATAAAACAACAATAAGGAAGTCACTGAATCTTTCTATACCTTACGATCCTTACCTTTAAAATGAGTTTGGTTGGACTTTAAGATTCATTTTGGCTCTGAGTCTATAATCTTATGAAGCTCAAAGTATTTCATAAGATTATTGTAATGATTAGAATGATGCCACCTGCTGGAGACCTACTGTAGGAAAGCTCTGCCATGAGGAGAAGGTGTCTGAGGGCAAGCCATGTAGTCAGTTCCTTGGTGTCTGGAAGTGACCTCTGCTTGTGGGTACTGTCAATCCAGGCTACCAGCCAATTAGCTTGGAGATGTGTGTACAAGTGGATGGGATGTTCCCAGTTTCACAGGAGGCTTGTGGGATGAAGGAGGTGTGGCTCACTCTCTTTCGCCAGGACTCCCCGTGTAGCTCCCCGAGATAGACAGCTGAATCTAGGCCTTTCTCTCTCTCTTCACCAAATTCTTATTCTCCTTAATAAATGCTTAAAAGTCCAAACTTTTGCTAAAGCTTCTAATTTAATGGTGACCACTCATTAGATATTTTAGACAGTATAGCTAGAATTTTAGCCCCTTACATTATGGATTCAGAGTTATTAAAACTATTGTCCTGTTGTCTTGGGGTTAAGAAGTAGAAGAGCCATTTGGGTTAGGTAATGTTAATTCGAAGTCAGTTTTGGAACAACTAGTCATCCTCCAGTTCATTGAACATATTATTTTCTGATAACCAAAATTTTATTTTCTTTCCCTCCAAATACCCTCTCTCATTGGAAGCAAAAAAGAAAAACCAAACCAAACCAAACCCTTGCAACAAATATGCAGTCAAACAAAAGAAATTCCTGCTTTCATGACCAAAATAGAATGCCCCATTTTGTACCCTGAGTTCATCATGTCCTTGTCAGGAGATAGTAGTATTCTTCATAATAGGTTTTCTGGAATTGTGGTTGATCATTGCATTAATCAGCATTCTTAAGTCTTTTAAAGTTGTTTTTCCTTACAATATTGTTATAATATAGACCTTTCTCTTAGTTCTGTTGATCTTTTTCTGTTTTTTAAATTATCTTTTAATTAATAAAAACCCTATCATCCTTAAGTTCATTACCATGAACTTACCATTTCCTGATAGAAAATTTTGCTCAAGGGAATTTTTGTCTAGGATCCCAAGGAAATTTTGGTTTTGGTGCTTGAAGAGTAAAAAATGTAAGACTTCCACAGGAGGATGAGATTTAGAACTAAAAAGAAAGTTTTCGATCATTTAATCATTCAGTCATAGATTTTAACCTAGAAGGAACTCTCAAGGACATCTGGTCCAACCCTATAATTTTACAAATGAGGAAAATGAGTCCTAGGGATATTAAGTGGTTTTCCCAAGATCATGTAGACTATAATTTAAAAAAAAATATTTGGACCCAGATCTCCTACTTCTAAATTCAGTATTTTCTACCAGATTACAGCTGTTAAATCCTACCTTTAGAGGTTAAGCATAGGACAGACAGGCAAGGTGACCTGATCATTTCCAGTATCACTGGGGCAAAATCATACATAAGACTGGCTGTTTCCAAAGGTGGTGTGTACTTTGGTGGCTCTGGAGCAGTCTCCAAATTTGGCCTGCTAATTGGTTAGCAAGGAGTTATATATTTAGTAATGGGAAACTGTACTGCCTCTGTACCATTCAAATAAAGAATCCAGCTGAGGGCTAAGTCATTGGCTGGAGCTGTGGGAGCTGAGACTCTAGAGAGTTAGAAGTGATGGCAAGCAGGATTAGACCATTTCAGGGGGAATTAGACCTTTCACAGTGTTATGAGGTCACAGTCTTCACACTATAAGTTTCCCTAGAAAAAGGAGAAGCAGCAATGCCACAGTGCCCTTAGAAACTCTGTCCAGTGGCCTGACATCATGGAAATTAATGTGGCTGGTTTCTCTGAGGTCCTTTGGTGATTATTGTAGGCATTTAGGAAGCCCTGCCCTAAATTCACCCTGGAACAACTAAAACAGTACCTGGGACAGCAATTTGGTACAAGGAGCTTTGCCCAGCCTTGTAGCAGAACATAACATATTCTGTTAACAGTTTTAGGCTTAGACAATGGAATGCGATTCCTTGAGAGCAGGGACTGGTGTTTTTTCATTGTTTGTCTTTGTTTGCCCAGCAACCCTCCTAGTGCTTTCCTCATCTATGTGCTTAATATGGATTTGGTTTGGATTGGATAGAAGCCCAGTAGGGAGAAGACAACTTTATTGAGCAGTAGATGCAAAGATTTGATAAATTCTGTAACATAACTGTGTTTAACCTAGTTTACAGTATCTTCATTCTGCACTGTTCTCTGAAAAATCATGCAGAGGGAGGGTATGCATATGGCTTGTGCTCAGCCATCATCCTCATTTTCTCTCACTTGAATCTTGGACTCTTTCCTTAGCTCTGAGAGTTAAGCTTTCACCTTATGTTACCTATATATAGTTGGGCTTTCAGTGGCTTTCAGGCCATTTCTTACAGCCTGCCACCACACTATCTACCCCCTTCTAACTCCCCTTTATGCTTTGCCTCAAGTAGCTACATTTGAAACAGGATGGGCTAGTTTGGAGAAAATATACTGAAGCAGCATAAGAGAAAAAGTAAATTGTCGCAGTTTAAAAGACAAAAAAACCTAGCCCCCAAACTCCAAAATATCTTAAGCAACTGAAAATTATATTCCTACAGACACAGCTTTTACATGTAAGGATATGGTGCCCCAAATGGAGAAAGAGACCACATATGGTATGGGTCTGTGGTTGTGTGTGACTATAAGTGACTTACTCAGGTACTAAAGCAGAGCCATTACCAGTTGTTTTGACTCTTCTCCTGCCACTGGACTTAAATGGAAGAGAGAGTGAGGCTGTGGATTTCACATAGCTCTACCTCACTTAAATCCAATTCATTTGCAAGTCAAGACATTGCTTCTGTGATGCCATTGGTCCTCTTTGAAAATGAAGGATGAACATCAACAACATTTTGCCCTCCTCTTTAAAGCAGAAAGTCCCTGAGGGCAAGGACTGCCTTGCTTTGAGGATTTTTATCCCCTAGCACTTAGCATAGTGCCTAACATATAGTTACTGCTTAATACTTTGTTTCTCTATCTATATGGTTCCTATGGTATGGCACTACTTAAAACACAAATAGGAAGGGATCTTGAAAAAGTCTAGGGAAATGATTCTTTTTTAAAAAAAGCATTCTGTCAGATACTTGAGACTTACTAGCTGTGTGACCCTGGGCAAGTCACTTAACCCTCATTGCCCCGCAAAAAAAAAAAAAGCATTCTATTCAGAACTTTAATAACAAATAAAAAGTAATAAATAAAATAGAAAGTAGACAGAAAAACAGGATTGTACATGAAACTGCAAAACTCTATCACATATAACTTACATTTCCCATTTTGGTATATTATAACTTCAATATATAAATTTCAAAGTTGTCCTATTCATCTGTGTAGCTTTCTGGCTTTGCTTCTCTTATTATCTGTGATTTAAAAAAAAATCATCAATGACCTTTACCCCCCTTTTCCTTCCTTTTTTATTAGTACCTCTTGTTAGCATTACTTCCCTCACTAGCCTTCCCTTCCCCAGTGGAAAAAAGCAAAGCTCTTGTAACAAATATGTATTTAAAAAAAACCCACACATTTCCATTTTTTCCAAATTTGAAAATATATGTCCCTTTCTGTACCCTGATCCCATCACCTCTTTGTCAGAAGTGAACAGTATATTTCATCATATATCCCTTAGCAATTTCAATTTAAATAATTAATTTTACCAACAAGAAAGCTGAGACCCAAGAGGTAAAGTGACTAGGTACCTGAAGAAGATATCCTGACCCCTAGATTCCAGTTCTTTCCACTTGCACATCCTGTTTTCCTCTTAAACAACTTTTAAGCCCCTTTCAGGGATCTACATCAAGTATCTCAGAGTCAAATAGAAACAGATCCCTATAGATTGCATATTGACTTATAAAACCACAATTTAACTTGCTAAATTATATTGTACTTTGCTTTGTTTTGTTAAGCATTTCCCAGTTCCATTTTAATCTGGTTCAGGCAGCACTACGGAGTTTGGGTTCCAAGTTCAGCATCTATGATCAGAATCATTACCCTTCTTCCTGAAACTTGGGGATCATCTCTGTTTAAGGCAGTAGATAGGTGGGGTTGTTGAAATAGTGAAGCTAGAAGGGAAAATCTCTGTGTTACTATTAAGGTTAGCCCTTAGAAGTCTTTGGCCTGGCAGGAAGACCCAGAAATGTGAAGTAAGGGCATGAAGTAGACTCCATCCTGGGCTAATGCACATTTACAGCAGATTTTAGAACTGGCTGCTATTGCTAGAGATCAAATATCTTTTTAAATGGATAAAGAATCCATTATGGTGCCCCAGAAAGGCATGTGTCACATGACCCTTTTCATAATGTTACTAAGGACAGTTTTTTATCTCTTTAAAATTTAAAGGTAGAGACAAAGATTTCAGAAGGTTTCAGAAACTCTAAATCACTATGTCTACATCCAAATGGTCTGCAGATTAATAGTGTCCCACAAGCACATGACAGTGACCATAAGGGAGTTAGGCAAAGGAAGAAAAGCCTGAGGAAGAAATAAGTACCTCTACACTTATTATTTCCTCCTTCACTTCAGTGGCTCTTTTCTAGCATGCTGAAGTCTTAGAGGTCAGAGGAATCTGCTTTTTCATAGCTTTTCAACTTGGCCTTCCACTCTTAATACAAAGAACTTTACATTTCTATAAGCCATTAGTGGGAAAATGCTTCATATGGTCTGTCTTATTTGAGCCTCTCAACTGCCTTTGAAAGATGATCGCTAAAGGTGTTATTATTATTCCTGTTTTGTCTATGAGGAAACTGAAGTTTACACAGTCACAAAACTACTGAATGGAACAGCTTGAATTAGGAGTCATCTGCATCCCCTAATTCCTGGTCCAGTGTTCTTTCCATGACTTCATGCTTCCTTTTGAAGGAAACCACACTGATGATGCCAGTGCCTTCTAGTGCACCTGGATGAAAGATCAATTTAAGGCACTAGCTTATTTTTCACTTCTATGGCTGTATGCCTATTGGAGACCTTTCCATATTCAAATGAATGATCCACCTCAATGAAATAAGCTGACATGTGTTTGAAAGTCATCCTATAGCTTCTGAGTTGTCATCTAATTTAAAAATGAAAGTGGAGACATTATGGAATTTCTTGGGTGGAGCCAAGAAGGCTCCACAGGCTAAAATAATACCAGGAGCAACAGAAGTCACAAAAGGATGGGGTGAGATTATTTTCCAGCCAAAGATGACTTAGAAGGTTGGCAGGAGGAGTCTGCTGTGCTGAGGCAGGAGTGGAAACCAACCCCAAGATCAAGCTGACACAGGTCCAGCCCCAGGCAGGCTGCACCAGAGAAAGAGATCTCTGGAGCCTCTGAATTGGCTTCAGTGCCAGGGTCTTCTGGAACTAAGTTCATGTTCTGGTGAGAGAGCTGAGTCATTGGTAGGGGGGAGATTTCAGGGATCTCTGCTGGCACTGAGGCAGAAATCAGTTGTTTTACCCCTGATGAGAACCAGGAAGCAGCCTTGAGTGGCAGCGGCCTAGGTGGGAGAGGGGAGCAGGCTCACAGGAGCTATCAACCCAGCAAAACAAAAATTTTATTTTCTGGTTAAAGAGCAAGTAGGCCTGGAGTTATTTTCAGACCAAAGCACAGGCCAGATTAGTGCAGACCGTGACACTCCTTAAACTGTACAAGCTGGGACCCCCTGAAGTTTGGGAAAGTGTAGGCTCAAAACAGTGCCACACTTTAAGAAAGAGATAAAATTCAAGTAAAAGATGGGCAAGATGAGCAGATAGAGAAAGATGCAAACCATAGATAGTTCCTTTAGTGACAAGGAAGATCGGGATTCATTCTCAGAAGAGGATAGCAACATCAGGGCTTCTATATCCAAAGCTTCCAGGAAAAATATGAATTGGTCTCAGGCCATAGAGGCACTCAAAAAGGACTTTGAAGATAAAGTAAGAGAGGTAGAGGAAAAAATGGAAAGAGAAATGAGAGTGATGTAAGAAAGTCAAGAAAAAGTCAACAGCTTGAAAAGCCCTCTGATGAAAATAATTGCCTCAGAATTTAGATTGAACAAATGGAAGCTAGTGACTTTATGAGAAACCAAAACACAATAAAGCAAATCCAAAATGAATAAAAAATAGAGGGCAATGTGAAATATCTTCTTGGAAAAACAGCTGTCCTGAAAAATAGATCCAGGAGAGATAATTTGAAAATTATTGGACTGCCTGAAAACCATGATCAAAATAAGAGTTTAGACATCATCTTCCAAGAGATTGTCAGGGAAAATTGCCCTGATATTCTAGAAACAGAAGGTAAAATAGAAATTGAAAGAATCCACCAAGGATTCCCCAAAGGAAAACTTCCAGGAATATTATAGCCAAATTCTGGAGCTCCCAGGTCAAGGAGAAAATATTGCAAGCAGCTAGAAAGAAACAATTCAAGTACTGTGGAACCACAGGCAGGATAGCACAAAGTCTAGCATCTTCTACATTGAAAGATCAGAGGGCATGGAATATGATGTGCCAGCGGGCAAAGAAATTGGGGTTAAAACCAAGAATCACCTACCCAGCAAAACTGAGAATAATCTTTCAGGGGGAAATGGGACTTCAATGAAAAAGAGAACTTTCAGATATTCATGATGAAAAGACTTGAACTGAATAAAAAATGTGACTTTCAAATACAAGACCCTAGAGAAGCATAAAAAGGTAAACAGGAAAAATAAATTAAGAAGGATGTTAAATGATTAAACTGTTTACATTCCTACATGGGAAGATGATGCATTTAACTCATAAGAACTTTCTCAGTATTAGGGCAGATGATAGGAATAAATTTAGACATAAGGCAGAGATAGGAATTGATTATGAAAGGATGATATCTGTAAAGCATTTATTTTTTGCTTATCTTTTGGGGGGGGGTTGTTGGGCTTGGGTGACATGCCTGGGGTTAAGCAGTGGGTGAGGGTCTTGTGTTTGAGGCGGGATTTGGGCTGGGGTCCTCCTGGGTCCAGGGTGGGTGCTTTGTCCACTGTGTCACCTAGCTGCCCCATGATGACATCTTTAGGGTAAAATTGAGGGGTGAGAGGATTGCACTGGGGGAGGGGAAAGGGGATAGTAAAAATGGGGGTGAAATCCCACATGAAGAAAGCAGGAAATGGCTTATGGAGTGTGGGAAGAGATGGGGGAGGAGCAGGGCAGTGAATGAGCCTTACACTAATCAGAATTGGCTCAAAGACCTTAATCTCATCAGAGTTGGACCTAGGAGGGAATATCATACTCAACTGGGTGGAGTAATCTCTCTAACCCTGAAAGAGGGTAGGAGAGGAAGGGGATAAGAAGAGAAGGGTGAAAGAAGGGAGGGCAGATTGGGGGAGGGGGCAGTAAGTTTTGAGGCAGTAACAGTTTTGAGGATGGATAGGGTAAAAGAAGATAGAAAATAGAGTAAATATCATAAGGGAGGGAATAAGATGGAGGGAAACAGTTACCAGTAGTAACTGAAAAAAATCTGAAGCAGAGGCAAGAGCAATGTAATGATGATGAAGATGAAGATTGATTGATGGATTGATGATGATTGGGTGAAGATGAGAATTGATTGAGGAGGATTTGATTGATGATGAGGACTGACTGATGATAATGAAGATTAATTGATGAAGATGAGGTTTGATTGATGATGATGAAGATTGATTTTGGTTCATGATGATGATAAAATGTATGGTACTTTGCTGGGCTACTGGGAAGAAAATTCTTTGTTAGGTATAAGGTACTATATAAATGTTATCTAGTACTCTTGTTGCAAGAATCAACCTCATGGGTTTATTGTAAGGAAATCTCTCTTTAAAGTACTATATAGGGGCAGCTAGGTGGCACCGTGGATAAAGCACAGGCCCTGGATTTAGGAGGACCTGAGTTCAAATCTGACCTCAGACACTTGACACTTACTAGCTGTGTGACCCTGGAAAAGTCACTTAACCCTCTCTGCCCCACAAAAAAAGAAAGTACTATATAAATGTAGTTTACTATGAAAAATAAATGATGAGCAGGATGCTATCAGAAAAACCCAGAAAGACCTGCAAAAGGTGATGCAACGTGAGATGTACTGTATACAAAATAACAGCAATACTGTAAGATGATCTGCTGTGAATGACTTGATTATTTTCAACAATGCAATGATCCAAGACAAATCTGAAGGTCTTATGAAAAATGCAGGCCATTTACATAGAGAGAACTGATGGTATCTGAGTACAGATTGAAGCATATTTTTTGGTTAGTTCTTTTATTCGGAAGTTTTGATTTTATCTGTTTTCTTTCACAACCTGGTTAATATGGAAATGTTTTTCATGACTGCTTATGTATAGCTTATATTGACTTACTTGAGTTCTTGCTGGGTGGGGGGAGGGAGGAAGAGAATTTGGCACACAAAGTTTTTTAAAAAATTGATGTCAAAATTTGGGAAAAATAAGATTCTAAATAAACAAAAAATAAAAGGACATTATAAAAAAAGAAAGAGGAATAAAATGAAAGGAGGGCACTCTAAGCATGAGATCTATTTATTCAGTGTAGATTTGTGTCTTAGGATCCCATAAAGTAGCTTGCTCCTATATGAATTGTACTGTCAAAAAATAAGAATTTCATTAGTTTGGTTCACAGCACAGTGATAACCAACATTTCTCCCAAGTCTCTTGAATATTGGTGATTTAAATATATACAAATATACATTCTTGTTTGTCATAATTGCCCTCTCCTTTGTTTTATATGTTTTTTCTTTATCACAAAGGGTGAGTAACATTGCACTCAATCCTAGTTAATGCAACTGGATTTCTGGGCACTTTAAATAGACACATTACATTATGTTCCTCCAGTGTTTATATGTAATCAATAGCCACTAACCAGGCTGCAGCTCAGAGATGTTTTTAGCAGACCAAGTGGGAAGAGAGAGCATATTCATTAAAAGCAGCAATGACTTGGGAGAAGCTGGAAGGAGGGGAATTGGGCAGATATGTCATAGTGAAAGGAGTTTCCCACTTCCACCCCTCTCCCCCAGCTAAAAGGTGAATTCAGGTTCATCTGTCATTGCTGTTAACCTCATGTTCCTTATTCTCTACAGAATGACCTCGAATAGTAATAATCATAGCTGGCATTTAAATAGCACTTTAAAGTTTCCAAAGTACTTTCTGCACAATATTTCCTTTGATCCTCAAAGCAACCTTTTGAGTCAGATGCTGCTATTCTCTCCATTTTGCACATGGGGAAACTGAGACCAAGAAAGGGCAAATGATTTGCAAAGCATCATACAACTGATTAGTGTACAAGGCAGCATTTGAACTCAGGTCTTCCTGAATCCCAAATTCAGCATGGTATCTATAATGCCACCCTTCCATCTGAGTAGGGAAATCTGATTCACTTCAAACGGAAACATTTAAATAAGACTAACTGGTAATAGACACTGGATTTCACAAAAAGACTCACTATCTCCCTGATCCAGGTATAGAGGACTGAGTACTAGACTTGGAGTCAGGAAGAACTGAATTCAAATTCTGCCTCAGATACTTACTAGCTGTGTGACATTGAACAGCTATGCCTCAGTTTCCTCATCTGTAAAATGAGAAAGTTGGACTTGATGGGTCCCCCAAATCCCTTCTAGCTCAACATCTATGATCCACCCAATGATCTGTCAAAGCCTGTTCTGGATGAGCAAGTTGCAGTAGCACATGGCACATATGAATGTCTTCACTCAGGCTTATCATGTGGTGTTGTATATAGTTTTTTTTAATCAAAATGAAAAACAACAACAATAATAACAATAACAACACATGGGCCTGGAATCTTCCAAACAATGTGAGACAAATAGAACATGTTTAAAGAGACCAGTGTGGATTTTCTGCCTTATCTCACTGTTAGCAATAGGGTGAAAGGTCCAGAAAAAGGGGAAAAGGTCCTGAGAGCAGGTGTGACAGTCAGGTATTTAAAAAAAATAAGCTACAGTCAATGGCAAAATTGTGCTGAAAGTGGAAATGAGTGGTAGAACATGGTGTATTTCATGCTATGAGTCATCAGGAGGCATTGTATACAATGCCAAAGTGGAATAGAGAACAGCTACTCTCATGGGGGAAAGTAAATTCTCTCAATTGACAGAATGGGCTCTTTCAAGTTGTCCCTTATGATATTCTGCATGAACCTATGGAGCTCCTAATATAGAAACAAGAATTTCATTAGCTCAATATCTCTTGCTTATTTATAGGGTATAGGAAGAAGACAGTGTTCATTATATTAACTGGAAAATGTGTATAACCTAAGGGATTTATTAAATCAGTACATTGTGCTTCAACACAACCTTCCTAATTCAGGGAAGGTGCCAGCCTGTTTGTTAGAGTAAAAGAATAGCATATTGAGCTTTGCTGAGTCCACAAAGGAAGCTTCTGTCATAATAATGCTCCTTCTCTTCTACCACATTGAAGAAAGGGTACAGTAATAATGATAGTAACTAACTAAAGATAGTAATGATAGCAACTAACATGTGGCATGCTCACTCTCCTCTTTCTCTTCCTCTTTCCCTCTCTCTCTCTCAATATATACATATACACACATTTAAATGTGTGTATATTTATCTGCCTGTCATCTATTCATCCATTCATCCATCCATCCATCCATCCATTTATCCATCTATCTATCTATACCTTTAAGGAGAACTTTCAGGCAAACATGGATTAAGAATCACACAGGATGGGGGAAGGGAGCAGCTAGGTGGCACAGTGGATAAAGCACTGGCCATGGATTCAGGAGGACCTGAGTTCAAATCCGACCTCAGAAACTTGACACTAGTTATATGACTCTAGGCAAGTCACTTAACCCTCATTGCCCTGAAGAAAAAAAAAAAGAATCATACAGGATGCAGGAGCATGGAGGTCTGGCAAACCACATTTATATTCTTTTGAACCTATAACTCTAAGGACTATCTGCTTTGATGAAATCACAGGTTAATCAATCAACCTGTCAATCAGCTAGGCACTAGAAATACAAAGGCAAAAATTAAATAGGCCCTGTCCTCAATGAGCTTATATTATTTTGAAAGGGTTCCAGAAATTGTATTTTTCATTTTTTTCATTTTTCTGACCTAAAAAGACAAGTAAAATTACTATTTTGACAGAAAAAAGAACAGAAAAAAGATAGTATATGAAACTACACATCTATATTCTGTACATTTTGCTTTTCTTGTAAGTATAAAATAAATTAAACATAAATGTTACTTTTTCTCATGATATTTTGATATAAAATTTTACTTTCTCCAATTTGATGTTAAAACAATTTTAAACATTTAAAACAAACTTTTGAGTTCCAAATTCTACTCCTCTCTCCCTCCCTGCCCCCCACCTTCCAATGGTAAACAATCCAACAATAGATTATACATGTGCAATCATGTCAAATATTTCCATATTGGTCATTTTATACAAGAAGACAAATAAAAAAGAAGGAAAGAAAGTGAAAATAGCATGCTTGAGTCTGTATTCACACAGTATAATTTCTTTTTCTGGAGGTGGATAGCATGTTTCATCTTGAGTCCTTTGGGATTGTCTTGGATCATTTTATTGCCAAGAAAAGATAAGTCCTTCACAATTATTCAACTCGTAATATTGCTGTTGTTCATAATATTGCCCTGGTTCTACTCACTTTACTTTGCATCAGTTCATAAAAGTATTTTTTTGGGGGGTGCAATGATGGTTGAGTAACTTGCCCAGGGTCACACAGCTAGTTAGGTGTCAAGTGTTGGAGGCCAGATTTGAACTCAGGTCCTCCTGAATCCAGGGCTGGTCCTTTATCCACTTCACCACCTAGTTGCCCCAGTTTATATAAGTCTTTTCAAGTTTTTCTGAAGTCACCTTATTTGTCTTTTTTTATAGCACAATAATATTCCATCACAATCATGTACCACAGCTTGTTTAGCCATTCCCGAATTGATGGGCATCTCTTTGATTTCCAATTCTTAGCTCCCATCAAAATAGCTACTATAAATATTTTTTAAAATACATCTTTTTCCTTTTTTTTAAAAAAAAAAACTTTTTGGGATATAGACCTAGCAGAAGAATATTCTCTCTCTCTCTCTCTCTCTCTTTCTCTCTCTCTCTCTCTCTCTCTCTCTCTCTCTCTCTCTCTCTTTTTGTGAGGTAATTGGGGTTAAGTGACTTGCCCAGGGTCACACAGCTAGTAAGTGTTAAGTGTCTGAGGCTGGATTTGAACTCAGGTACTCCTGACTCCAGTGCCGGTGCTCTATCCACTGCGCCACCTAGCTGCCCCAGAACATTCTCTTTTGATCCTTTCAGAAACTTTGTGAATTGGGTAGGTGTTATGACCACTGTACCAAGGAGAAAACTGAGGTCCATAAAGATTACTGTTGCTTGCCTGTTACATAACAAGTAAGCAGTGTAGTTGGAACATTCATGGCTAATGCTCTTTCTTCTACTCCTTGCCTTCCTAACATCATAGTGTTTCTGGATTGATCCCTTTGGAGTTAACAGTATTTGGGGACTTTAAGAGGGTGTGGCCATTTGTGGGGGAGGTGCCACTGCTGAAATGCTGCCTCTGGTGGTATTGAAGGGTAGGAGAGAGCCCTGCCTTCAGAAGCCCACCTCTGTTGATTAGTGACTGTGTAACTTTAAGTAAACCTCCCTGAGATTCAGTTTCCTTATCGGCAAAAATAAGGGAATGGACTTCTGATATCTCTTGAAGTTCCTTATATATGATTCTATTACCTAATGGTTTTCTGTCCTTGTCAACATCCTTGGGGGGCAGATAGATGTTGTAATAGACAGAATCTTGGACCTAGAGTCAAGAAAACCTGAGTTCAAATGTGGCTTCAGACACTTACCAACTGTATATCTCTGGGCAAGTCACTTAACTCTGTTTGCTTTCATCTGTAAAATAAGCTGGAGAAAGAAATGGCAGACCACTCCAGTATCTTAGCCAAGAAAATCCCAAACAGGGTTGACTGAAAAATGACTGAACAACAACAACAAAATGAGCTGGAGAAGGAAATGGCAAATTGTTGCAGTTTCTTTCCCAAATGGGATCACAAAGATTTGGATACAACTTAAAAACAAGTCAGAAATGAAGAAAAGGTTTTTCTTCTGTATCTTCCCTTTAAAATTCCTACTTTGAGGTTCCATTTTGTTGCAGAGGTGGCCCTGGATTCTTGATTACATATCATCAAATATGATCTCTGTCTTGCTCTACTAAGGCTTCATGAATGAATGGAACAAGGATCTGGTTTCTCTTGCCTGAGGAAAAGCCTAAACTGAAGGGAAGTCCTTATCTCCCATTTTGGCTATAGGATGGTTAATTGTTCAGCCACAATATCTCTTTTCAAGACCATTTCCCGAGTTCCAGAGATCTCTATAGCTTCTCCTTACAATGTAATCATGGATCCTTGAAATTAGCAAAGAGTTCTCTCTTAAACCATGGAAATGCCCCAATACAGGTTCTTCACAAATAATTGTGGCCAGCGCTGGCATTTGGGCTCTTTTGGCCACATTGAATAGCTTGGAGTCCATTTGGCTGCTTTTCTGCTTTCTTTCTTCCCTTGGCTGATACAGTTCCTCAGATGCAAGTTTGGGCTTTACATGCCACTGACTTTTCTGGGGTGCAAAGCAATTACCAGTGGATGCTTTTATAAATCATCCCCTTCTAATTCCTCTGTCATCGAAAATCTAAATCCACTATAGACAATCTGGGGAGTATTCTGAATTTATTCTCCTAGGAGGTCTTAGCACTGATTACTTGATAAAAGAAGCCATGGGGAATAAAATCACTACTCTTTTTAAATCAGGCCAACTAACTCAAAGCTGTGGCACCCTAATTGAACTGTTATTGATCACTAAATCAAAATGTTAGTAAGGCATCTGAACTGCTGATGGTAGCAAACAGTTTCCTTTGGCTATAGAGCACAGACCTTTTACTGTTGCTTGAAAATCCTTTGGCACCTAAATTGTATTACATAATAAAGTTTGAATGCTCTCCTCATACTTCACCAGAAATCTAAACATCTCCATTTAGCATTTCTAAAGCATTTGACTTTGAAAAGTCCTTCATGTAAATTATTTTTCTTTTTCTTCTTCAGATCTACCTGAATATAACCCCTTTCTCCTTTTCTTAATGTTCACTGTACCTCTCTGGGCTTCCTTTCATCATCTAGAAGATGAGAGTGTGGAAATAAATCATCTTTAAGGTTACTTCCCGCTCTAAAGTTCTTGGAGCTAACAAAGGCCAATGTCCTTTCATCATTGGAGAAGGAAAAGAAACTGAGGAATAGGGAGGCTAACTGACTTGCCCAAAGCCTAGTAATGGAAATAGAATCCTCACTCCCAGTGTTTCCTGATTGGTCCTTTGTAGTGGTTCCTAGATTTATGTTTTAGGTCCTAGGCCCAAAAGTACTTTATCTTACATGAAAGAAACTGTTTTTACAATAGTGAAAATGGAAAGAACAACAACTACAAGACAATCAAAATTGAATGTTGTGAAATGAGAATGACCAAGCTTTGCCCCAGAGAATAGATAGGAGAATATACTTCTTCCAACTCCTTAGAAGAGACGGGGGTCTGCAAGTGAAGAATACAGATATTTTTTATGGCACAGCAATTGTGGTTAAGTGACTTGCCCAGGGTCAAACATCTCTTAAGTATCAAATGTCTGAGGCTGAATTTGAACTTAGATCCTTCTGACTCTAGTCACTCTATCCACTGTGCCTCCTAGCTGCCCCTATTATCATACTTTTTGACACGTTGTTTGGTTTTGCTGACTTTTTCCCTTTTTTTCTCCATTTTAAATGATTTCTTATAAACAAAAGCTCTTTGGGAGTGGAGAAGGATGAGGATACAGAAAAAAATGTAGATGATGTGAAAACAAAATATAATAAAAATCTGTTTCAAAAAATAAAAGGGAGAGATATATATTTCATAGTATTCTCTTCTGATTTAGGGTAGAGCCAGGGATAGTTTAATTTCAAATTAATATACCACTTGAGAAGTCTGAGGGCTAGTAAAAACATTAAGGACAATTGTGGAAATTATAATACATGTAGAGGGCTCAATCTTTAGGAATCAGTATAAAAGATTTGTGTTCTAATTGTTATCAATACTTGTCCACTACATTCTATCCCAATTCATCAGTGTACTTGTGATATCATCAGTGAGTCTCAACATGAGAACCACCCCTATTAAGACAGAGACTTAAGTCCTAATATAGTCTGAGTAAGAGAATTGTACTACACTGAGGATTTGGCTGGCACTTTGAAGGAGGAAACTTTATAGGTAGAATTGGGAAGTAAGCTCCAGTCTTCAGATTCAGTAGCAGACCATCTAAGGTTTTCTGGCAAAGTAAGTAGTGGATGTGGTTAATTCTCTGGATTGGCTTTGAATCTGGTGGAACTTTAAGAGCACGTTAACAGTTTAGAAAACTGCCTCCTCTGATGGAGGAGAGTTGAAACAATGGTGGAATTTTACCACCACCACCTAGGCTCTGCTTATTCCACAAAAGTGTAAAATATGCTTTTCTGATATCAACATAACTTCAAACCACAATGTGATAGGAAGGGCACTATTTTTCTGCTGCAGATTCAGGACAAGAACCTTACACTAATTACCTTTACAAAGAATCAGATAGACTCTGGCAGTGAGTAATCTTGTTCAATAATTCATGTGAGTCCCCCAAGATTTTACTCAGAAAAGAATTATTAAGTACTTTCAGTGTACAAGTCACAGTGCTCAGCACCGTGTAGGCTGTATAAAAATATAAGATAGTTTCTATTTGAACTCACAATAAACTATAAGGATGAAATGTTCTATAATGAGATAATTCAATACAATTGTTTAAAAAGATATCACACTATAGCAGAAACAAGTATTTGTGGAGTTGAAGGGATGGAGAAATCACTGGAGAATGGAGAAATCATAAGAAAGTGGGAAAACTTGAGTGGGTTCTTGAAACAAAAAGGGAGGTATGAAAGAGAGGGAATAGAGGAAGTCTAAGTAATGGTAAAAGCAGATGGAAAAACATGGAGATAGGAAAGTTTAATGTATATTTAGAGGTCGGTGGGTGAAACATAGAGTGAAGAACTCCAGAAGAGTCATTGTAGATAAGCCTCAACACAGAGGTGGGATGGACATTTGGGTAGACTTTGAAAGCCAAGATTAGGCATTGGTCCTTGATTCTTTAGGTAATGTGAAGCCATTTGTGAATTTTGAGTGCAGAAATGATGGAGTCAAAGCTCTGTTTGAGAAAGGCAATTAATTTTAACCTTAATCCATGATGACGAGGTCATGAAGTATGTTATTTTCCCATCACAGGATAATAAAATCCCAGAATCTTCAAGTTTGAAAGGGAAGCTAGAGGTCATCCACTCCAATATTTTTTATGAATCCCCTCTATGTGACTTGCAACAAGTGTCCATGCTTCTTTTGCTAAATAACCTCCAGTTGGCAGTGAACTCACTACTTTATGAAATGACACATTTTAAAAATAATCTAGTTTGGGAAGCTTTTTTTCTAATACTGAATCAACATCTATCTCTCAGTAACTTCCATTCATTGGAATCAAACAGGCTAAATCTAATTTTTATCTTATGTGACAACTCTTCAAATACTTGAAGTCATCAATATTAATCTGTTCCCCCCATGTGTTTTCTCTTCCAGAGTAAATAGACCCTGTTTTTTTTAAACTTATTCTTTTACAATTTGGCTTCATCTAAACTGGTTCTCTTACTACTTGGCTACAGTACACTTTGCATCCTGGTTATACTCCTCCAAAGGTTTGATAATTTCACTCAGAAATGTGGTATTTAGGAATGAGCATAGAGCTCCATGTGTCCTCTCACAAGGAAGGAGGATAATGGGTCTATTACCTTCTTTCTTCAATATACTTCACTGCTTTAATTCATGGAGGAACTGACACTTTGATAAGGTGGGTACTTCCATCACTTCTGCACATCTTAACCTGGGGATAACTTAGTGCTTGGGTTTTGAGAGATATGGTAGCCAAAAAATCCGTCATCATATAGGCATCCCAGTTATGAGTCTCTCTCAACTTAGTGAAGCTAGCCCTCAGTAATAGATAAACATTTGTCCATCACTGAACTCACATCCAAAGCCTTTCCAACTAGATGGGATGTATCAGAATTTACTCTTTGTTAGCATAGCCTTCAAGGATGCAGGATCATCTCCATGTCACAATGGGTCCCTGGAAGAGGATTTTGGTTCTGGCTACTTTGGGAGTGGGCCTTGACCCACTGCTTTCATCAGTGTAGGGAAATCATGGTGTAGAAACCCTTTTTGACAATATAGATATGCAATTTTTTTTGTAGCTTACAGTCTTAGAGAAATGCCTGGGTAAATGGAAGAGTGAAGTGACTTGTCCAGGGTCACACAGTCAATATGATTAAGAGGGTAGAATTAAATGCCATTCTTCATGATTTCAAGTCCATTCACTGTGGCATAATGCCTCTGGGTACTTTTTGTAGTGAAGCGGGAATTGCAAGATTCTAGACTTCACTGTTGGTTCCTAGTACAATTATAAGAAATTAGGACATCCATGTCTTCTTCACATGACATATTGCTACTATGTTTTCATCCCTGCCAATGAACACAGACATGACAATCTAATGGATTAAGCTATTTCCATTTTCTTCAGTATATTGGCCACTTGGTTAATGGACACTGAACTATACTTCCAGTTTGCTAGAAAATCTTCACATCTTATAGACTTTAAACATAATCGAAAGCTCTGTTCCCAGTCATTTCCCAGGGTCCTACATGGTAATTATTGTGCTGTGAAAAGCCTCACAATATAAGAAGTGCAAGTTGATTTTTTGTTTTGTTTTGGTTTGGTTTTTGGTGGGACAATGAGGGTTAAGTGACTTGCCCAGGGTCACACAGCTAGTAAATGTCAAGTGTCTGAGGACGGATTTGAACTCAGGTCCTCTTGTATCCAGGGCCAGTGCTTTATCCACTGTGCCACCTAGCTGCCCCCTAGAAGTGTAAGTTGATATGATATATTCTTTGTATTCAGGACACATGTATGAAATGAGGTCTGAAGTAATTTGTCAACTGGCATTGGGGAAAGTTTACCTATAGGACAAATTCTACTACAAAAATTCCATTACAAGAACATTTCTTTATAATAGCAACAAAAAACTCTGCACTTCAACCATTATCTTTCTTTTTTTTAAGTATTTTATAATTTTCCAGTTACATATAAGGATAGTTTTCAACATGTGTTTTCACAGGATTTTTAGTTTCAATTTTTTTTCTCCCACCCTCCCTTCTGTCCCTCCTCCCCAAGATGGAAAACAGTCTGATATAGGTTGTATATGTACAATAACATTGAACATATTTCTACATTAGTCATCTTGTGAAAGAAGAATCAGAACACAAGGGAAAAACCTCAAAAAAGAAGGAAAAAAAACAGTCCAAAAGTAGAAACAATATGGTTCAATCTGCATTCATAATTCACAGTTCTTTTTTCTGGATGTTGAGAACATTTTCTATCATAAGTTCTTTGAAACTCTTTTGGATCCTTGCACTGCTGGGAAGAGCCAAGTCTATCACCATTATTCATCACACAATGTTGCTGTTACTGTGTACAATGTTCTCCTGGTTTGCTCCTCTCAGTTCATGTAAGTCCTTCCAGATTTTGTTGAAGTCCTCCTGCTCATCATTTCTTACAGCACAATAGTATTCCATTCCATTTATATACCGCAACTTGTTTAGTCATTCCCTTATTGATGGACATTCCCTCGATTTCCAATTCTTTGCCACCACAAAGAAAGATGCTATAAGTATTTTTGTACATGTGGGTCTTTTTCCCTTTTTTTGGTCTCTTTGGGATAGAGACCTAGCAGTGGTACCACTGGGTCAAAGGATATGAACAGTCCCATAGCCCTTTGAGCATAGTTCTAAATTGCTCTCCAGAATGGTTGGATCACTTCACAGCTCCACCAACAATGCATTAGTGTTCTAATTTTCCCATAGCTTCTCCAACATGTATTATTTTGCTTTTTTGTCACATTAGCCAATCTGATAGGTGTGAGGTGGTATCTCAGAGTTGTTTTAATTTGCATTTCTCAGATCAGTAGTGATTTAGAGCACTTTTTCATATGGCAATAGATAGCTTTGACTTCTTCATCAGAAAACTACCTGTTCATATCCTTTGACCATTTCTCAATTGGGGAATGACTTGGATGCTTATGAATGTGATTTAGTTCTGATATATTTTACAAATGAGGCCTTAAGAGGACCCGAGGTCAAATCTAGCCTCAGATACTTGACACTCACTAGCTGTGTGACCCTGGGCAAGTCACTTAACCCTCATTGCCCCACAAAATAAAACAAACAAACAAACAAAAAACAAATGAGGCCTTTATCAGAAATGCTGACTGTAAAAATCGTTTCCCAGTTTCCTAGCTCCCTTCTAATTTTGGCCGCATTGTTTCTTTTAGTGCAAACACTTTTAAATTTAATGTAATCATAGTCTTCCATAATATTCTCTATCTCTTGTTTGGAAATAAATTGTTTCCCTCTCCATAGATCTGAGAGGTAAACTATTCCTTCCTTTCCTAATTTATCTATGCTATCACCCTTTATGTCTAAATCTTGAACCTATTTTGACCTTATTTTAGTATAAGGTGTAAGATGTTGATCTATG
Source organism: Dromiciops gliroides (assembly GCF_019393635.1). Taxonomy (NCBI): domain Eukaryota; kingdom Metazoa; phylum Chordata; class Mammalia; order Microbiotheria; family Microbiotheriidae; genus Dromiciops; species Dromiciops gliroides. The sequence goes on from NC_057865.1 coordinate 83,704,058, forward strand.
CCTAATTTCTGCCATACTATCTTCCAGTTTTCCCAACAGTGTTTGTCAAATACTGAGTTCCTATACCAGAAGCTGGAGTCTTTAGGTTTATCAAACAGCAGATTACTATAGTCATTTACTACTGTGTCTCCTGTGTCTAACCAATTCCATTGATCTACCAATCTATTTCTTAGCCAGTACCAAATAGTTTTGATGACTGCTGCTTTATAGTATAGCTTCAAATTTGGTACAGCTAGCCCACCTTCCTGTGCATTTTTTTATTAGTTCCCTTTATATTCTTGAATTTTTGTTTTTCCAGATGAATTTTGTTATTTTTTCTAACTCTAATAAAATAATTTTAGGTAGTCTGATTGGTATGGCACTGAATAGGTGAATTAATTGAGGTAGAATTGTCATTTTTATTATATTAGCTTGGCCTATCCATGAGCCATTGATATTTTTCCGATTATATAGGTCTGGTTTTATTTGTGTGAAAAGTGTTTTGTAATTGTGTTCATAGAGTTCCTGGAATTGGAAATTGAGGGGATGCCCATCAATTGGGGAATGGCTGGACAAGTTGTGGTATATGAATACAATGGAATACTATTGTGCTACAAGAAACGATGAGCAGGAGGAGTTCAGAGAAACCTGGAGGGTCTTGCATGGGCTGATGATGAATGAGATGAGCAGAACCAGAAGAACATTGTACACAGTATCATCAACATTGAGTGTTGATCTACTGAGATGGACTATATTCTTCTCACCAATGCAATGGTACAAAAGAGTTCCAGGGAACTCATGATAGAAGAGGATCTCCAAATCCAGGAAAAACAAAAAAAGAACTGTGGAGTATAGAGGCTGAATGAATCATACTATTTCTTTTGTTTTTGGTGCTGTTGTTCTTTCTGTTTTGAGGTTTTTCATCATTGCTCTGATTTTTCTCTTATAACATGACTAATGCAGAAATATGATTAATGTTATTATGTGTGTATATGCACACACATGTACATATATATATATAACCTATATCACATTACCTGCTGTCTAGGGGAGGGGGGAAGGAGGGGAGGGAGGGAGAAAATCTGAAATTGGAAAGCTTGTATAAACAAAAGTTGAGAACTATCTTTACATGTAATGGGAAAAATAATAAAATACTTTATTAATTAAAAAAAGAATAAATGGGAGCATAGAGTTCCTGGGTTTGTCATGGAGGGTAGACTACAGTTACTTTAAATGGCATTTCACTTTCTGTCTCTTGATGCTGAGCTTTGTTGGTCATGTATAGGAATGCTGATGATTTACGTGGGTTTATTTTGTATCCTCCAACTTTGCTACAGGTCTTAATTGTTTCAAGCAGTTTTTTAGTTGATTCTTTAGGATTCTCTAAGTATACTATCATATCATCTGCAAAGAGGGAAAGTTTTGTTTCCTCCTTGACTATTCTAATTCCTTTAGTTCCTTTTTCTTATTGCTAAAGCTAACATTTCTAGTACAATATTAAATAACAGATGTGATAATGGACATCCCTGTTTCACCCCTGATCTTATTGGGAACGCCTCTAACTTATCCTCATTACATATAATGTTTGCTGCTGGTTTTAGGTAGATACTGCTTATTATTTTAAGGAAAGCTCCACCTATTCCTATGCTCTCTAGTGTTTTTTAATAGGAATGAGTGTTGCATTTTGTCAAAAGCTTTCTTTGCATCTATTGAGGTAATCATTTGATTTTGGTTAGTTTTGTTATTGATGTGGTTGATTATATTAATAGTTTTTCTAATATTGAACCAGCCTTGCTTTCCTGGTATAAATCCCACCTGGTCACAATGCATTATCCTGGTGATAACTTGCTGTAATCTCCTTGCTAATATTTTATTTAAGATTTTTGCATCGATATTCATTGGGGGAAATTGGTCTGTAATTTTCTTTCTCTGTTTTGGCTCTGCCTGGTTTAGGTATCAACAACATATTTGTGTCATAAAAGGAATTTGGTAGAATTCCTTCTTCACCTATTTTTCCAAATAGTTTGTATAGTATTGGAATTAATTGTTCTTTAAGTGTTTGTTAGAATTCACTTGTAAACCCATCTGGCCCTGGAGATTTTTTCTTAGGGAGTTCATTAATTGTTTGTTCAATTTCTTTTTCTAAAATGGGCCTATTTAAGGATGTTTTTTCCTCTTCAGTTAACCTGGGCAATTTGCATTTTTGTAAATATTTATCCATTTAATTTAGATTGTCAAATTTATTGGCATACAGTTGCCCAAAATAGTTCCTAATGCCATAATTTTCCACTTCATTGGTGGTGATTCATTTTGATACTGATAATTTGGTTTTCTTCTTTCTATTTTTAAATCAAATTAACCAAAGGTTTATCTATTTTATTGTGTTTTTTCCCATAAAACCAGCTCTTAGTTTTATTGATTAATGCTATAGTTTTCTGGCTTTCAATTTTATTAATTTCTCCTTTGATTTTCAGGATTTCTAATTTATTATTTAGTTGGGGATTTTTAATTTGTTCTTTTTGTAGCTTTTTTAGTTTCATGCCCAATTCATTGATCTCCTCTTTCTCTTTTTTATTCATGTAAGCATTTAGAGATATAAAACTTCCCCTAAGCACTGCTTTGGCTGCATCCCATAGGTTTTGGTATGTTGTCTCATTCTTGTCATTCTCTTGGATGAAATTATTGATTGTTTATTTGATTTATTGTTTAGCCCACTCATTCTTTAGGATGAGATTGTTTATTTACCAATTAATGGTCTGTCTACCTTTCTATGGCTCATTATCATATGTAATTTTTATTGCATCATGATCTGAGAAAGATGCATTTACTATTTCTGCCTTTCTATATTTGACTATGAGTTTTTTGTGCCCTGATACATTGTAAATTTTTGAGTAAGTGCCACGTACCACTGAGAAAGAGGTATATCCCTTTCTATCCCCATTCAGTTTTCTCCAGATATCTACCATATCTAAATTTTCTAATATTCTATTCACCTCTTTAACTTCTTTCTTATTTATTTTTGTGGTTAGATTTATCTATTTCTGAGAGAGGATGGTTCAGATCCCCCACTATAGTTTTACTGTCTATTTCCTCTTATAACTCATTTAACTTCACCCCTAAGAATTTGGATGATATATCACTTGGTACATACATGTTTAGTATTGATATTACTTCAGTATCTATTATACCTTTTAGCAAGATGTGGTTTCCTTTCTTTTATCTCTTTTAATTAGGTCTATTTTTGACTTTGCTTTGTCTGAGATAAGAATTGTTACCTCGGCTTTTTTGACATCAGCTGAAGCATAATATATTCTGCTTCAACCTTTTGCCTTTACTCTGTGTGTATCTCTCTGCTTCAAATGTGTTTCTTGTAAACAACATATTGTAGGTTTCTGATTTTTAATCAACTCTTCTATTCACTTCCATTTTCTGGGAGAGTTAATCCCTTTCACATTCACAGTTAAGAAAATTAACTGTTCATTTCCCTCCATCCTCTTTTCCCCTTTGTTTGTACTCTTTTATCCCTTCTTTAACTCTACTCCTCTTGACCAGTGTTTTGCTTATGACCACTGCCTCCCTCCAACTGCCCTCCCTTTTATCAGCTGCCCTTCTTTTTCTTGCCTCTTTTTTCCCTGCTTCTGCCCTCCTTTCTATTTCCATAAAAAGTAAGCTAAATTCCTTGATACAAATGGCAGTGTATTTTATTCCCCCCCACCTCGAACCAAATCTTTTTTTTTTTTTTTAGTGAGGCAATTGGGGTTAAGTGACTTGCCCAGGGTCACACAGCTAGTAAGTGTTAAGTGTCTGAGGCTGGATTTGAACTCATGTACTCCTGACTCCAGGGCTGGTGCTCTATCCACTTCGCCACCATTGGGGACAGCTAGGTGGCGCAGTGGATAAAGCACCAGCCCTGGATTGAGGAGGACTGGAGTTCAAATCCGAATTTGGACACTTGACACTTACTAGCTGTGTGATCCTGGGCAAGTCACTTAACCCTCATTGCCCCAGGGAGGAAAAAGTTATAAACCAGAAGCAAATCTGGACTCTACTCACTATTAGATATTAAAGGCAAGGGGCAGCTAGGTGGCACAGTGGGTAAAGCACAGACCCTGGATTCAGGAGGACTTGAGTTCAAATCTGGCCTCATGCACTTGACACTTACTAGCTGTGTGACCCTGGGTGAGTCACTTCACCCTCATTGCCCTACAAAAATAAATAAGTAAATAAAATATATTAAAGGCAAATAGAGAATGGTCCTGGAAGTCTATTATTGTATGTGCAGGAGGGGAGCCTAGTCACAGAGTTCATCCTTACTTTATGGAAGTGTTGGTCACTCTGGAGCTTTCTTTTTGAGGGATTTTGGAATGGCCCACCAAGCCTGGGAAACTTCTAATATATAGAATGCTAAGTTTTAAATTTGGGACTCTGTGTGTGTGTGTCTGTGTGTATTACTGAAGGTATTTGATTTTCCATATGTTATTTTATGAACTAACATATTTCTTTTCTCTTTCCTTCCTTTCCCGACTTCCCAAATCTCATGAGAGTAAGGTTATAACAATGCTCACCCCTCTACTCTTTTCCTCTGTTGTAAGGGGTTCTTTTTGTGCCTCTTCATATGATGTAATTAACCCCATTCCACCTCTCCATTCCTCTCCTCCTCCTACTTTTCTTTTATTCTGCTCTTTAGGTTTCTTTATATCATCACATCAAAGTCAATTTAATAACAATACCTTAACAGAGATACAGATCCCAAGAGTTAAAAGTATTATCCTCCCTCATAGGGATGCAAGCAGTTTAATATCATTGAACAACACCCCCCCCCCGCCCCATTGTTTACCTCTATATATTTCTCTTGAGTATTGTATTTGAATATCAAATTTTCTGTTCATTTATGCTCTTTTTCTCAGGAAGTCCTGGAAATCTTCTATTTTCTTTGAATGTCCATCTTTTCCTATGAAAGACAATGCTCATTTTTGCTGTGTAGTTGATTATGGTTTGTAATCCAAGCTCCTTTGCCTTAGTGAATATCATATTGCAAGCCCTGTGATCCTTTAATGTTGAAGCTGACAGGTCCTGTGCAATCCTGACTGTGGCTCCATGATATTTAAATGGTTACTTTCTGGATGCTTGGAGTATTTTCTCCTTCACCTGATAATTCTGGAGTTTGGCTGCGATATTCCTTGAAGTTTCCCTTTTGGGGTCTCTTTCAGGGGGTAATCGGCAGATTCTTTCAATGATGATTTTATCCTCTGATTCTACAATTTCAGGGCAGTTCTCCTTGCTAATTTCCTGTAATATGGTGTCTAAACTATTTTCTTGATCATGACTTTCAGGTAGTCCAATAATTATCAGATTATCTCTCTTGGATCTATTTTTCCAGGTCAGTTGTTTTTCCAATTAAGTAGTTCACATTTTCTTCTATTTTTTCAGTCTTTTGATTCTACTTGACAGATTTTTGGTGTTCCATGGAGTTATTAGATTCCACCTGCCCAATTTTAATTTTTAAGGCATTATTTTCCTCAGTAAGTTTTTCTACCTCTTTTTTTCATTTGGCCATTTTTTCTCTCTCATTTGGTCAATTGTATTTTTTAAGGAATTGTTTTCTACAGTAAATTTTTGTGCTTCTTTTTGCAGTGTAACTCTCATTTCTCTCATTTCTTTTTCCATTTTTTCTTCTACCTCTCTCATTTGGTTTTTAAAAACCTTTTTTAGCTCTTCAAAGAAGGCTTTTTGGTCTTGAGACAAGATCATCTTCCCACTTGAGTCTTCACTTGTAGGCATTTTGACAAACTCATCTGAGTTTGAGTTTTGGTCTTCCCTTTTACCATAGAAGTTGTCAATGGTAAGGGTCCTTTTTTTTTCTTGCTCATTTTGTAGCCTATTTGTAAGCTTATAAAATTGAAGTCTACTTCTGGGTTCACCATTGCAAGCTTCTTACTCCTCTCAGCTGCCCCACTCTCAGCTGTGTCAAGTTGCAGCCATTTCATCCTAAGATGTCTAGTTGCAATGTAATTCAGGTATCTCCTTTGAATTTGGCTACATAGGTTAAGTCATAAGACTTAAACTTAAATTAAAATTTAACTTAATTTAAATTTAAAGACATGATAAGGTTTTTTCCATCAGCAGTACCTATGTGAAATCTGTTGCAGATAATACCTAAAATTGACCATGGATAAAGTAATAAATTATCATTATTAATGATAATATCATCAACAACATTAGTAACTATAACTTCTTGTTCTTGTTCATATTCTTCTTGTTCTTTTTCTTCATGTTCATGTTCATGCTCTTGTACTTGTTCTTCTTGTACTGGTTGTTGTTGTTCCTTTCTTTTCTTTTTTTCTGTGGGGCAATGAGGGTTAAGTGACTTGCCCAGGATCACACAGCTAGTAAGTGTAAAGTGTCTGAGCCAGATTTGAATTCAGGTTCTCCTAAATCCAGGGCCAGTGTTTTATCCACTGCACCACCTAGCTGCTCCCTCATCTTGTTCTTTTTCTTATTCTTGTTCTCATTCTTGCTTTTGTTCTTCTTCTCATTTTCATTCTCCTCCTCCTCCTTCAGATTGGGAGTAGACCTGTGATTTCTTTAGAATGGGGAACTTTCCAGAAAGGAACTATCTTCTACCAGTACAGATCATGACCTTCTCTACAACTTATAGTCTCAGAGAATAAAGTGATTTGCCCAGGGAACCACAGCCAGTATGATTCCAAGATGGGACTTGGTTTTAAGTCTTTCTGGATTCAAGTCTAGTTCTCTCTCCACTATGCTATTTAAATGTAAATTGTGCTTTAAGATTTGAATTCTCTCATTTAATCTTCCTACTAACTGTTTAAGGTGGATGTTATTATTATTCCACTTTTACAGGTGAAGAAACTAATACTTGTAGATGTTATGACCTAGACCACGGTCACAAAGCTTATATGAATCAGAAGTAGGATTTGAAACTCATTTTTTCTGACTCCTATTTTAGTGTTCTTTCCACTATATCCTGCTGCTTTGATGAACCTTTTGGCAGGAAGCTCTAAACCCAGCCCAGCAGAAGCACTAGTGTTCAAATGTGCAAGTGATGTTGAGATTTAGATGTGCCAGTGATATATAGCTTGATATCTCTGTCTAGGGGGTTGTAGAAAAGGTCTCTGTTCAGGTATGGATTGGACCAGATGAACTCTTAGACATTTTCCAGTTTTAAGATTTTGTGATCTCACAGCCTTCTTTCCTTAGTTCCATTCCTTGTGTGCCAGAGAAGCAATTATCAAATAGCAGCATCACATCCTGAATTCACTACTGCTGAGGCCGTCAATCCGGGCTGGTTCCAAGTGAAGCTAAGCTCATTGAAAATCTAGTTTTGCTTTGCTAAGGAATTGACAACAGCAGGACACACTAGCAACTAGCTGCTGCCTGGTGAACTTAAAGTAAAGCAAACAGAAGAGAACCTATAAGGATCTAAGAAAGACAGGACTTTGAGTTCAAGCTGTGAGCGTGAGAAAGGGAAGAATATCAGAGGAGGAAATTTGGCCTGTAGCAATGAGAAATAGAGCAAAGGAAAAAAGCCACTTAAAGGAATGTTCAACTTGGGAATCCTTCCTCATCTCAGCCCTGTCACTAACCATATGCAGTTTGGCAAGTGACTTTGTTCTTGGGGTTAATAAGGACATGTGAAGAATGAGAAGGTTTAGGAGGAAAGAAAATGAGTTTGGTTTTGAATATATTAAGTATAAGATTCCTATAGGATACCCAGAAACTGTCCCTCAGGTGGTTGAATCAGGGCTACCATTTAGGGATGAGATTAAGGCTTGATTGTCTAGATTTGAGAGTCATAAAGATAATAGTTGGACCCATCGGAGCTGATGAGATCACCAAAAAGAGAAGACACAGATCAGGGACCTGATGAATACTTACGCTAAGTATCTGGGAGATGAATCATGATTGAGTAAAGGAGACTGAGAAAGAGTCATCAGCCAAGTAAGAAAAATGTCATGGGAGGCCACTGCCATGAAAGCCAGGAGAAAAAGAAAGGCTCCCCAGGAAGTGAGGGTGGTCAGCAGGGTCAAACATCACATCGAGGTCAAGGAGAATGAAGACTAAGAAAAGGCCATCAGATTAGTTGAGCTATCGCTGGTTGCCTTGGAAAGAGTTGCTTCAATTGAGTGGTGGAATTTAATATCAAAGATGAGCAATGAAGCTATGAGTGGAAGGGAAAGAAGCGAAGGTAGTGACTGGGGATGAATTTAGGGATTTGGAAGTGAAAGTGAAGGGTGGTAGAAAGGGTTGTTTTTTAAAGTTCTTGGGCAAAGCTGAGCGTGATTGTAGGCAATGGGATAGAGGTAGTGGTAGATAGGGCAATATTGAAGTTGAGAGAAAGGGAAATAAGCTTCCAGAAAAGAATGGAGGGGATAGTATTGAGAGCAGAGGAAGAGAGGAGGAGTGAGCTTGGCAAATAGAAAGCTCCCTCCTCCATGAAGGTAGGAGTAAAGTCAAAGAGAATGGTTAAAGATCTTGGTAATAGGGCCATTTTGATACTAAGAAAAATTGCTATCCGTAATAATCAGTTTGATATAGGCACTGTTTTATCATTTATAAAGGCCTGTAGGAATGTCTCATTATGTTAGCGAGGTGACCTTGGGTCCTCAAAGGTTATGCTAAAGGTGCACAGACTCTGGCCCATTCCACAATTCTTGAAAGGGTTCATATCCAATGTAGACAGCACCCTGCACCTGGATTTCAAAGACCAGCCTGTCTCTATATGGAGTGACATCAATATGAGGCTCTCCCCTTGGCAATGAATCAGGTGGCCTCAGCAATTTAGAAAGCAAAAAAAACCCAACAAAGCCATTAGTGCTTGGTGACACTTATCTATTTCTGAAGTGTGACAGAAAAGGAAGGTTAGAGCATACTAAAAATCATACTTTGTTGTGGGGCAATGAGGATTAAGTGACTTGCCCAGGGTCACACAGCTAGTAAGTGTCTGAGGCCAGATTTGAACTGAGATCCTCCTGAATTCAGGGCCAGTGCTTTATCCACTGTACCACCTAGCTGCCCACATCATACAGTTTTTAACAAGTGTCTCTAAACAGTTATTTTGCTAGGTGTTCTAAATGAGAGATTTTTATTCAACAGTTCACTGGACATGCTATGGGAAAAAAAGGAATCTTATCAAAATTGGTCGTCTTACTACAAATAGAAAGATCCTTCCTCAAACCCTTGAAGGCAGCTGTTATAATGATCCTGATTTTTTGAATGAACAAACCATGGCAAACAAAGTTTAAATGACTAGCCAAAGGTCAGCTTATATGTTAACATAAGCTAGAGAGGGTGAAGAGTCAGAGAAAAATCTATGAAGAATTGGTTAAGATCTTCTAAACTAATTCACTTGAATTTTTGGAATCAAATTATTGGAAATCATGATTCAAAAGTAAGAAACAAGAAAGGACCAAGGCTTGTAGACTATGCAGAAGGTTCAGATCAAAATTAATCAGTCAATCAGCATTTAAGTATTCATTTAACATATATGTGTATATTTACACACATGTGTGCACACACACATATACATATACCTTGTATGTGTATCTATGCATACAATAAACCTAAATTATATTGCTAATTATATGTATGCATATATAATTATATATGTGCACATACATATATAATTATGTGTGTACACACACACATACCTTATATTATCATCCTAGGGTCCTGAAATTTCTCCATTTTATAAAACTTCATACTTTTTCAACTCTTTGGATTCTATTAACACCAAGAAATCTTTTTTTTTTTCTGGAATTTAGTCTTAACATGAAGGCTCTATATTTCTGCTGTGATGCTATCACGGTGTAAACTAGTACACCAAATATGTGTTCCTCTGTATGAGATAAAGCAAGCCTTCCCCACCCTCCTTTCTTTCCCTCAGCTCACACATGCCACTTTCATTGTAAAGGCTCTTACATACTGAGAGAGAGGGGGGGAGAGAGAGGGAGAGAGAAGGAAGGAGGGAGGGAGGGAGGGAGAGGGAGTAAGAAATAAGTAAAGGCAGCATGATTTCCAAGGATTGAAATCTTCTGAAGTATGACATTGAAGTCACATTGTCTGTAGAAAGAGGTTTGGGCTGGGCTTCCTGAGACTCCCCTCTGTGCTCTCAAGTCTTACACCAATTTGATGGTATAGTCGATATTGTCTCATTAAGAAGTGTGGGGACAGTCCAGTAGGGGCATGCTTTGTCATGCCAGCAATAGGCATCTCCTGAAATAAGTGTGCTTGCAAACTGCCTGAGGACTTTCAGTCTGACAGACCAGAATGTTTGATCATGTTCCAAGCTGATCAGGGAAAGAATTCCAAATTTTGGTTGCTAGTTTCTTTTGACACCTTTGCACAAGCTATGGGGTAGTGAACTAAGGAAGACACCAATACCAATGTCTTGTATTTATATATAACTAAGACCAATTAAAGTACTTACTGTGAACAGGCTTTTGGAGCATTTCTTTCAGAGGGAATTAATAGTTATTTTCCCAGTTGTAAAATGAGGCAAGTGGATTGCAGAGCGATAGTGTATTTGCAAAAGAAAAGATAATCTTATTTTAGGATCTTATTGCCCTGCCCCAATCCAAGTAGGGGAGAAAACTGATATTGACCCTACATCTGATTTCTTACATATGACTACCATGGAAAACTAACTGGGTTTCATATGTATTTAGCTGAATAAAGCTAATTCTGTTATTAGATGCTGCTTTCATGACAACACTGGGTAGATTTGGAGGCACTTTCTAGAGGAAGACTACTCTAGTGTTGCATATTATGACAGATATATTCAAAAGCTTTATGCAATTTAACTTTTTTTTTGGTGGGGCAATAAGGGTTAAGTGACTTCCCTAGGGTCACACAGCTAGTGTCAAGTGTCTGAGGTCAAATTTGAACTCAGGTCCTCCTGAATCCAGGGCTGGTGCTTTACCTACTGTGCCACCTAGCTGCACCCTAACTTTATGTAATTTAAAGATAAACTTTATGCAGGATGCCCAAGTCAAATGTTTCTAAGATATAGCTTGAAGGGTCCATATCATAAAAATAGATGCCAACCAAAAGATATAAATTAGTAAAAAAAAACTTTTTGAAAAATCCTTATATTTGGGTGTGAACCAAGTATATTAAAAAAAAAAACCTTTAGCATCATTTTAAAGAAATTATCAGGAAAAAGATATTGATATTCCAAAATTGTGGCATCTTGAACATCAGTGAACTCAAAGACAGGCTATCTGAAAAAGGAAAACGAAAACAGGAAAAAGAAGCAAGAATGACTTTTCTTCAACTCTGACTTATGAGACCTTTATTCATTGAAAGAAAAGACAATAGGAGAAAAGGGGTGGTGGTTCATGAGGCTCAAGACTGTCTTTTACCTTTCTTTGCATATTCAGTGCCTAACATATAATTTTTTTAAAAAAATGAATAACTTTGTTGATTGAAAATAGGGGAAAAGAAAATAGAGAGTGGGAAAGGAAAGTTGAGTAATGTTCCATTTAAAATGAGAGGGGGAATGAGATTGTATGGTCACCAAGATAGGAATCAGAATCCTACTCCCCCCAAATCATGCTTCAAGGCCTTTCAAATGGTGTGACTCATATTTGGAATTGCTGTGTGAATGTAACTTTGGGAGGCAGGTTCAGTATCTATGATGTTCTACTAGGAGCAGACAACCACTTAACATTGACAAAGACCTTAATGGTTATCTGGTCCAAAATCCTCATTTTAAAGATGAAAATACTGAACCTCAGAGATGTAAAGTTAATAAACATTTATTGATTGATTAATTGATCAGTAAAGACCACATGGGTGGTAGCAATGAAGCATTCTATCTCTTCAAAAAATTCTGTCTTTTTTTTACTTCAATTGGCTTCTAAAAGCAAAGTCCATATAAATTATTTAGCCCATCTATTACTGTATGGATTTTATTTCACCTTCCTCTTTTAAATGAACTTTTTAAAGCCTGGTTTTTCCTGCTCAATATAAACTCTCCAAGTCTGACTATAATTAAAGGCTTTTTGAGTGGGCCTGCCAGGCTTGAACATAGTCTCAGGGAAGAAAGGAATAAGTAGCATGGACACTTTAATGAGATCTTTTTGTTTTGGATCCCAAGCCACCAGAGCAGTGACCTGACTAGGTGCTCAGAGACCGTCCCTTCTCAATGTAAGTTCAGGTCTGAGCTCAAGATTGACACTTATATCCAATTTGTTGGAAATTGCTTGAGGGTTTATTTTGTTGTTGTAGCATTTTAGATTTTTCTCTCTTTCTAATAAATCTTGCCTTCCTCTTATTTATATATTTATTTAGCTGGTTCTTTTACAGTCAAAACAGTTGAATGAGCCGGCTGTAGAAAGGATTTGAACATGTTGAAGAGCAGCCAAAATCAGAGTTTGAGAATTTGAAGGGACATTAGCAGGCATTTAGTTCCTTCCTTGGACAAATGAAGGAACTGAAGCTCAGAGAGGTTAAATAGATTGCCCAAACTCCCACAGATTATTAGTGTCACAACAAGAAATAGAACCCAGGTCTCCTGATACCCAGATCACCCTCCTTTTCACCATAATACTGAGAATCATTGACTTTTCTTGTTGGTTCAGAGATCATCCAGTGCTAGCTTTCATGAAAACTCTTTAGCAGCATCGCTGACAAATGCATTATCAAGCCTCTGTTTGAATCACACTGTTACTTTAGTAACATTCATTTTTTACACACAGTTTTTAGTAAAATACAACCCTGAACTGAATCTAAATCCTTTGTAAATTTCAAGTCTTGGAGTTAAACGAAGTAGAAACAAGGCTTTCTTTAGTAATTATCATCCTCTCCCAAAACAGTTACACACAATACACACAACCCAGTAGTAATACCAGTAACATATCTGTAGCTTTAAGGGTTTATAGAGTTCTTTCCTTACATGCCTGTGAATATGGTAGTGTATGTTTTTAGGAGAAAGGGCAGTTCCAGACCTATGATTTCCCAGAATGCATGGAGATGCCTTCCACCAGTGTATCAGTGATGCATCTGTTAGTTATAGTGTCCTGGAGCTGTCTGGGGCACTGAAAGACTGAATGATTTGTCACTGGATGTATAGTGAATATGTTTCAGGACTGGGATGTGGCATATCCCTGCCATCTAATCATTTTGCCTTCCCTTCTTTATGGATAGGAAAATGGAGCTCAGAAAGATGAAAAGAATTGTCCATAGTCACACAGCTCATAAGGGCTGGGGAAGGGATTTTGAACCTAACTCTTGTGACTCCAAGTCCAGCCCACTTTCCACACCCTGAAGTGTGAGTACAGATGGAATATAGAAATAGATTTTGAGGGTCTTTTTCCCCTTGTTGTCATTTTTTCATAAATTCATAGTTGATCATGAGGCACCTAGGGGGTACAATGTGATTAGAATGCCGGACTTTGAATCAGGAAGACCTAATTTTTAATCCTGCCTCAGACACTTAATAGCTGGCTAAGTCATTTGCCTTTCTCAGCCTCAGGTTCCTCATCAGTAAATAGGAAATAATAACAGCACCTACCTACCACTAATTACTAATCCTATAATGACAGCATTGTTGTAAGGTACCATATGTAAAGTGCTTTGTCAGTTTTAAAGCACTCTAGAAATGGGCGTTAATCTATTCATACCACATGATTAATGGGATGTTAGGGCTCAGTTCACACTTTTAGTGAAGTTCCCATGGTTGACTTTTTGGGGGGTATTATCATGGGCAGAACTCTGGACTGAATGGAATAAAGGTCTACTCCAATATGACACTCTTCTGATCTGATCAAGTCAGTGCACCCCCAAAGTGGGAATGTCTTCAGAGGACTGTTTTTCTTAGAGCAGATTCAGAGTGTATGAGCCAATCCATCTGGAGAGAATTACTAATCAAGTCAGAGTGAGGGAAAATCGAAGGTTGGGTACAAGCTTTAAAAACCAATTTTGGCCAGAAGATAGCTTATTTATTGGGGAGCTTTTTGCCATGAAATGAGAGGTCCTTGCAATTACTCTGATGTAGAATAATGTTTTTAAAAAGAATGATACTTTTTGAAATAATTCATTGGCAGACAATACATGCTGGAATCCAATGGGGACTCCCGGACAAAATCCTCTGAGACCTTCCCCCAAACATGCCTAGAGTTGACAGGCAACCATTTGGGGGAGAACTGATTTGAGATCAAGAAAACTAATTGTAAATAGCTGCCATGAAATGAGGAATGAAATTAATAGGATGAAAATCAGGCTGAGTGGTTGTTTTTTGTTTTGGGGTGTGTGTGTGTGTGTGTGTGTGTGTGTGTGTGTGTGTGAAGATGCTCATGTAAGCTCAGTGCCAAACATCGTCCCAGAAAGAGAGATATGACTTAAGTGCAGATTCTTGCTGACTTGTAGTCATTTTACTTTGTCTTTTTTTTTTTTCTTGTCTCTTCCAGAACAATCTCTTCCCAGAACGTCTACTAAACTACATAGTACAGAAGGCCAGAGGAAGTAGCCCTGAGCTGGCCTATGTTCCCATATCTCATCCAAATTATCCTGATAATCCGTCTCTGAGGGCCTTCAGCCAAGTCCAGCCAGACACATTCTCCTACAACCTGGACCCAGATCTCGACAAACAGAATCTGATTGCTGCTCTCAAGGCTTACATGGCCCAGAATGTGGCAGAGGAGAACCCTGATAAAGGCTCCATTGGCAGGACTAGAGATGGCCCTCATTTTGGTAATCGATTTCTGTCACCATACAATGAAGCCTTCTCCAAAGAGGAAGAAATGGGCGTGAAGGCAAAACCACTTCTCCTCCTGCAAACAGGCTTAAGAGAGCTAAGACCGGGTTCTGGAATGTCAGTTCAGAAGTTGGTGTCTGTGCCAGGGAATGACAAGGACTCCCTGAGTACACTGGATGGTAAAGTATCCTCATTCCCTCCCTTCCCTAGAATCATGGTGTTCATTGCTGAGCCTCGGCCCAGGTTCATTGTCACCAGATCCCAAACAGTCATTGAGTCCTGAGCACCTTTTTAGTCTTCATGACAGCACTTTCCTAGGGAGGAGGACACTTTCATAGGACAGAGGTACATTTCAACTGAATCTCCATTTTTTTCTTTTGTTATAATCTTAGAATAATTCTGTTAGAGAAGTTTTCAGAGAATTTTTCTGTACTGTAAAGGATCATCAATATGTGACCCATCTTCCATTATTTAAATTAGGATATAGTAAGTTATAGCATGGGAGCTTCAGTCTTTCCAAAGCATATGGCCATGTAGCAACTACAATTCGAAGGTCTAGTGGAAAGAATCCTAGACCCAGAGCCCAAAGAATACTCAGTCCAAATCCCACCTCTCACATTTATTAATTGTATGAGCATGATTGGCATACTCAGTTTCTTTATCTTTAAAATGGGAATAATGATAACTTCAGTATTTCACTTCTTATTTTATTATGAGACTCAAATGAAATGTGTGCAAAGCACTGGAAAGCTCAATAAAAATGTGGGTGGTTGTTATTCTTGTTATTATCCCCATGACACTAAAGTGATTGTAAATTCCTTCAAGATGTGCTCTGATCTTCTTATTCATCTTTTTATGTCTCGAAGGAAACTTAATGATTTGTTTGGATAGGATATTCCTTGGGGGTTATAACAGGACATGCTTATAAACATATCTTTTAGGAATTTGAAGTATGGGAAAGAGATAAAGGCTGGAAATGAAGACTCGGGAGCTATGATAGTTAAAGATATACACATATGTAATGAGTTCTCTCCCGGGGAAAAAGTTGATAGAGCATTAGTTCAGAAAATGAAGTCTAAACTTCTTATTCATTCAAAGGCCCAAACTACAGCTCCAACCTTATCACCAACTTCAAATTGCATAAACCATTACAATGATCATAAGTATGGATTCCTTCTCAGAATAACGTTTTTAAATGTTTAAAATAAAATACATTGTATTACAAAGGAAACTATATTGAAATGAATTTATCAAAATATAATTAAAAACCAAAGTCATAGGCCATAGGTTAGGAACTGCTAATTTGGGCTATCTGGCACTGGATCCTTTTTAAAAATCAACATCCAGTTCTGAAATCCAATAATTCTGTGATTCCACAATTTATTTTGAACATCTGCTTGATTCAAGGTGTCGTGTAGTACAGTGGTATCAAACTCAGATAAAAAGTGGGAACCACTAGTATTGACCCAGAAAACCACACATTAACATTGTGTTCTATTTATTTTGGTAAATACTTTCTAATTACATTTTACTCTTTCAGCAGTATTAGGGAGTGTTGTCCTATTTCTGGGCCCAGCTGTGTATGGCTTCTCTTATGTAGCACAAAACAGAAATCACAATTCCTGCCCTCAAGCAGTTTCCATTTCTGGTAGGAACAGGACACAGACAAGTGACCAACTAAATTATAAGATAAATTAGTAAAAGGGAAATGTCATATGAATAGGACAGGTAAGATTTGGGGCATCTAAGGGAAAAGAGAGTACTTTCAGTTGGAATGGTAAGAGAAGATTGAATAAAAATCTCCTGACCCAATAACCAATGGAAAAGTATCACACACACATACACTTTTCTCTAAACTTTTAGTTTAGGGCCTTCTTTTTTATAACATGTCCCATGCTTGTGGCACTTTAGGGATTTAATCAATATTCAACAATTTCAAACACTCAAAGTAAGAATATTTTTCATACCAGCCACTGCAAAAAGTGACAATACCATTAGGTACAACAGCCAGAGAGGCCACTAGTGTAAAGCCAAGATTGATTAAATGAAACTGCTTACCCTCATCTCCAGATTCCCTTGTGAAGATGAAGGGTACACATTGACATCAGCTCTACGAGGGGATTTAAAATAAACTGGCAAATTTCCCTTTGACAAGTATCACAGTGGGCACAATCTGCAAGCTGGTGGCCCAGGGACCTTCCCCTTGTCCTCTGCTGCTAGCTGGGTGACCTACATTCTTTCAGACTTCACTAGGAGGTAGCCTCAGATACCACTCTTCCGGACAGGCCATCTAGACCAAGAAGGCTGCTCCCTTGTGCTGGTAGTGGTACAAAAAAAAAAAAAAGATAAAACCCCAGATTTCATAAAAGAGAACTACATTCGGGCAGCTAGGTGGTGCAGTGGATAGAGCACCGGCCCTGGAGTCAGGAGGACCTGAGTTCAAATCCGGACTCAGACACTTAACACGTACTAGCTGTGTGACCCTGGGCAAGTCACTTAACCCCAATTACCTCAAAACAAAACAAAACAAAAAAACAAAACAAAACTAAACAAAAAAACCAACTACATTCTCTTGTAATTTAGCTGGTCACTAGTCTGCATCCTGTTCATAGCAGGAATGGAACTGCTTGAGGGCAGGTATTGTGACTTCTTTTATGAACTACATAATTTCCCATGGTATCTTTTTCAAATACGATTAAAAAAAACATCAAGACAAAATACCCCTCACTTCACTCACTACTTTGCACAAATGCTTATAACAAATACAAACAAAAAACATAAAGGTCCCTCAAAGAATCAGAGAACTGGAAGGAAATTTAGAGGTCATATAGTCTACCCTACACCCTTTCTAGCTGAAGAATTTGAGAAACAAACTGCAAATGCTTTTTCCTTGGTCATATAGCATCAGATCTGAGACTAGAACTTAAGTCCCTTGATGCCCAGGCCACTGGACTTTCCATTATGCACTTTCCTACTGCCTCTATTTAAGTGCCTCAATGTACCATAGATTTATTTATTCTCTAGATTAAATACTGTCTGTTATGTACCTATTGGCAATGAAACACATTCTCCCTCCCTCCTTTTGATTCCACTTATGATTTCATTGGTGCCCAGATCTCCCATTGAGCAATTTCCTCCCCCATTTCATATTTGTACCTTCTCTGCAACTTATAGATTTAAAGAGTATTCTGGATGTACTGAGAACTTATATCACTTGCCAAAGGTCAAATAGCCAGTATGTGTCACAGGTGGGATTTTTGATCCAGGTCTTCCTCACTTCCAGAGCCAGCCCTCTATCTACCATGTTGCTTCTGTCTGTCTGTAATGCACAAGGATTATGCAGGGTCAGGGGAGGGGTATCAGATGATCTAGATTGTGGTCCTGTCTCCCCTGCTAAACTCACTGTATGACCCTAGGCAAATGATTTCCTTGCTCTTAGGCCCCAGTTTTTTTTTTAATCTATAATATGAGAAGGTTGGACTATATGATTCAAATCAATTCAATTAAAAAATTGTTAAGCACCTTTGATGTTTAAATCACGGTACGGAGTATTGTCAATATAAAGATAAAAATGTCATAGTACCTGGCCTCAGGGAGATTACATTTTTTTTCATGTCAAGGGAGCAAATGCAATATTATTCTCAAGTAAGTAAATATAAAATGTATATTTTTAAAAGTCCAATGTAATTTCTTTCTTTCTTTCTTCTTTTTTTTTTTTTGTAGGGCTATGTGGGTTAAGCCCAGTCACACAGCTAGTAATGGTCAAATGTCTGAGGTAGGCTTTGAACTCAGGTCCCCCTGAATCCAGGGCCGGTGCTTTATCCACTGCGCCACCTAGCTGCCCCCAAGTCCAATGTAATTTCGAGAAGGTGATCTTAATTTGGTAGATCAGGAAAAGTGTCACCTAAGAGATGGTGATTGTGAGCTCCTTGAGGTCACATACTGGCTTTTGCATTTCTTTGTATTCCCAGCACTTAGCAGGGTGCCTGGAACAGAGTCAGCCCTTAATAAATGTTTACTGCCTGCCTGCCTGCCTGACTTGCGAGGATACTCAGGATTTTGAAGTGTGGAACTGAGGAGGGAGCAAATTTCAGGCCTGGACAAAAGCAGGCATGTAGAAGATGGAATATTAAACATGGGAAACTCTAACCGGACAGTTCGACTGGAATCAGTCAGTCAATAAATATTTATAAAGCACTTAGCATTAAGTACTTTAATGGCCACAGAGATAATGGGAAGGAAATGCTATGAAATAAGACTGGAAAGGTAGATGGAATCCCAATAGTAAAGGACCCTAAGGAACCTAAGAGCTTAAGGCTCATGATTTTGTATTTTAACCTAGAAGAAATAGGGAGCCATTGCAAATTTGTGGGTAGAGCAGTGACAAGGTCAGATATCTAAGGTCTCTTAATGCTCCATTGATCTATGTAGTAGTACTCTTAATATCTTACTGCATCTTACTGTTTCTGTGAAATGAATTGGTAAGATAGGTGTTCTACCTTGACCATTGTGCTCCTCTGTGAGCTTTAATTTGATTTGCCTGTTTATACGGTTTGTGTGTCAGCTTGTCCTCATCCATATCTGTCTGTCAGCATTACCCATTTTAGATTGAAAACTCTCAGAGAACAAAGCCTGCTCTCCATTCATAGAAGAGCATCTAATCTGTGTTCTTTGGATAATGATGATGATTTTAATTTTTGAATCGGAGAACTTCATTGAAACACAGACATTTGCTCTGAAGGAAATCTGGCCATTTTGAGGTCATTTTCACTTGAAAGGAAACACCTGCTGCCTCTATAATCTTAGAGAAGGCCATTCATATTTGAGTGTAGACAAATGTTGTGCCCTGTTCGAAATCTAATTATACCTTTTGGCAAAGAGTTCCAGCTCCTCTCTCATCCACCTGATCTCTGGAGCAGGGGTTGTTTTCAATAGATTGTGCCCTGTTCACATGAATCGCCATGTGCAGGAAGCTTCCCAGTATGTTTTCCAAGCCAAAGCTGCCCAGCTTCCTATTGAATTGGGTGATTTATCAGTTTAGTTTCAACAAACCCTTGAATATAAGCTCCCCTCTGCATGCTAGGAAAATTCAGCAGAATGAAAAAGAGGAGCCATCTGTGTTCTTAAAACTTTATAATTTAGGACAACAAAGTTCTCAACCAGGGTCCTAGGAACATATGTGTCCTTTTGTTTCTGTATGTAACTGCAGGTTATAGACTCAAAAATGAGAAAACTGTGAGGGGCTGCAGATGACCTCTTGTCTAGGGGTTCTTAACTTTTTTGTGTCATGGACCTCTCTAGAAATCTGCTGAAGCCTGTGGATCCCTTTTCAGAGTAATGTTTTTTAAAATATAACATAAAATACATAGGCTTTCAAAGGAAAGTAAAAATAAAGTAAAAAGTCAAAATAAAGATGTGATTTTTCCCCACCCAACTTCTGGATTGAAATCTATCCCTGGATCCCTGAAAATCCATGGACTTCAGATTAAGAACCCCTGCTTTTGTCTAACTCATTTTACAGATGAGAAAAATTGAAGCTCTGCAGTGGGGAGATATTCACCTAAGGTGTATTAGTGGTTAGTAACATATTCATTAACTTCAAGCACCTTTCACTTTTCCCATTTGCACACTGACTTTAAATCCTAGACTTATATCTGCCACCCAGGATGTTTCTTGGGCATCTCCCCTTGACATAAGTTGATGTGCATTCAGAGCATGCCAATGAATTTTCATATTATCCTAAACAAAGCACCATTAGGAAATACCAGATGCTCTTAACCCACAAATTGAATAACAAGATAAATTGCAAAGCCAGATAAATTTTTTTATTATCCCTCTACCCTCTGACCTTACTCTATATTACAGACAATTGAAAGTTACCTGGAGTGGATATGTGTGTGGCCCTGGTGTTGGAGCAGCCCTCCTGATCTCAGGACCCAGTAATGATCTGGGGGTGCCTCTCATAAAAAAAATCTCAATGGCTCAATACCCCACCTAAGTGATTCCCTAGGATCTTTAGCATCTGGTACATTTTGCTTCCTCCAAAGGTCCTTAAGCTCCCCAGAAAATACTGAGGGTAACAAGAGCATTACAGATTGAAAAGGATTTACTAATAAAAGAAATATACAAAAAGGACTCACAACTGAGTCCACTGATAGTCAAGAAAATACCCTAACCTTTTTCCCACAAAGCCCTCTATTATCTGACCAACTTACAACACTCCTTTTTGTGGCTTGTGACAATGGGGGAGTTGATCAAACTCTACCTCCCAGAACCTGCACAGTCCATGTAACTCATAGTAACAATCCAGAGAAAAGTCCAGAGTGCTCCTCCATGTTGAAATACTTTGCCTCATTGCTCCTCTATTCTGGACCATCCTGTCATTCTCCATTCTTCATGGCCCTGCTGCTCCCATTGATTTGTCCTATGGCACTATATTTTCTGCTGCCAGTTCACCTCACCATTAGCTACATGGTACTTCCCTTCAGGTCTGTGTCTATACAAGAATGGTTACTGATCTCTTCCTACCTCTCTGGTCTTCTTATACCTCAGTCCCCTTGCTGTACTCTATATTCCAGCTACATTGACCTTCTTGCTCCTCCTTGTTAATGATACTCTATCTCCTAACTTTGGTTCTTTTCTTTGATTGTCTCCCATGCATGGAATACTCCTCGTTCTTAGCTCCTCTTGTTGGCCTCACTTCCCTGGCTTTCAAGACTCAGATCAAATCTTAGCTTCTTCAGGAAACCTTTTTAACCCCTTCCCACTTGCTACTAATGTGTTTTGTCTGAGATTACCTCCCATTTGTACTATATCTTTATCTTCTATATATAGTTGTTTGCATGTGGGCTTCCTCATTAGAATATAAACTCCTTGAGGGCAGGGACCATGTTCTTACCTTTCTATCTCCAGCACTCAGTATAGTACCTTCATATAGTAAGTATTTAATAAATGCTTGTTGAATGACTGACTACAGGCTTCTTTTGCATGGATCTGAAACGATCTTGCATTGATTCCCATTTCCTTGCCTACGTCTTTAGGTCCAAATTATATTTCTTTTTCTCTTTATCTTTCCTCTGAAACCCACATGACCCCTCTGATACAGAAATAGCTTCTCCCTTGTACATAGACCAAGAGTCCCCTGGCATACATCGATGGAGTGGTATAGCCTACTCTTCCTGGCACATAAGCCCTACATATACAAAATTTATATTGATGGAGTGAGAGGTGGAGAGGTCTTCAAAGAAAGGAGGCACAAAAACAATATTGTCTGATTTAGTTCATCTGGATTTCAGAATTCAAAGGTGCCAGATTCTTTTTTTTCATTTTACCTGGAGAGATAGCATAGAGTATCACTTCACTTCAGCTCCTCAATATCCAAAAAAATGTGGGAATTTGGCATAAATCATTTACCTCCTACTGTTCTAAGTGTTACCTGGAGAATAGGTCAGATTCTAGAGGAGATCAAATTACCCTTTCTCAATTAATTCCTTGTCTTTTTAAGGAGTGAGTAAACTGAGCCCAACCAACATTTTAGATATCATAGAATTTCCAGTATCAGATCATCAGAGGATCCATGCCATACTGCAAAGGTCCTCCAACCCTGACACCATTTCATGAGTTTGTTGTTATTCTTGTTCAGTCATTTCGATTATGTCCAACTCTTTGTGACTCCATTTGGGATTTCTTGGCAGAGATACTGAAGTGGTTTGCCAGTTCCTTCTGTAGCCCATTTTACAGTTGAGGAAACTGAGGCAAACAGGGTTAAAGTAACCTGCACAGAGTTACACAGCTACTAAGACCAGATTTGAACTCATAAAGATAGGTCTTCCTTATTCAAGTGCAGTGCTCTATCTACTGAGCCACCTAGCTGCCCCATTTCCTGAGTTACCATTTCCCAAACTCTAATCCTCAGAATACTTGTGTTACATAGAATGGAATAAGAGCTCTATGAGAAGATTTTAATGACTGAAATTTTCCCCTCTAAAATATGAAACATGAAGTTAGGTATATATCAAAAATATTTCTTACATGCATTCATTTTTCAGTATAGGTTTTGCTCTAAAATTTTCTCTCCCTTGAATACTTCCCTAAGAAATATTCATGGGAGCATAATGTCTAAGCTTAAAGGAAACATAATGTCCAAGCTTAAAGAGAGATTATCTAGAACAAGGCTTCTTAACTTTTGCTCTTATGGACCTGTTGACAATTTAGGGCAGCCTATGAACCTTTCTTAGAATCATTTTTCTTAAAGCATAAGATAAAATATATGGAATCATAAATAAATCAATCATATTGAAATAGTTTTCAAAATATACATTAAAATTATGGATCCAATGTAAGAATTCTGAGCTACATGATATCCCACATTTTACAAATAAGGTCTGTCCCTTGAGATGAAATGATTTGTCAAAGATTTCACAAATGACTTCTAAAAGAGATTCAAGATTTGAACCTAGGACCTCTGGTTCAAATCACATTCTTTTTATTTCCTATCCTCTAGTTTAACTACACTGATATTCACTGCTAATTGTTTGATGATGACAGTGATAGTCTAATTTTATGAAGAATCCTAGACCTTTGAGAACTAGAAAGAACCACATGGTTATATTGGTCTATACCAATTTGGACACTTTCATACTCCTATAGATTCATGGTAAAAACAAATGAAACTGAATGTGATTTGCATCCTTCTCTATGAAGTCAATGTGATTAGGACTCTTACTAAGGATGACTATTCCTTTTGTGAAACTCATCATGTTGTCATTTGAAGACCTTTATAGAAGTGCCCATTCTCTGTAGGGCACACCTACAGTTGTTGTTCACCAGGAGTCATTGCAAGTTGATCTCCTTTTCCAATCCTTACATATTTGATATTTGACATTTTGTGTAATTGCCTTGCAATATCACCCTTGGAAAGCTGAAAGCTACTTAAAATGTCATCCTGAGCAGGTCAGAGTCTCAGGTTTGTGTAGTGTGCTTAATGGGACAAAAGAATTGCCCACTTTGATCCTTTTAATCTTCAATTGTATTCCCATTTCATGTTCCCCATCTGCTCCATCAGGTTTTGGAAGATTCTAAAATGTGTGGCTTCTTATTTCTTTTCGTCTTTTATAGGAATGTTGATTCAGACTTTATAAAGTACCTAGCCCACCCTCCTGATTTTGCCTTTCTTTGTATTCCTAGTGCTTAGCATAATGCCTGCCACATAGTAGGTACTTAATTTTTTAATAAATGGCAAATTCTGAAACTGAAACTCAGAGAAATGCCCAAAGTCACAGAAGTAGTACATGGCAGAGGTGATGAGAATATTTTTGAGGAAATGCAGTTATTAACAATGGCCAATGAGTTCTGTCATAAAGGGTTATTTGGAAGATGTTTTAATATACTTAATCAGCTAGGTGGTGTGATAGATAAGAGTATTGGACTTGAGGTCATAAAGACCTGAGTTCAAATTCTGTGCCTGGAACATTTAATAGCTATGGGATGCTGGGTAAGTCATGTAACCTCATGCTTCAGTTTCCTTATCTGTAAAGTTATGGGGTTTGATTTGATGACATTCAAGTTCCCTTCCAGAACAAAATATATGACCATATACTTAGTGATTGCATTTACCACAAGCTTATCTTTGACCCAGAATTTGCCTGAATAGTCATGCAATAACCCCTTCTGTAAATTGTGGTGTTTTTATTACTGATTCTTTGTATTGGAATCATTTCCAGAGTTGGTTTTGTAGGTTATATTTTTAAACAGAAATTTTACATAGCATTTCTTTAAAAGTAAATACAAAATATAGGGGCAGCTAGGTGGCGCAGTGGATAAAGCACCGGCCCTGGATTCAGGAGTACCTGAGTTCAAATCCGGCCTCAGACACTTTGACCCTTACTAGCTGTGTGACCCTGGGCAAGTCACTTAACCCCCATTGCCCCGCAAAAAAAAAAAAAAAAAGTAAATACAAAATATAAAAGATGATTGTGAGCAGAGATATGCTAAAGCCATCTTGTTCAGGCTCTGGTGGTCAAATTTTTAGTGTGAACCTTAGATATTGGCAAACACTGCAAATCAGGATCTGGTTGTCATGTTGATTGTCTAGACTTAAAAAGTGATGGGAAAAATGTTAATAATGCACATTAAACTTAAAAATGTGATGCAGCCAGATCTTAAACATTTACCCTGATTATGAGGCAATTTCTGCCTGGTCTTTTCAAGCTCTAGGTAAGTGGAGAAAGAGAAATTTTTGGTGGATTAACAGAAGAATTTATTGCCAGGCTCATGCAATACTAGAATGGATTGAAGGTGGTGATGAACCTTTGTTCATTGTGAATCTCTGACAATAGGCTACCTGATAAGGCATCCCCATGTCCTATTTTGGTTTTATCAAATGAGAGGACTGTATGTCATACTTTCACAGGGCCAACGTTATCTTTAAGCAAAGTAGATATGATCTGAGGGGATTCTCTCCCTGAGTGCCCCTGCACAGTGCCTGAACATTCCACAGTAGGAAATTTATTATTTTGACCTAAGGCACTCCATCTCAGGAAGTGTCCTATTAGCATCTAAATGCCCTCAAGAGGATAATGCATTGACCAATTGTTTTCCATTTTAGGTTTGTTAGAGAATCATGGTCATAGAGATTATCTGTGTCAATCCATACCTGAACAGAAATGTCCTCTAGATTATTCCCAACAGGTAGTCCTCAAACCTTCAATTAATATCTTCACTGATAGGGAACTTGTTACCGATCAAGGAAAGAAGAAAAAAAGGAAGGAAGGAAGGAAGAAAGAATGGAGAAAAGAAAGGAGGAGAGTATGGAAAGTAGGAAGGGAGTGAGAAAGGGGAGAATCAAAGAAAGGAAGGGAAGAAGCAAAGAAGGAAGAGGGAGGAAGGGAGGAAGGAAAGGTAGAGGGGATGGAAAGTAGGAAGTGAGGCAGGAAGAACACAAGCATTTATTGATTACATCCTTTATGCCACACACTATGATAAGTGCTGAGGATACAAGCAATACAAGCAAAAAGGAAGGCAATTCCTGCCCTCAAAGAGCTTGTATTCTAGTGGGGGAAAGACAAACCAGATACCTAGCACCAATGGGAGGAGGAGTGTGGACCTTGTGAAACAAGCTGTAGGAATGTTAGGCTGTTTCGGGGCAAGGAGGACCCTGGGACTGAGGGACATTCTAGGATGAGACAGCAGTAGAAGTATCCAGAACAGATCCAGAGGGAAAATTGATTTCTCTTTGGGATACTTCTCACTGTTAGGAAGTATTTTTCCTCCATGGATCCATGCTTTACTTCCACTTTTGTCTTCTATGGCCAAGTGGAGCAAGAAGGAAGGCATCAAAGACAACTCAGTACAGTTTTGCATAAATCTGACTCTGTTTACACAATCCCACCCTGCTAATAAATGAATATCTAAGTAGTCGCCAGGAAAATGCATGTTCTTCTTTTATTTTATCATGACTAAAATAGAGTATTTGCCACTGCACACTGGTTTGCTACAAGAGTAATGAACACTGGGCTTGGAGGGAGGAGACCTTCCATAGTCTTTCCAGTGTCATACCCTGTTGTAATCAAACAAGCAAAAACCACCTGTGAAGGCTACCTTCCCCTGGCCTCTCTACTGGTCCTTCTGTGCTCCCATCAAGCTTGCTAAATTACTTGGGAGACATCTGTGAAAGCTTTGTCTTACCAACAATCTAATTAGATCCTTTGGGAAGCTTTGTTGTATAAGCTTCTTTCTACTTGGTATTTCCCTTACTCTATTAAAAAAAAAAACCCTTCAAACTCTTTTCTTACTTTCCTAATGCTAGTAATTTACAGCCACCTCCTTTAGCTGGGATCTACTTAGTTGATCCTTGCATCTGCTTAAAGATCTCAACTGATAGAGAGCTCATTATGTTCAGGATAGCCCAGTCACCTTTCTGATTCTCTCTCACTGTTAAGAAGTTTTTCCTTGTACCAAAATCTGCAACTCTACAACTTCACCCTGTGGTTCCCATTTAGGATCTTAGGATCACAGAATCATATCTCTAGAGATCAAAGGGACCTTGAAAGACATGTCTATCTTCCTTGTTGCATAGAGGAGGAAACTAAAGTAGAAAACCTTTCAGCCACTTGCTCAAGTTAATATAAGTAGTGAGTGGCAGAGACAAGACTCAAACCAGGCCCTCTCAGTCCAAATCCAAGACTCTTTCCTTTGCATCTTCAATCTTGGTCAAAAACAAAGCGAGTCTAATCATTATACTACAGCTAAATCCAGCTTAGTGCAAATAATAAATCCCATAAAGTGGTCACATTAGTTAAGTCCTACCCCCCCCCATATTTCCTTTGAGTTGGAACCAATTACGATAGTTTACATAATTATGACTTTGAATAGTGTAAATTTAAATATATACAACCACTCCAGAGGACTCATTACTTGTACTGATTAGGATGTTTGTAAATAATATGACCACTTCAGGAGATTCATTATTTGAATTAATCACTTTAATTCAATTCAAATCAATAAACATTTATTAATCCTGACATTGTGCTGAGCACTGGAGATGCAAATGAAAAGAGAAAAGAAAGAATAAAAACAGTTCCTTCCCTCAAGGAGCTTCCAATCCAATGGGGGAAGACAATACACAAAAGGAAACTGAAGAGAGGTAGGGAGCTAGAGGATAACTAGTGTGGGAGCATAATGTTTCATGTTCAGGTTAAAACCAAGTTAACCACTGATATAAAATGAATAGTTACCTATAAAAAAGTTCTGAGTGCTCTATGAAGGACAGCTTTGGGATGTATTTCTAGCTCTCTTGCTCTGCCTTCCCATCTTCCAGTCAAGACTTAGTGGTACATGATAGACCTTCAATGATTAAAGGTAGTTTACATGCTGTAGCCCACCCCAATCTTCTTTTCTCCAGGTAGAATATGCCCCCTATCTTCCTATGGCATAATTTCAAATCTCTCCATTATCCAAGAGACCAGCCTCTGAATGTATACTGGTTTGTCTATGACTTTCCTAAAATGCAGTGCTAAGCAGTAAACCCAATGAGACTATCACTTGTCTTGTCATATTGTGTAAGATCTTACCATCTCGTGATATCGACCTGTTCCAAATCCTTGTCTCTTCCATTTACCAATATTCAGGACACCCTCCTGCTTTCCTCAATGCCTTTAGCACCTCACTCAAAAATGGAGAATGAAATTTCAAGTTGAAAAAAAGAGTCCAGAACCAGAGGAAAAATAGGAGCCAGTAGTTGATGCAAGGACAAAAGTTTAGAGCCCATGCTTAGGAGCCAGGAAGTTTCACAGAAAGAGGTCCTTGAAAACAGATCCAGGATCAAGGCTGGCAAGCACTTGGAGAGCAGAAGCAAACACAGTGTGCTGAAACTCATAGGCTGAAATTGAGGGGAAACGAGCTTCAAGCTGTAAGATGCCTATTTATGCTCTTTTAGGAGTCATTGACTGGCTCCCCCCTACCCACCCTCCCAAAAGGCTTTCTTTTGATAGTCTGGAGGCGCAGGTGGTCTCTCTACAAGCAGATACCAAAGGGAGGTTGATAGGATTTGGGGATTAGGAACAGAATTTCCTGAATCCCAGTTGATAATTCTGCCAGGCCAGATATGCAATTGATGTGGCAAATGGGCAATTTTGCTCCTGGTCACAACTATTGAGGAGCTCTCCCTGAGGGGTAGTGATTTTAAGCTCAGCCAGAGTCTGCTGAGCCCTGCCCTTCATAGAGTCATTTTTATTCTTTATGGAACACAAAAAAGTGTCTTTTGAACCTAGTTCATTTCTTTAGGATTTTTTATGCAGGTTGGTATTGTTCCCTTGTCACAGATCATAGATTTAGAGGTGGGAGGGCTCTTTGAGATCACTCAGTCAACCCCTTTTTATTTTACAAATGTAGAAACTGAAGCATAAATTAACTGAGTTGCCCAAGACCACACAGCTATGGAGGAACAGTCAGAACTCAGAGCCAGGTCTTCAAAATCCAAATCCCATGTCCTTTTTTTTTAGGGTGGGGCAATGAGGGTTAAGTGACTTGCCCAAGGTCACACAGCTAGTAAGTGTCAAGTGTCTGAAGCTGGATTTGAACTCAGGTCCTCCTGATTCCAGGGTTGGTGCTTTATCCACTGTGCCACCTAACTGCCCCCCCCCCGTGTCCTTTTTACTATACCATATTGAATGCTTTCATTGATTTAATAAGAAATGAACCTCTAACTTTCCCTGGGATATGATTGCAGGACCAGAGAAGGCAAATGTTGCAAGAGAAAGGGATCATCCCATATACCCTTTCTTTTCCTTACCCCCAAATAAAACATAGCTCTTTTGCTATGTTGCTACATTCTTTTCATGCTCTGCAGAAGGCACTTTCTCTGCCTTAAAAGCTTCACTTCATTATCTATCCTTCAATATCTCCTTGCTTCAGACTTGTCAGGTTCAAACGCAATGGTCTGTCACCTATTGTGAGTGTCATGGCTGAGCCTGGGATAACTGCTCTTCTGCAGTGGTTATAGTACCATGCTTAATATCCTTCCATTAGGGAATCCTCTGTGTATACTCACATTTCCTCTAACAAATATGGAACAATGAGTACTTTTCTGAATCAGTGCAGTTTAGTATCTATGACCATGTTTTCCCCCAGTTTGACCTTCAGCCTCTTAGAGGTATATGTGATGGACAGTTCTCCAGTGGCTCTGGGAGCTGCAGACATAGCAGCTGCTGAGGAGGCAGGAAGCTGCTCTAGCCCCAATTTGCTGAACAAATCTGGAGAACCTGCAGACCTTGTTAGAAGGGAGTCCACAAGAGCACCTGTGGCCATTTGCCTTCCCCATTCATGCCCCGCCCCTACCGGTGTGAGCTTGTCCCCCTTCTTATTTCCATTTTGTTTGAGAGCCAACTAGTTCTTTGTTGTAGGCACTGAACCTGCAGAAGTGGAGATAAGACTTTCCTGATAAAATAGACTCATGGGAAAAGAAAAGAGCTTGGTTTCTTTCTTTCTTTCTTTTTTTTTTTTTTTTTTTTGGTTCAGGGAGACAAGAGAAGTAGAAATGAAAAGGTTATATTGTGAGCCTCTCAGTTACGGGGCTTGTCCTGATGGGAAACTTTCCCGAGAATGAACAATGAATGACCAAAACAACAGCAATGGTGACTGTAACAAGGAAGCACCTTTAATTTTCAAAGTGCATCTTTTATGTTTTCTGTAAAGCAGCCAGCCCTTGTGTAGCAGCACAGAGAAAACAGCAATAATGATATTGTTTTTATAGCATTGTCAGGGCTCTCTTTGCTCAATTGCTGGTTTTAGGGAGGCATTCTTTCCAGCAGGCATTCTTTTCCATGTCCTTGTCAATTTTTTTCCCCTTGGAACAGAAGAAAGAGTAGGATTTGGAGTCAGAGGATCTGGGTTCATCTATGTGATCTTGGGCAAGTTAGTTAACCTGTCCAGGTTTTGATCTCCTTCCCTGTAAAATGAAGGAGGTAGGTAGAACTAATTATCACCTCTATTCAGAAGACTCACAGGTTTGGGTATCCAGCCCTCTTCACTGTTCTTAGCATCAGTGCCCTATCACCAAATGCCCGTTAGGCATCTCAAACTCACCATATACCATATCTCAAACAGAACTCATTTGCTTTCCTCTAAAATCTCACCACCAAACCGCCATATTTTTTGTTGAAGATATTACTCTCCCAGTGATCTCAGTTTTTAAGTGAGGCAATTGGGGTTAAGTGACTTTCCCAGGGTCACACAGCTAGTAAGTGTTATGTGTCTGAGGCCGGATTTGAACTCAGGTCCTCCTGACTCCAGGGCTGGTGCTTTATCCACTGTGCCACCTAGCTGCCCATATCCTCAACTCTTCACTCTCTTCCACCTCATGTGTCCAATTAGTTGCTAAACTTTGACATTTTTACTTCCATTAACATTTCTTGTATCCAGCTTCTTCTCTCTAAGCACATAGCTGACCACCTTTGTTTGGGCCCTATCATCTCTCACCTAGATCATTGCATTGGCTTTCTAATTGGTCTCCTTGCTTCAAGTCTTTCCCTATTCCAGCTCATCCTCTACAGAGCTGCCGAAATAATTTTCCTTAAGCTATGATCTGACCATATCACCATCCTACTCAATAAACTCTGGTAGCTCTCTGTTGGCACTAGGATCAATTATAACTTTCTCTGTTTGGTTCTTAATGCCCTTCACAATCTGATTTCAATCAATCTTTCCAGTATTGTTCTATGTTATCCTGCTTTCTGCACTCTATGGCCCAACCAAATTGGCCTTCTCTCTGTCTTTTCCCTATATAGTAGCCCATCTTTATCTCTCTATCCATCATCTCTCTGGCCATCCCTATACTTGGAAAGCAATTGTGCTTTCATAACTGTGCTTTAACTGTGCTTCATAAAATTCCTCACTTCCCCCAAGCTGCAGTTCAACCATCCCTTTCTCCATGAAGCCTTTCTGGCTCTTCCAACGTTAGCACTCTCCATCTCCAAATATATGGGTTTTTTAAAAATTCTGTATATAATTGCATAGATACATGTTGTCTTCACCAAAACAATGTAAGCTCCTTGAGAGTAGGTATTTGTTTTCCTTATTATTATTTTGGATCTATCTTTCTATCATTTAATATAGTGCCTCATACATTTAATAAATATTTGATTGACTGAAGCTGAGATCATGCCTTGGAGACTGGCCCTCTACCCATTATATCACATTGCTTCTTAATTAACTGACTTAATAAGGTAGTTAGTAAGCTGATTTTGTTCCTCTCTTAGTTATGTTTTGAGGGGAAGAATTTGGGCCATGATATGTCTGTGTCTATAATAACAATTCATTATACTATACTTAGAAAATTACTCTAATACAAAATTATAGCTTTTTAAAGCTAAATGGAACTTTAGAGATCAATAGATAGCTTTAAACAGATACATGAATAAGTCCTTTCAAATCAGTCAGAATATTATGGGAGAGGGTTTCTCCTTTGAAAAGATTTTTTTTCAGAAATGAAGGCAAAATAATATTTTTAAATGTTCCTCTTTCACATTCAGGCAAAAATCCTTTGGAAATGCAAACCTTTCTTGGTTAAAGGGTAAAGATCTGTGAATATGTCCTCGCAGAAGTCGTAATAATGTTCTAGCTGCTTATCTTTGTAAAAATCCGTAAGGTGTCTAGATAACCTCAAACTCTGTTTTCTTGTCATCTGTTATTCTGTGAATAAAGCTTTTATTGACCAGGCAAGATTGTCACTTGGCTACAAAAGCAGTTTCAAAATCCAGCACTGTCCCTGGTTGATAGGAGAGTATAAAAGGCAGAACAGTTTTTTTCCCCTACCATGTAGCATAATAGAGGATTTCTAAGTCCTGTTTAGTTAGTATGCTTTTTATTTTTTTTACCTTTGATTCACCAGAGAGTTGCCACTGTCATTTTTGATGGCTCTGGCTCATTATGATAAGTATCCTTATTCTTGTCCTTGCCATCCCAGAATGAGAATGTGCATCCAAGAGGCAATGTGTAGTAATAAAGGTTCTGAAGTCAGGGTGATCTGGGTTCAGATATGCCTCATACGTACTTTCCACCTGTGTGACCATGGGTAAATCACTTAGCTCTTCTGACACCCAGTTTCTTCACCTTTAAAATGAATATAATAGGAGGCAGCTAGGTGGCGCAGTGGATAAAGCACCGACCATGGATTCAGGAGGACCTGAGTTCAAATGTGACCTCAGACACTTGACACTTACTAGCTGTGTGACCCTGGGCAAGTCACTTAACCCTCATTGCCCTGCTCCGCCCCCGCAATTAATATAATAGTTGGAGTACTTACTTCACAAGCTGATTATGAGACTTAAATGTGATAACTAAAACATTAAAAAACTGTAAATTGTTAAATGTGCATAAACACACCTATGTGTATATATGCATACATATATACACATATACACAATAACAGTTACAGTAATCAAAGTATTGGAAAGCTTTCTCTATTTTTCTATTGGCAACTAAGTGACCACAGGAGATAGAGATAGTAGGTTTGGAGGCAAGAAAACCTGAGTTCAAATACTACCTCAGATACTTATTAGTTGTATGTCTCTGGGCAAGTCACTTAACCTCTCTTATTTTATTTGCTCATCTTTTAAATGGGTATAATGATAACATCTACTTCATTGGGTTGTTATGAAGATAAAATGAAATAATATATGTAAAACATTTATCACAGGTCCTGGCATATAGAAAGTGCTTAATAAATACTTATTCCCTTCCCCTCCCCTATTAGCCCCTACGAGAAAGAATTGTTTAGAGGATCAAATGAGATAACACATGTAAAGCATTTTACAAGCCTTAGAGTGCTCCATAAATGTTAGTTATTATAACTGGTACCTGCTTAAAGCCTGATATTCCCATATATCTCTGTGCTTGCTACTTTTTAATTTTTTCATTTTGCCCAAACACTCCAATTGGTTGTTGGCTAGTTCAAGGGGAAAATAGAAAAGGAAGATGCATGGATAGATTGTCAGTCATCTGAAAAATAAAAACCTTAGGGTCTTAGAAAATAAAAACAATGAGATACAACAGCCAAAAATATCGGTGAAGTAGAAGATCCCATTTAAAATGCTGTGCTTTCCAGAATGAATGAGATCTTGCTACTCTACCCTAGTTAGAAGACTGTGAGCCTTGTGTTGTTTTAGGTGCCATATTTTGAGAAGTACTTGGATAAACTGGAGGGCATCTGGAAAAGGGTGAACTAATACTGTAAAGAGCATCCAGAAAATGTCATAGATAGATGAGTTGAAAGAAATAGGGCTTTCTAACTTGGAGAAGAAAAATCTTAGCAGGGTTCTGAAAGGTTGTTATGCAGAAGAAAGATTTGATGTGTTCTTTTGAGTACCAGAGGATAGAAATTAGAAGAATGGCTGAAAGTTTCTGAAAGACAGATTTCACCTGCATGAAAAGAAAATAATAACAATAACTAGAGCTATACAAGAGTGCCATGTGATCCCTGGAAAGATTATAGGTGGTAGTTCCTTGCTCACTAGAGATCATCAAGCAAATGACTACATTTCAGAGCTGTTGTAGAAGATAAGGAAAAAAAGAAGGAAACAAGCATTATTAAACATCTTCTATCCTCACAGCAATCCTGGGAGGTAGGCACTAGTATCATCCCCATTTTATAGTTTAGGAAACTGAGGCAAACAGAGATTAAATGGCTTGCCCAGTTTCACACAGCTAGTAAATGTCTGAGGTTGGATTTGAACTGAGGTCTTCTTGATTCCAGGCTCAACATTCTATCCACTATACCACCTAGCTAGAATTCTCATCCAAGCCCAAGGCTGGTCTAGATAATATCTGAGTTACTATCTTACTTTGATATTGCATTCTTTACTAAGGTTTAAACAGCTTTTTCTGATCTATTTTAGGAATCTTAAGTACTATCAGGTTTTTTTAATCTTTAGGAAAATTTGCCATAGATCCCACACAGATAACCCACATGTGGAAGTTTAGAAATGACTCTGATTGTCAGCATGGTTACACACACTGTCTTTGCTCCCGGGAAGGCTGAAGCTGGCAGATTGCTTGAGCTCAGGAGTTCTGAGTTCCAGTAGGGCCAAATACCATTGGGTGTCTACACTAAATATAGTGCTAAGATTTTGAGCCTCTGGGATCAGAGGGCCATCAGATTGCCTAAGAAGGGGTGAACCATCACCAGAAAAACAAGTAGGTCTACATTTCCATGCAGGAGAGTAGGAGGATGGATCAGAGGGAGAACTAGTCTCTAAACAAAACAAATTCAGGTTTAAAAAAATTGAGGAGGGGGCAGCTAGGTGGCGCAGTGGATAGAGCACCGGCCCTGAAGTCAGGAGTACCTGGGTTCAAATCCAGCCTCAGACACTTAACACTTACTAGCTGTGTGACCCTGGGCAAGTCACTTAACCCCAATTGCCTCACTTTAAAAAAAATTGAGGAAAAGGAGCCACAGCCTGTGTATAAGTTGGGAAATTACTTACACGTCATGTGTAAAAAGAATACATTGGTTGTTAGTGAAAGCATAGCCCTTACGTTCACTGCTTTTACAGATTGTGGAAGTTTTGATGAAAAGTAAGCACTCCCTTCTGCATCTTAAAATCCCATTCAAAACTCAGCTCTAGGGCCAGTTTCTACTTGAAACCTTTCTTCACCTGGTCAGCTTATAACTGCCTCTCTTCCTTACCCCCTCCCCCAACTTTATATTTTAAAAAATACTTATGTGTATATTGTCTCCAGTAAAAGAATGAAAGCTTGGGAGCAGCTAGGTGGCGCAGTGGATAAAGCACCGGCCCTGGATTCAGGAGGACCTGAGTTCAAATCTGACCTCAAACACTTGATACTTACTAGCTGGGTGACCCTGGTCAAGTCACTTAACCCCCATTGCCCCACAAGAAATAAAGAATTAAATCTCCTTGAAGGCAAGGGCTATTTCCTTCAAGTTTTTGTATCCCCATAACCTAGTACAATGTCTGGCCCATCACTGATGCTTCATGAGTGTTTGCTGATTGACTAAAAAGTATCCTGAGCTTGAATTTGAAAATTATGAATGATTTCTGATTCATCTCTACCTTTCTTGAAACAGCACAGTTATCTACCAGGTCCTCGTATCTGGGTCAGTGCTGAATACTAAAACTGGATGGATGGATGGATGGATGGGTGGATGGATGGAGAGGGAGAGGTATATAGCAATGCCATTTTGTTGAATGGTTTTATTGAATTGAAAGCTGAAAGGGGACTTTTGTATGAATTCTTTTCCAAGCTTTCTCTAGTCTACCTTTCGAGACTTATTTCCTCTTACTCCCCTTCATGAATCAAATATTCCAAGCAATCTGACTAACATGTTGTTTCCCCAGTTCAGCATACCATTTCTTGTCTCTATACTGTTTTCCATACTGAGAATCAGCTTGCTCTTCATTGCTTCCTCTTAGAATCTGTTGGTACCTTCAGTGCTAAGTTCAGCTACCATCTACTTTAAGAAACTTTTCTTTATCTCACAAGTTGTTAGGGTTTCTTCCATCCCCAAATTATTTTTATTTACTTATCTTTTCACATGTTTTATTTTCCAGTAGAATGTAAGCTCTTTAAGGAGATACTGGTTTTCATTTTTGTCTTTATGTTGCCAACATTTAGCATAGAACCTTCTACATAGTTTAACAACTTCAGAAAAGATTATCGAGTCATTATACTTACTCATCTCTAGCCAGATTTCCAACTCCCTCATTTTGATGTAATGAAATATTTTTATTTGCCTTTTTTAATCACTCTTGTGTCATCAAATCTTTTTGATATTACTGTTTAAGTCCATTTTTTCCCTTCTCTTCTCAGTGAAGACAACAAAAATTGGTCATTCTCTGAATAGTAGTCTTTCTATATTTGTAAGACAAATCTTGAATCACACCCTATTAGAATTCCTTTAATATCCTAAAACTTCCATTTTCTGACTCATTAATCATGTTTTGAATGACACCATAGTAGAGGGCATAGAGAACTGGTCCTGGAGTCAGGATGGTCCATGTTCATATCTTTTTTGTTTGGTTGTTTTTTTTGTTTGTTTTTGGTGAGGCAATTGGGGTCAAGTGACTTGCCCAGAGTCACACAGCTAGTAAGTATCAAGGGTCTGAGGCCAGATTTGAACTCAGGTCCTCCTGAATCCAGGGCCGGTGCTCTATCCACTGCGCCACCTAGCTGCCCCCATGTTCATATCTTACCCCTGACACATGCTATACTAAGAAGGGCAAGCCATTTAAATGGTCAGTGCTATAGGCAATTCCACAAGACTTTAAATTACAGATGAGTTGATACTCTACATCTAAAGAGGGAGTTTGCACATTGAGACTTCTTTATACTGCTGAAACCAGAGGTCCAGGCTGTCATTCTTCCCCTCCCACCTCCAACCCTTGGCAAAAGAGGGAAGAAAATATTTTATGATGTTCTTCTGAGTTATCTAGAGGTCTTACATAGCAAGATCACTGTTCAACATGGTGGAGGATAACGTCAAAAAGTCCAGAATAGAATCAAATTATTAAAAGATCCTAGATTTAAAGCAGGGAAGGATGTTAGAGGCCATTCAGTACAGTGAATGAATACAAAATAAAATCTTTATTAAGCATTTAAATATGTTCTAAATACTACTATGTTAAGTACCAGGTAAACACATACAAAAGAGAAGATAGTCTCTTATATCAAGGAGTTTACATTCTAAGTAGGAAAGACAACACTTACACTGGGAAATGGTGGCTAGGGAGAGGATTTTTTGGCTTGGAAAATTACAGAGATGGCAACTGGAGTCATAAGGGAAAAGAATGATACACTCTTTTCAGGAAGAGTAAGAGTTTATTTGATTCTGGTTGTTGAATTGGAAAAGGCTGGGAGATAAGAGGGATAAGGGTACCAGATGCCATGTTGAAAAATCTAGGGATTGAATAAAAGCATAACTGTAGTCCTGGTCTTAACATTGTGGATTACTGAGGCATCCCCCAATCAGGATAGCTCCTTCATTTGACAGATGAGGAACTGAGGCCCAGAGATGTTAAGAAACTTGTCCAGCATCATCCATGTTTTAAATAGAATAACTGAGATGTAAAACCATGTTCTTTGGTAAACAGGGGCTAATGGAGGGGACAACATTTCCTTAAGGTCCCCTGGGCAAGCTAAGTGGCAGAGCCAGAATTAGAATAAAGATCTTATGCTAATTCTGGGTCCTTCCCTTCATTATTCAATAGATTTTGATCTTTCAGTTTTCATCAATACAACCTAAAAATGGGCATCCCCACTCCCACCATCTATTCCCTATCCTCCCCTTGAAATCTAGGACTCTTTCTTTTTTATTAACATGCGAATAAGTATTGTGTGTATGTGTGTGTGTGTGTGTGTGTGTGTTTATTACAGAAACCTTGATTCAGAATGTCCGGAAGGACCTAAAGAAGAAACAGGGAAATGTGGATAATTTGAGTCCCCTGGAGTTGCAAAATATGGCTGATGTGATCACAGATGCCATGCAAGGTTCAGATACAGAAGAAATGCCTGGAATTGTGGGAATTGAGGCTGACGGAGAACAAAGGGAACAAGCAATGAAAGGAGTCAACAGTCCAGAATCAAAAGCCTACCAGAATGGCTTGAAGGTTGAAGATAATTCAAAAGGTGAGGGGCCTTGCTTCTTGGCTTGCCTCATGAAATAAAATCCTGTCCACAGTCAATTAGATTTTGTATACTGTTTCAGAGTGGGGGGTGGGGCTTGGTGTTAAGGTGCTGCTGAGAGATGTAAGGGTTATCTGAAACCTGAGATATGGTTTCTATTGGGGAGACAGGGATTTCTGGTAATGATTTTTATCCGTTTGAACTTTGCTGCTATAAGCTCTCTGAACAGGCTAAATCTACCCAGGCAATTATGTTGAAAGGCAAATTACTGTCTCTGAAGATGTATAATTCCTTGGTGCAGAAATTGAGATTTAAAAAAAAATAGTAATAGTAAGTGTTTGGGATTCTGAGGGTGAATGTTTTCATATATAGGAACAATAAAATGAAAAAGGAATTCCTCTAGCTTCAGTCTTTTGCTATGGCTCCATGAAGAAGAGGTCAAAGATCATTCCCCAGACAATGGCACTCCACTTGACTGAGAAGGTCAAGTGAGACTCTCCTGGCTTTCTTCCTTCAGAACCCAGCTTCCTGATAAGCTGCTCCTTACTTAGATTTATTGAGGATTTGTGTCTTGCTCTCCTTTACATCTTCTTCGATAAGGGTCATGGTTCAGGGAGTGTCCATGGGCCTGCCTTAGGACAAAGCCTGGCTTGGCTTCAAAGAGGAAATGTTTCCATTATTATCAAAGTCAGCTCCCTATTGGCATAAATTTCCATTCACCAACAAATGTTGATTAGAGACCTGTACTCTAAATGATGAGTGATACAAAGGCACTCAGGAGACATCGTCCTGTCCTCAAATAGCTTATCTTCAGCCTTGAAGAGTTTTGTTCTCATTGTCCAGTCATGTCTGACTCTTGGTGAGCCCATTTGGGTTTGTTGAGGTTTTTTGCCTTGTTTTGTTTTGTTTTCTTTTACAAAGATACTGAATGGTTTCCCTTTTCCTTCTCCAGCCCATTTTATAAATGAAGAAACTGAGGCAAACAGGTTTAACTTGTCCAGGGTCACATAGCTAGTAATTGTCTGAAGCTGGATCTGAACTTAGGAAGAGTTTTCCTGCCTTCAGGCCTGCCACTCTATCCATTTTGCCATGTAGCTGCCCTCTGTGCTTGAAGAGTTAGCACTGTTCTTTTCACTTATTGTCTGTTCATTAAACATCTGCATGCTATTTTTGATATTTAAGTAGAAAGAAAATCTGGAGTTTTCCTAACACAGTAACAGCCTCAAAGACATTTAATTACTTTATTACTCTGATGTTAGGACAAACATCAATTAAAACAAAGTTTCCTTTATATAGTAGAACAACAACCAAAAAAAAAAAAAAAGATTGTGCATGTTCATTATGTATAGCCGGCTTTAAAAAAAAAGTATATCATAATTTCAACAAGTAACTTTTAAAGCTGTCCATCTGAAGATTTTTAATCCTGAAAAGTCAGTTTAACAGTGCTGTATGCTTGTGCTTGGGGTTTCATTTGATTATCACATAAATATGAATGCCAGGCACTCTGGATTCCTTGTTGGTTTGGGTGAGAAGAGTGAAGATACTAAGTTGGGCAATGATGTATGACTGAACTGGATGTATAGCCCTCAGCTTCTATCCCACTTGAATGAATAAGAACAGTATGTCCCGCATTCCAAGTAGATTTCGTTTATCTTTTTAATTAGAACAGTTCATTGCCAATCTACACTATAAGGCAGTATGCTGTATGATTATCTGATTTAAATATGATATGACATTTTGCAGTGGTGTGAGAATGATGAGAATATTGATAAGAAATTCATATCTTTTATAGGTAGCAGATTTCAGGAAAGTGATGATGGAGTTGATGAGAAGGTAAAATCTCTCTTTTTTTCATTGTAATATTACATGTCGTGGGGAGGTTTATTAATCCCAGGTTATGACTGGAAATGATATAACAATTCTCCTCAGAAGCAAATCGGTAGAACAAATTAATGCTGCAGTTATCAGTTCATAAAGCCATGGAGGAATCTCATTTGAAAAACATGTGACCAGCAAAAAGAATGTATCATTTATATAGAACTAGTGTTGATTTTGGAATTTGTGCAAGACTATATGAGTTGAAGTCCACTCAGAATATAATACATTCTTTTTTTTTTCTCTTTTTTTGGATATTCTCAAGAAAGTGGTTCAACTTTTTTTTTTCCTTGAGGGAAATCATTAGTTGCTATATTTGGCTGGATAATAGAATATGTTTTGTCTTTATCTGGGGGAAGTTTTGCACTGAGTTAGCATATTATTAAATAAAATAAAATATTACAAAAGGTAAGGACATGTGATAGACACATTGGATGAATTACAAAAGCATGTCTGAATGCTTGGTTTAAATTCAAATCTATGTAATGTAGTACCTTGAATGATATATGTTGGCTCCACCCAGGATCCTAATTTGGGCAGTAGTTTATACAAGGATGATCATTCTGCTTAATTGTCCAAACAATTTGAAAATGGCTCCATTATTTGCGTTGTATTTCTCTCTTCTTTTATACAGTAAATGTGATGTAGCACATATGGTTATAAAACAAATCCCAGGGTTTTACTTCTGTTATGGGAAATGTGTTATCATGGTAAAGATAATATAAAATAGGTGGTAGATTGAGTTAACTTTTTTCTTGAAGTGAATTGAAATGGCAGCCAGACTTGTGCCCTGTGGAATCTTTATGTACCAGTAGGCCATTCAAAGCCTTTTATGCTCCAGTATAAAGAGAGCTGGTCTGAGAGTCAGAAGAACTGAGTTCAAATGCACAAGCTGTATGATTTTGGATGTTACTTGGTCTTCCTGAGCTTCAGTTCCTCATCTGTAAAACAAGTGGATTGGGTTAGATGACCTTTGAGGTAATTTCTGACTCTAGCTCTGTTATCCTATGTAGTCAGGCTATTAATAAAATGTCCTTTAATCCTCTTCGAGGAAGCTGACATAAGATTATAGACCTGGCTGAAAGAGACCTTGGAGTCCCGGATGTAGTAGTTTGTTCCTTGAGAAGTTCAGGGATTTGCTCTGAAGCAGTAAGTTGTCATGGCAGACCCAAATTCTCTGACTTCAAGTCCAGCATTCTGACTCATGGCATTCACCAAGTGGTGGTGTCATCACCACAAGAGTTAAAAATGGACAGTTCTTTAATCTATCTGTTTATGCAGCTGTACACATCCTTTGGATGGCCTTTTATCTTTCTGCTGATGTTTTCTTTAGTTTATAGATTAAGATGCTAAGGGAGCCTCTGTTTCCTGATCAGCAAAATGGAGACAATAATAATACCTAAATTCCAGGGTTAGTGTGAGGATCAGATGAGATAACGTTTATTGTGAGATATTATTATTCTGAGGATGAAATGCGATAATATTTATAAAGATATTTGAACATATTAAATCATTCTCTAAATGCTAAATCTTATTATTATAATTTTAAAATTACTTTCCTCTTTTGTATGTATTTTCATTCCTGTTTAGTTCCAAATGAAATATTTTATTACCAATTTCCCGGGCCGCAGTGCCCTTTTTTTCTTTAGGAGCTTGCTTTATAATTGATTTTTCTTTCATTTCTACCAGGTGAAAGGTTTGGATACCAACTTGGTGGGTCTTGTGAATGAGCAGAACGCTCGACATCTGCCTGAAAGATTCCCTTCTGAAAAGCCCTTTA
This sequence comes from Dromiciops gliroides, assembly GCF_019393635.1. Lineage (NCBI taxonomy): Eukaryota > Metazoa > Chordata > Mammalia > Microbiotheria > Microbiotheriidae > Dromiciops > Dromiciops gliroides. Next base: position 83,745,547 of record NC_057865.1, read on the forward strand.
AAACAGAGACCAAGAAATCAGAAGATACTGAATCTTCCTTTTCCTCCGAAGAGGAGAGTGCTGGGGTTGAAAATGTGAAGAGTGAGACCTATTCCCAAGAACTGACAGCAGACGAGAAGCCAAATGCTGACCCTGATGCCAATGAATTTGTGGAGTTTCAGGACTGGATGCAGAGTACCTTAAAACAAGATGAAAGACTCTCTGAAGGACCTCCCAAAGTTCCAGAGGAAGGCCTACAATTAGAGGTGAAGTCTTCTGACGAGGAAGAATATGGCTACATTGTGACAGAAAAAGAGTAAGTAAAAAAGTCCAAATTACATATATGTATATTGGTATATGTGTGTATTGATATATACATATATAATACATATCTATATATGTATACATATATACACACAGCTATATATCAATACATATATATTAAGGGAGAGATATTGATATACATATACATACATACATAGAAATATGTGTGTATACAGGTATTTGTGTATATATATATATATATATTACTTGATATATAGTAAGTGTGCATTATGACAGATTTAAGGATTGTTATGTGAAAACATTTAAGCTGTATCTTTGCAGTAGGGTTTATGGGACTCAAGTCATTTCAATTCAACAAGCATTTATTTGTTAAGAGTCTATTGCCTGGGGGGCAGCTAGGTGGTGCAGTGAATAAAGCATCAGTCCTGGATTCAGGAGAACCTGAGTTCAAATCCGGCCTCAGACACTTGACACTTACTAGCTGTGTGACCCTGGGCAAGTCACTTAACCCTCATTGTCCTGCACACCCCACCAAAAAAAAAGAATTGACTGCCTGGCAGACACTGAGCTAATTGCTGGGGTTAAAAAGACCACTAATAGATGGTCCCCACCCATCAAAAACTCACATTCTGAGGGGCAAGGGTAGGAAGAGAGCAATATTTATACATGTAAGTAAATTTATAATATATACAAGATAAATTGAAATAATTGGTAGCTTTGGTTTGTTGTAGTTGATGGGACAAGGAGGAAATGGATGCCAATACCCAGTGACATCAGGAAAGGCCTTGTGTAGGATATAACATTTGAACCTCAGCTTGAAGGGAATTAAGGGTTACAAGAAGCAGAGGTGAGGAGGAAAGAACACTCCAAGCATGAGCTCCACCTCTATAAAGGCACAAGGGTCAGAAGTGGAATGCCATTTATGGGTAACAGCAAGTCAAATAGTTTGGCTGGAGTATACGAAAGAAAGTAATGTAAAATCAAACTAGAAAACTAGATGGGAGTGAGACTGCTAAGGGTTTTAAATAGCAAAGAGGGGAGTTATTTTATCCTAGAGGCAAGAGGGATCCTCTGAAGCTTCTGGAGCAAAGGAATGATACCATCAGAACCATGTTTTAGGGATATCAGTTTCACAGATATATGGAGAATATACTGGAGAAGGAAGAGACTGCAGTCAGGAAGGTCCCATGGGAGACCTTTGCAAAAATCTAGTCAAGAGGCAAATAGTGGAAGTGGAGAAATGAGAACAGATTTAAGAGATTATTTCCTTTTGCCTAGTACTTCAGAATCATAAAATCATAGAATGTTAGAAATGGAAGAGACCCTGAAGATCATAGAGTCCAGTCTTCTCATTTCCTGATGACAAGATTAGAATCAGAGAGATTTAGCCACAAGCCCAAATTTGCACAGCTACTGAATGGCAAAGCCCAGCTATGAAGTCCCTTGTCTGAGATCCTTGAACAATATGATTTGTCCTGCCATCTGATGTCAGTTATGGTTGAGTCACTTCCCAGGGTTTTATGCTACTGCTCTGGCTACCTCTATGTCAATTTCCCCTGGGTATTCCTCAATATGGAGGTTGTTTGGTTAGCCGCTAACATTGGCTGTGTTCCAGTTGAAAAAAATATATACATAGTTACTGAAGCTAGTGCAGTAAGAATGTCAATATTCAAGATGCTACAGCTTCTATTTCTGAATTCAACACTAGTTATTTATCTTGCTGCAAGTTTGTTTCAGGTAGAATGGAAGCTGAAGATTCTTCATTATTCTGTTTGGGCTAGGCTCTGGGTTTCTTTTGGCTGAACTTGCTAGGGTTCTTCTATCTGATGTTCTGGTAACTTATGCTATATGTTAGTTTCTTTTCCTCCATTAAAAGACTACAAGCTTTAAATATTTGACATCAAAGTGTCCCAAATAGCAGGATACAGGGGAGAAAAGATTCACAGTAACAAAGTGTTCCTTCCTCTGTCTCATTTTGATCTGAAAGTAACACGAATAGGAATCCAAACACCATGTACCCAACAAGCTAGAAGCAGTGGACCCCATTTTTGCAGGTTATATCACTAATGAAGCTGACATTTGATGCTATACTTTATTTTTTAAATTTGCTATTTCCCTCCAAGCAACCAAAGCAGTATTTCAAGGTAAAAAATACATTTGGTAGTTCAGACATTCATTTTTTTTTCCTTTTAAAAAGTAGACTGTGCTTTTGTTAAGGTTGATCATCATATTGGCATTAGGGTAGATAAAAGGAATTCAGAAGTCATTGACTTTTCAATGATTTTGAGCAATGAGGAAAAAAGTTTACATGAAATCTAAATTTGTGTCTCTGGCAATGATAATTTCCAACATTTTCCCCTTCTCATTATTCCCAATAAGAGCTTAAATCTACCAGCATGTGTTAGTTCTTACTGCATCCCAGCTATCAGTAATATCATTAGTAGAGAAAACGGTTCCGTACCAGAACTGAACAGAAAATGTGTTGTGGTTTGGGTTTGTACCACATGATGGGATGATAGCTTTCCCCTGAAAGCTGATAGTCTTGAAATTCAAGACTATTTTCAGCTTTTGTTGATTGTGTTTGGGGGGTAAGTTCTAGCAGTTGTGATGTTCAGTCTTATACTAGAAAATACATTGACTTATTTTTCCCCCCAACAAGATTTTTCATCAAGAAAGTTCTGTTTTCCTCTCTTTTGTTCAAAAGCCATGTGTTTCTTTAGTCACTTGTCTCTGTCCTTGTGGTCTTTATTGTAGAATTATCACATAATTTGATTCAATGCAATTGAACAAGTATTTATTATTCATTTATTGTGTGCCTGGCACTATGTTAGACACTGGGTATATGAAACAAGAAACTGAACATATCCTGTCCTCAGGGAGCTTACATTTTATGGTGGGGACAAAACATATACATGTATAAAGCAATATATGAAGTATGCATAAAATACAAGGTAATTTTTAGAGTGACATAAGCAATATTGGGAGAGTCGGGGAAAACTTTCTGTAAGAGAGGGATCTTGATTTGACCCTTGAAAGAAGCTAGGGGATCCATGAGGAAGAGGTGATTAAGAAGAACATTCTAGGCATGGAGCATGGCTAATACAGGTACCTTGTCATCCATTTTCATCTGACAATAGCCAAGTCAGATGGATCTTTACTAAGATGCTAATGACTGTTATGAGCTATTAAAGCAGAGGTAGGTACTCATGTGATGACATGTGATAATCAGTATGAAATATTGTTGTATTCATTTTAAACATTCCTCTATTGCTTTTTACAAAGAAAAGCCTTCCGTTAACAGATCTGTCTGCCTCTAGAAAATGACACTTTACACTTTCAAATGATTTGCCTATTTTTCTTTGTATTGTCTAGCTGTTGTGATAGTGATAGAGCTTCTATTTTGCAGCTACAACCTGTAGTGATTGGGCTCAGAAGCCTCCTGTATTCATATGCCAGGCTTTGAGGCTTGTTACTTTCTGTCCTTCTATGTTCCCAGAGACAGTGTACTCAGTGGGATAGTTGACAGATGTCAGAGGTGACTCGTTCACTATATTAGAGTTTCTGACTGCCCTGGCTTTGCATATACAGCTCGTGATGGCTAGAACTATGGGCTTTATTGTTGAGATGCTGGGTTTTAATTTTACCTCAAAGTAGAGATGAACATCTCCATGTAATTCTTAAAGAAACAGATTTCTGATAGTTTTAAAGACTTGTCAAAATGGCAGCTAACTTGTCAACAGGGATAACAATAGATGACTCCTGCTGTTTGTCTAGTGACCTTTCAGAAGCTTAGAGCAAGGCAATCCATACCAATCCATACTATACATCAGGGCTAATCTCACTAGTGAAATGACAGTTTCAGTGTAGGCAATTGTCTAAGAAAGCCTCTCAGGTGCTGCCTCAGCACTTTCTGATGGCAAGAAGCCTGTTGAAATGGACCCTTTCCTGTTGGCTGCTGGTGACTTTCCAGTAGAAAATGAAGCTATTAGGATGAGGATTTCAGCACGTTCCTCTGTTCCCACAGAGGAAATGGACCTTAGACATGGTTATTTAACATTTAAAGTTTGACTTATAGTCAGAAAGCCATCATTTAGATTACACTGGTTTACTTTTGTTTCTCCTTTGCCAGATTCACAGTGAAGAGAATGTGAACTTTATTTCCACAATTCTTCTGTCTCTAGCAAAGGATAGTGCTACAGCTGATGTTTTCCCATCAATGGTGCCTACAAAGAGTTGCCTTTATTGACTGATTGCTTGACAGTCAACAACTTTAGATTTTCAGTTGGGTGAGAGAGACCCAGGAGTTCAATTGAAAATTATGTGGGTCAAGTAATGGATTGTTTTAATAAATTGGGGTGGGTGCATGGAGTTGTGGATAGAAGTGATTAGGAAATGTGTCTATGATTGAAAGGTAATCTGGTACTTTAAAAAGAAAAGCAATCAGGACCATAATTATTTAATATAAAAACAATAGTAACAATTATAGTATCCAACATTTTTATATTGCTTACTGTGTGCTGAGCACTGTGCTAAGTGCTTTACAATTACTATCTCATTTAATGCTCACATCAACCCTAGAAGGGTTGCCATATTTGTAGATCTGGTGAAACCAGCCAGAATCATCACTAAGAATGGGGTTCTAAACCTGGGATCCAAGGATTGATTACAAGGGCAACATAAATGGGGGGGAAATTCCATCTTTGTTTCACTAACCTTTAATGAAAATGTAGCATTTTCTTCATTTATTAATTTTTTTAAATCCTGAAAAGGGGTCCACAGATTTTACCAACCTACCAAAAGAATCTGTGGTACATAAAAGATTAAGAACAGGGGGTGGCTAAGTGGCACAGTGGAGAAAGCACTGGCTCTGGATTCAGGAGGACCTGAGTTCAAATCCGGCCTCAGACACTTGACACTTAATAGCTGTGTGACCCTGGGCAAGTCACTTAATCCCCATTGCCTCGCAAAAAAAAAAAAAAAAAAAAAAAGATTAAGAACATCAGATCCAGACTAGGCTTTAGAGTAGACTATGACCTGTACTGGCATGTTATGGATTTTTTCCAATGAAATTGGGTTGTCAGAAGAATGTGTCTCATTTTTGCCAGGGCATCATTTTGCTTTTTACATTTTCTGATATGATAGGATATGACTTAATGACTTGCTCTTTGGTTTAATGACTTGTCATTTTCTCTTTTATCCTCTTTATGAGCTGGAAGGCTTAGTCAAGACTGAATAAAGAGAAGGCCTTATGCTCCAAGAAGGAATATTTTATCAACCTATGTTTGAACCATTTAATCTTAGGGTGAGAGGAAGAGATCACAGGGTAGAAATGTGTTTTGAAGCTTGGAAGAAAACAAACAAAGGGCAGCTTTCTTCTTAGCAGAGAAGGAACTGACTTTTAATTGGATTCAATAAATCCTCCAAAGGCCTATGCCAGAGCTATTATACTTCACACATAAACTTGTGGAATGTAGTGCTGTAAGGGAGGTCATGTAGTATGGTGGAAAGACAACTGGAGCTGGAACCTGGAGATTTGGTCCTTAGTTTTAGGATTTATTTTGTGACCATGGAAAGTCACTTCACCTCTGGACTTTGATTCACTTATTCATAAAATAAGAGGATTGGATCACGTGGTCATTAAAGTTACCAAAGGTTGAGGCAGCATGTCTTGGGCACTGGTCTTGGAGTCATGAAAACCTAGGTTGAAATTCTGACTACCACTTCTTTATATGTGACCAAGTCATTTTATTTCTCTGGGCCTCTATTTTCTCATCTATTAAATAAGAAGATTTGACTCAATATCCATTAGTGTTCCTTTGAGTTCCAAATCCATGACCCTCTGAGAACTCCTCACTCTGAAAGGCTCTGATTCTGGAACAGAATATGAATAGAAGAGATATGTTGAATTAGTCAGTTGAATTGACTCTGGAAAAGTAAAACATAATTACTAAAATCTTGAGCTTCAAAGAGAGTGATGTGAAGACAGAAAAAAATAGGAAGCATGGTATTTTGAATATCGTAGGTATTCAATACTTCTGTCAGATGTACACATGGATGGATGGATGGATAAAACCACATGACCTTGGGCAAGTTACTTAAGTTGAGGCAGCTGAAATGGAGAATGGGGCATGGAGTCTAGAAGATCTGAGTTCATATCTACCTTCAGTCACTTACCAGTTCTAAAAGCCTGAGCAAGTCATGTAACTTCTGTCTCAGTTTCCTCATCTATAAAATGGGAATAATACTGACACTTCCCTCCCAGGGTTGTTATGAGGATTAAATGAGATAATGTTTGTGAAGTGCTTTGCAAACCTTAAAGTGCTATATAAATGCTAGCTATAATAATTATTAGTGGTCATTAATATTAATTATGTATAATAATAAGTAACTCATGTCAACTAAGGGGTTAAATAAGAAAATTTCTAAAGTTTCTTACAAGCTCTATCCTAATATTACATAAGACAAAGAAGATCAATCATGTTGAAGGGGGGGAAGCTAGGTGGTACAGTGGATAAAACACCAGCCCTGGATTCAGGAGGACCTGAGTTCGAATTCGGCCTTAGATACTTGAAACTTACTAGCTGTGTGGCCCTGGGCAAGTCACTTAACCCCCGTTACCCTGCAAAAAACAAACCAAAAAAATCATGTTGAAGGGACCTATGTATCACCCTCAGATAGGTCAGTGACATGTGTAGACAGAATGAGCTGTTGAATAAGTGGCCTCCTTATAGTCTTAATTTCCCCTTGTGCCAGTAGTGGTGTCTTCTTGTGAATCCTTCATACAGGGGTCAACTCAACCTGCTGGATGCCTTCTTCCCCATGTTAGAACATTACTAGTACATCAGTGCAACATAAGGGCTATCCATTTGTTGTTGCTTGATCCTGATGAGCATCTGGGGTGCCTATTTTTCCAGGCATACCTCTCTTTATGTATTTACCAAGTGCAATCCTGCTGGTTCTTTTCCACCAGTTCATTCTTGAGCCCAGGTCACTGTCCATCTGCAGGGTTTGTGCCTCAAGAGAATGATGCATGACAGATATATTTCAATTAGCTGGGAATGTGTCTTTGGAAAGATCAAGAACAAGGTAATCTGTTGGGAAAACTGAAAAAAAGGTGTTGCAGAGGAACTCAAGGAAAGTCAGTGGGAAGTGTGAAAGGCAGAGGTGGTATGAGTTTCAAATGAAACAATATATTTAAAGCTCTTTGCAAACCCCAAAGCACAATATATGTGCTTCCCCTTCTCTTTCTACATCAACTTCTCCTCCTCCTCCTCGTTCTTCTTTCTTTTAATCCTCCTCCTCCTCTTTCTACATCAATTTCTCCTCCTTCTTCTTCAATCGTCCTTTTCCCCCTCCTCCTCCAATCACTAAGACTCCATTCTGATATTGGTTTTATTCCCTGAGCCTGATGAGCTCAAGCAATGTTTACAGCACAATACAGGGACAAGTTAACAAATGTTTAACAACCAACTCTCCAGGGGATGAAAGAAAATATATGCACACAACTCTGAAGTTTCATCTGCATTATTAACACTTTATTTATTAAGTCTAGAAAAACAACAAAGCAATAAACCAAACCTTGTTGATAACAATTATTGATTTCTGAGGTATAAATGTTTTCATTGAAAATTTAACAAGGGGTTCACTGTAAGACCTTGCTCTAGCATATCCCTGGCATACACTAAAAGGGAAGATACTGAAACAAACTTTATCTACTTCACAGTTTTCCCCTAGATTTAGCCCTATCCACAGATGCCTTTCACTGTTCGACAATTTGAAAATTAATTATAAATTCCCTTCCTTCTTTTTCTTCATGTCAACTAAGTTTTCTTCCACCCCAGAAAAGTCAATCAGTTAATTTGCAAATCATACATTTACCTTCCTAATTATCATTTATTTATTTAGTGCATGACTAGCCTTATAAATATGTTATTACTGTCGTCATCTTTGACAGCACGATATTTTATGGGAATTTAAGCAGAATACATAATTTAGAGAAATGTTACCTTAAAAGATCAGGCATATTCCTAGTATTCATCACTTGAGGAAGTAGAATCAAAAGGTTTAAAAGGGACTTCAAAAATTGTCCTGTCCATTCTCCTACCTCCAGGCAAAATCACACTTAAGCTATCTGGATAGATGAAAATCTATCCTATTTTTAAAGTCCTCTAGGGAAGAAGATTACAGAACCTACCTTAGTTATCCATTATAAAATTTAATAACCCTTACCATAAGGAAAGGGCTAGAAAAAATGTCCTTTCATGGAAGGCAATGTACTATAATGGAAAACAAACTCATCTAGGAGACCTAAGTCCTTTTCCTGCCTCTGACACTAACTTGCTGAATGACCTTGGGAAAGTCTGGGCCTCCATATGATATTCTCATCTGAAAAGTGCTGATGAGGGTACCTACCTCTTGTACCTCATGAGGACCATAATGCAAAAACACTTTTGGTGAATAAAAGTTATTTTGAATGTTCCCCCAAAGTGAAGCAGTTTTGTATTATGTTTTAAGTATATCCTTTCTTTCCTTGCAAATAGAAATCATATTTTTTTTTAAATGTGATGGTGGGGGATTCCAAGCAAGTATAAAATTTATAACTGCCAAACTCTTCCCCTTGTCTCCTGAGGTTCTGTCCCCTAGAATGCCATACCAACACATGTTAATCACCTCAGTGAGCACAGCCTAGCCCAGTCTGAGAAGGCAGAGATAAGTTTATCCAACAACTTGGTGTCAGAATAGCCCAAATGCATCCATGCATATAGATTTGTATACTCAGGGATGAATAATTACCATCCCTTTCTGTTTTTATAAATAATGCTAATGATTGTTCCATCAGCCTCACAGTATCTGAAATTTATGCTGAAGGACGTTCGTGGCTTGCAGGGATGTAGTTATCATTTCTTCACAAAATACTCATAAATCTATATATCTAGCCATGATTTCTGTCTTGAACTTGATTCCAACATTGCTAAACATACCCACCTATACATCCCATCAACATTTCAAACTCAAAATAAAAAAAAACGCAATTCATGATCTTCCTTGCTAAACTTATCACACCTCCAAATTTTCCTCTTTCGCTTGATAATACTATTATTCTGCTCACCCATTTTTGTAAACTCAGGGTCAACCTTACCTGTTCCTTCTTCATTACTCTGCATAGCCTATCAATTGCTGTGTTTTCCAATAGTACCTACACAGTATTTCTCATATATATATATATATAAATATATATATATATATATATATATATATATATATATATATATATATATATATATATATATATATATATATATATATATATATTCCCTTTCTTCCATTCTTGCAGCCATCAGTCTGTTTCAAATCCTCATCATCACTCACCTAGACTACTTTATTAGTGTTCCTGTTGTGTGTCTTTCTGTTTCAAGTGTGTCTCTTTTTTTTTGCAGGGCAATGAGGGTTAAGTGACTTGCCCAGGGTCACACAGCTAGCAAGTGTCAAGTGTCTGAGGTCAGATTTGAACTCAGGTCCTCCTGAAAACAGGGCTGGTGCTTTATCCACTGTGCCACCTAGCTGCCCCGAGTGTGCCTCTTTTACAGAACATTTTGTTGGATTCTAGTTTCTAATCCATTCTGCTGTGAACTTCCATTTTATGGGTGAGCTCATCCCATTCATATTCACAGTTATGTATACTGTGTATTTCCCTCCATCCCATTTTCTTCAGTTTATTCTTTTCTCTCTTTTTATCCTGTCCCTCCTCAGATGTTTGTTTTGCTTCTGGCCCCTGCCTCCCTTAATTCACTCTTCCTTTTTTCATTCTACCTCCGTCTTTCTCTTATCCTCTTGATAGATTTCTATACTCAACTTAGTGTGTGTGTGTATTCTCTCTTTGAACCAGTATTGATGAGTGAATTCAAGCACTGCACTCCACTCCCACCCCCACCATTTCCCCCTCTACCGAGAAAACTCGTCCTTGCACATCTCTTTTATGAAGGCACATCTCTGTTATTTTCACCATTCTACTTTTCCCTTCCCCTTTCCCCAGTGCATTCTTCTTTCTCAATCCTCACCCTTTTTGTACCTTCTATTTCTATCAGGGGAGAGCTGTGGTCACTGCTTTCCTGGTATGCACTCTGGTCTTTACCCCGGAAGGACTCCAGTTCCTCTGGCTATTGCAAGTACTACTAGTCATCATGGCCCTAGAGTTGTGACCAGGTCCTCTGCTCTCCTTGAGGCCACAAGTACTAGTGCTCTTTTCTGCCTTGGAATTGTGACCAAGACTCGTGCTCCTTTTTGACTAACCACAAACACTCCTATTCACCCTAGAATTATAACAGAGAGCTGGGATGGGTAAAAGATTTGCCTATCACTGCTAGCTGCACCCATTGCCAGCAAAGGGCCCCATGCAATCTTTTTCTGACCAGTTGCCAGACCTCCTTACCACCTTTGGGCTGAAAGTTCCAGAAGCTGCTGCCGCCACAGCTATTATAGCCTCACTCAAGGCTGTCCACTGTTGTTGCTGCTTTGTACTCTCCTGTACAGTTCCCAAATCAGTGTCACAAGTCTCTCTTGCAAACCTCCAAAGTTGTCTTAGGCTGAGAAAAAATGTCTCCCTCTAACCTTTTTTTGTTTTGGTTCTGCCATTCCAAAATTTGAAGTGGGACGTCATTTTCTATTTTTGGAGGGGAAATTAAAGAGTTTAGCGGCATTGCTGCTTCAACTCTACTATCTGGAATAAAGTATTTTTAAAAACCATCTTGGGTGTGTAGGCATATCCTGAGATCAGGTGTAGCTTGCATTCCCCTTTGGTCCCAGACTCAGAAAAGCTACCCAGTGAAATTTGTGTGGAGAATTATATTAAAGATAAGTAAAAATCTAATATCAATATGGTAACTATTTTTCAGTCCTTTAGAATGGCAGTATCCAGCTGAATGTCTATGCTATCAAACAACAAAACTTTATTTTGTGTGTCTACTAGATATTATATGTTAAGAAGTGTTAGGGCAGCTAGGTGGTACAGTGGATAGAGCACCAGCCCTGGATTCAGGAGGACCTGAGTTCAAATCTGGCCTCAGACCCTTGACACTTACTGTGTGACCCTGGGCAAGTCACTTAACCCCAATTGCCTCAAAAAAAAAAAAAGAAGTGTTGGAGAAACAAAAAAAGTATAAGTAATAGTCCCTATCCTCAAGCTGCCGACTTTAGAATCAAGATGGAAGCATGTTAAATATTTAATAACAATATAAGAGATATGACTAGGTAGTTTTAGTATTTGCTTATTTCACTTATCCATAAGAGGTAGATATAGTAAATATGATAGTTACAAGTTCCAAGGAGAGAGAAATTATATCAAGCTAGAGTGGTGATCTGAGAATGATTCAGTTCAACTTAGTCAAATCAATAAGCATTTATTATGTGCCAGACACCTTGATCAGTACTGTGGATACAAAGGCAAAAGTAGTCCTGTTAATGAGCTCTCCGTCTAACTTGGAATACTACATTAAAAACTAGGTAGAAACAGGATATATATATACAGAATGAATCAGAAGTAATCTCAATGGGAAGACACTACTTTTAAGTGAGACTTTGAAAGACTTCTTTTTTTTGTTGTTTTTGTTTTTGTTTTTGTTTTGCAGGGCAATGGGGGTTAAGTGACTTGCCCAGGGTCACACAGCTAGTAAGTGTCAAGTGTCTGAGGCCGGATTTGAACTCAGGTACTCCTGAATTCAGGGCCGGTGCTCTATCCACTGTGCCACCTAGCTGCCCCCCGAAAGACTTCTTACAGCAAGTAGGACTTGTGTTGAAACTGGAAAGGAAGTCAGGGAGTCCGGGAGAAGATGATGAGGATGAAGAGCATTCCAGGCATGAGATTTAACCAGTGAAAAAGCCACAGAGTTGGAAGCGTGTGTGTTATCCACAAGAGGTTGTTGTAATTAGATTATAAAGGCAAGTTAAGTGTAAGAAGACTTGTAAAGGTAGGAAAAGGCCAGGGTATAAAACCATTTTAAAGTGAAATAGATGGCATTCTATTCGATTGTGGAGCTACTAGAGATAATTGAATATCATTGGGACATGCTTAGACTTGTCACTTTGATAGCTGAATGGAGGTTGTAATAAATTAAGGAGAGACTTAAGAACCAGCAGGCTTTTGCAACAATCCAAATGGGAAGTTATGCAGAGCTGTGCTAGGGTGATGCAGTAACAGAGGAGAGAAGGGGGCATGTAAGAGAGATGTTATTCAAGTAGGATTTTGACAGAACTGGGCAACTGATTAGATATTGGGAATGAGAGAGGGCCAAAAGTAGAGAATGATGTAGATTTTGAGCTTGGGTGAAGAGAAGAATGGTGAAGTTTTGAACAGTAATACAGAAATTAGGAAAAGGGAGAGATTTTGGAAGAAAAAATAATGAGTTGAGTTTTGAACATATTGAGCTTAACCTGTCTTAGGATATCCAGTATGAGATGTACAATAGGTCACTTGAAGTGTACACTTGGAATGTTACAAGAGAGTTAGGTTAAGGCAAATGAATAGATCTGCATAGAGATTATAATTTAATTCTTGGGAACTGATTACAAAGTAAATAGTATAAGGGATAAGAGAAAAGGTCCTAGGACAGAGCCTTGGAAGACACCCACTGTGCTGAGATACAACTTGGATGAAGAACCAACCAAGGAGATGGGTAGGTAGGAAGCAAACCAGTAGAAAGCATTTTGATTGACTTCTGATTTTTTTGTGTGGGGGGCAATGAGGTTTAAGTGACTTGCCCAGGGTCACACAGCTAGTAAGTGTCAAGTGTCTGAGGCTGGATTGGAACTCAGGTCCTCCTGAATCCAGGGCCAGTGCGCTATCCATTGCACCACCTAGCTGCCCCTTTAGTAGATAGCATTTTAAAGGAAACCTAGAAAGGAGAGTATCAAATTAAAGAGAGTGATTAACAGTATCAGAGACTGCAGAGAAGTCAAGCAAGATAAGAACTATGAAAAGGCTCTTAGATTTGGCAATTAGGAGATTGTTAACAATTTTGGAGAGAGCAGTTTCAGTTGAATGATGAGGAGGGAAGGCAAACTGAAAAATATTAACAGGAAAGGAAGAAGAAAGGAATTGCAAGCAACAATTGTGGACAGCCTTTTAAAGAGTTTAAAGCTACAAAAGGGAGGGAACATAAAGGGTGATAATTATGGGACATAGATGGCTCAAGTGAGAATGTTTTGAGGGTAGAAGTGTGAGAGTATTTGTAGGCATTAGGGAAGCAACTAATAGGGAGAGATTGAAGATAAGTGAGATCATGGGAAGATAGAAGGTTCAATATACTGGAGAAGGTGAGATGGAGTATGATCACTTGTGTAGGCAGAGAGGTTTGTCTGGGCAAAGAAAAGTGTTATATCTTGAGAAACAAGGATGAAGGAAGAGATAATGGGGGAAGGAATGTGGGTGATAGGTGAAGAGTGGATAAGAGAGATTCCTAGTTGAATGGTATCATTTTTCTAAGTGAAATATGTAGTAAGGCTCTCAGCTGAGAGAATAGGAGAGGGGGATAAATTGAAGATTTGAGAAAGAATAAAAAAGTTTAGAAGAGCCAAAGTAGTGAATCAATTAGGGAGGTATAAAAAGATTGTCTTGCCGCAGGGAGGGCCCAGTTGAGATTATATAAAATAAATTTGTAGTGCACCCAGTCATCATGATTTTGTGATTTTTCTCCTACTTCATTCAGCAACATACAAATAGGAGCTTTGGCAGCATGTGTAGGGAGTGATTTAAGTCAAAACAGAAATCAAATCAGAAATAGGATATGGGTTGAAGGGACTCAAGAGAGGATAGTGTAAAGCTGAACTAGTGCACTAAGCTTCTCTCTTGGCAAAGTAGCAAGGTATAGGCAGTACAGGTTTTAGGGCCTGGGAAAGGACAAGGGATTGAAGGTCATGGGGTGAACAAAGAACATGGTTAGAGGTTGCAGGGCAGAGGACAAGGTGGAAAGACAAAAGTTATGACCAAATAATGGAATTTCAGGGTTCGTGAAAATGAAAGTAGGTGATGGCAAGAACAAGTAAATGACATCTGCATGTATAGACGAAGTAGAGTGAAGAAAAAGATCATGGAAAATGAGTAAATTAAAGAGCTGGGAAGATACGGGATTTAAGGGAGTAGAAATATGAATGTTCATATATGCTAATATGAGGGCAAGATTTAGGAAGAAAAGAAAGACTATGGGCCAAGCATTGAAAAAAATGAGGAATGGAGAGTATCTTGGAGGTCATTAAATAACAATAACCAGAATTTTGATTAGTGATGAATATGAATTAAATAAACCTTACATCAGTAAATGGACAATGAGAGATAGACAATGGGGTTTGTACAATACTACCAGTTAATTCAGAATCATTGAAATTGGAAGAATATGGCAGATTATTACTTAGTGAGGGTTCATGAAAACATTGATACCTTAGGCTATGATAGAATTTCCAAAGATGCAGATAATGTAGAGTTGGCATTCTTAGCTAGAGGCAAAGTCTATTAAAAAAAAGCTACAGAGGTTGGAAAGCTCAAGTGGTGGTAATAATCAAAAGATAGTTGATAAGAATGTGTCTGTAAACAGGAAAGAAATATTTCCCTCTATTAGCCCACTGCAATAAATGTTGATCAGAATTAGACTTGTCTTAAAAGCCATATGATAGTGGGACCAATATTTTGGAAGCTCAACTCTGCCTTCTTACTGATTTTTATTCTGTAGCACTCTTAATTTCCCCTCTAAGCATTGAAGTGGAAAAGTATTGAACATTTTTTATATACCTACCAGTACTAAGCACCATACGTAATACAGAAGATAAGACATAGTCCTTCCCCACTTGGCCCTTGTAGCTTTGTTGGCAAGACAAGTCTTCAGTTTAGTTGATTTTTAAAAAGTTTTCCACGCTGCCCCAACTTCCTATATTATCTAAAGGAGTGGGTTGAAACAGTAGAAACAATTCAAAAGAATCCAAGTGATTGAGTGCTAAATTATGTGGTATAGACTTTTAAGTTCTCTAGTGGTTCAAAGGGAGGAAAGATCATTATTAGTTTTAAAAGGCTTTGTGGAGAAAATGGAAAATGAACTAGGCCTTGAAGCCTAGGTGATAGCTGCATTTACAGATTTGTATAATCTTTTTGGGCTATGGAAAAGGGAAGAATGGTCTCTTTGTGTATATGCAGAAAGACAATGTACTTTAAGTGGTCAGGACACAATGTTATCAATGAGGTAGAGAGTTCCACTATGCCAAAGCAGGGAAAGGGCATGACTGCTATTGTCTCTAGGGAATGGTCAATTCATTCCTTTAAAGATCTATGTTCAAAACTAAGACAAATTGTGAGTAATAAAGTATACTTACCTGCTGGTTGCCAAGGACCTGTGATTTTGAGGGCTGGTTCAAGTTATGTTCATAGTCTGAATTCAAAAATGTTACTTACTAAAGCTTTCCTCAGTCTTCCCAGATGTATATATTTAATCCCAGTGATTCTATCTGGTGCCCTTCATCTTTTGTCCTGAGAATACTGGTTTGAAAAGAGCAGTCCGCAGACCTCTAGGGGCCCCTAAGACCCTTTCAGGGAATTTGTAAAGTCAAAAATATTTTCGTAATAACAGTAAGATATTGTTTGCCTTTTATAACTACCTATCTTTATGAAGCTCTTTTTCTTCACTTACTTCACCCAAAGCAATGTATTGTAATAGATTCTATGCAGGAGATATTCCATTTTTCTCAGACTATTTTTTGTTTTGAAAATGTAATTATTTTTCATAAAATATGTTATAATGCTAACATTAAATGGGATTATTTAAATTTTAAGTGAATTAATGTTTTTAATTTATCAATTTTAATTTCCAATATAGCAAATATTAATAGATATAATCTACAGAGAACAAAATCCTCAATAATTTTAAAGAATATAAAGAACAAAAAATTTGAGAACCGCTACCTTAGACAATGTACTGATAATTTACCTTCCTCCCCTAATCCAACTCCTATCCCACCAAAACTCAAGTAGATTTCATTATCGTAATTGCTGCCATTTACATAGGGCTTTAAAATTTTCAAAGCACTTTAAATATATTCTCACTTGATCCTCACAACAACTTTGTGAGGTAAGTATTGTGAATACCCCTGTTTTTACAAATGTCTAAATTGAAGTTGAGAAACTTTCCAGGATCATGTAACCAGTAAGTGTAGGAGGTCAGATTTGAGTACAAGGAGGGACTTATTCTGATTGGAAATCCAATCCTCTCTTTAAATGTTGCCTCTCTGGATTTTCCTTTCTGTCTGAAGCAGTCAAAATAGAAAATACTCATTTCAGACAGGTATGTGTTGACTGAACGCTGCTCTTGAAATTTTCTTCCTCCATTTCTTCTGGCCTTATAAACTAACATATGAATTGCCTCCCATGTTTTGGAAGTAGTACTCAGAGTTTGACATGAGATCTAATAAAGACTTTATAAAGTAATATTTAAGTTACCTCACACATATGGAATTGATACTCAAAATTTTAAATGAGATTTTATCAAGATTCTCATTGTAATTTACATTTCATATAATGTAAACAGTACAGGATCCTACCTTCAATATTGTTCTCAGGATATCTAAAGGGAGAAAGTTGGAATGTCTGAACCTCCCCTCAATCCCCTATGCCTTCATTTAAGTGATGAGGCAAGATGAGGCCCAGAGAGCTAAAGAACCTTGATTAAAGGTCAGGAAGAAGGTAAGTCTTAAGAGAAGGGATACATACTAAATGCCTCTGCCTTTATATCCAATACGGTTTCTATAACACTATCTCATGTATACCATATTCTACCCTACTCCTTTCTTCTGTCTAGGCTCTGACATTTTTGTTTAATTGTCTTTTTAAAGTTTCTATAATGCCTTGGGGTTTTGTGGTAGGCAGAGTAATAGACTGATATAATGATGAAACAGTGACATGAAGAGATGACGTGAAGAGATGTTCTCTCCATTTCCAAAAGTTGAGTGTACACCAGTAAGCTGACGCTCCAATCACCTCCAATCCACAATTAGATCCAACCTTAAGTCTCTTGACAATATCTCAACTCAATTTCTAAAGGCAAAGCTCCATATTTTTAGCACAGGTTTTTGGACAGTTCTTAGCAGCACAGTGACTTTTCTATTCTAGCCATGCAGAGGTGTGTGTGGGATATGGTATGTCTTTGGAAGACAGTGTAGTTTGGCTTGATATTTCCATAATAGCTCCAAAGAGTAGATTTGCTTCCTTTTTCGTATTACTATCTTTTATGGTGTAGTAATCTCTGATGACCTTCATCGCCCAACTACTGAAATTGATTTTTTTGCAAAGTGTCATCTGCATTATAAATTGGTCTGGACTTAAATCTGTTTAATTTCAGATGTTTAAATTTCATACCTTTGGGGTGAGAAAAGGAGGGGAAGAAGAGAAAAAAATGTGGAAAGTAGGGATTGTCTATACTGTCAAAATAGGAGTTAAGTGTATGAACGTTGAATAGATAATAATGCCAGAGAGAAGAATTTTTTAAGTGGATTGTAACCTGATGTAGTTCAACTATGGAGTTTTAAAAATCATTATTATTGGCTTACTTGGAGGTGTTAAAAATATTAGATTCTAGTAATACCTAGGTATTACTGAGTTATAGTACATGCTCACAACTCCTAATTAAATGCAAGTCATTTTGTAAAATGATGGTTTCAAGTCTTAGATTACCATGTATTACTCTTTTAGCTGAATTTGAGATAAAGCCTGGAAAATATTTCATCCAAATCAAGTGACTCTCTTAGTGATATAAACTTAAATTACATTCCTTCAGCGATTGTTTAGTGTTTATCAAGTGTGTCAAGATCCATAATAGCTAATCGCAAATAGCAAATCTCTCTAGTCTTTATAATAGGAGCTCTCTGTGATCACAAATTATCAGGAAGTAAAAGGCTTTGGAAATTGACTTCTCTGATAGTTTCTTACCATTATGTCTTATTTTATATGTAGCATTATGGAGTATGTTACTTATGCCAAATTAGAGGTAAAAAGTTTCCATTGATAAAATGAGAAGAAAGCACTTCCCTACCTGTGGAGGATATTTTGAAGATTTAAAATGTCCTAGTTGTATTTGCCCAAGACAGCAAAAGTGAATAGTGGCCTGAGATACTCTTTCCCTAGATGAGATCTTTAGTTCATGGAGCCCAAACCAACTAGAGTCATGGGGCATTACTACATTCTTTTCTAGTCAGAAAAATAGAGCTAACCCACCTTGTTTGCAAAGATGCCCTGCCCCACTCAGAACAAGATGCGTCAACATTGCATGGGAGAATGCAACATTGAAATGTTGTATTGCAAGGCTTAGAGTTAAGAAAGTGATTTTCATCGAATTTATATTTTATCAGGATCAGATTATTTTTTAAAGAATCTCAGAACTGGAAGGGACCTTTGAGACGCTCAAGTCTAACCCTCTCATTGAACTATGAGGAAACTGAGGCCCAGAGAAGTAAAGTGTATTTCCTGTGGTCACCCAAGTAGTAACTGGCAGAACCAGGATTTCATCCCAGGTCCTCTGATACAAAAACTGTGAAAGGGAGGCATCTAGCCTTCACTTGATAACGTCCAGTTCATGATCTTCCAGGTCATCCTATTCTACCTTTGGTTTAAAAAGGAAACAGATAATCAATAATGGTGGAAACTGGGGGAGGCTTCACTGAGGACATGAAATTTGAGATGGCCCTTTGAAGAAGGTAGGGTTTGTGCCAATGAAGAGGAATGGAGAATTCATTCTAAATTATGGAGAACAATGAAAAAGATGTGGTGGGGAGATAAAACACATTATGTGATGGGGGAATCGGTAAGTTCATCTTTCTGATTGGAAGGACAGGAATATGTTACTGAATTATGGGAAATTAAATTGAAGACAGTTAAAATATGACTAGCTGAAGATAGATTTTAAAGAATCTGTCAGGTTTTTTTTTTTGTTTGTTTGGGGTTTTTTTGGTGAGGCAATTGGGGTTAAGTGACTTGCCCAGGGTCACACAGCTAGTAAGTGTTAAGTGGCTGAGGGAGGATTTGAACTCAGGTACTCCTGAGTCCAGGGCCGTGCTCTATCCACCGCGCCCCCTAGCTGCCCCGAATCTGACAGATTTTAAGCTCCAAACTTCTGTATTTAAGTTCCAAACCACATCTCATTCTAGATCTATAGTTCTTTATAGTCAATTACCTGGATGTCCTGGCTACAACTCAAATTCACCACATCTAAAACTAAACTCATCATCTACCCAAAACCTGTCCTTTGTCCTAACTGAGCAACTGGCAGCTCTGTGGATAGAGCACAAGCCCTGAAGTCAGGAGGATACGAGTTCAAATATGCCCCTAGACATTTATTGACTGTGGCCGTGGGCAAGTCACTTAAAACACTCTGTCTCAGTTTTGTCATCTATAAAATGGAGTTAAAAATAGCACATAACTCCCAGGGTTGTTGTGAGAATCAAAATAATTATTTGCAAAAGGTGCTCAGCACAGTGCCTGGCATATAGTAGGTGCTTTAGTAAATACTTATTTCGCTTCGGGCGACGACGGGCATCAGGCCATGGGCTCCGTGCGGGGTCTGTGGCTGCAGCTGCTGCTAATGGTGCTGTGGGCGGCCTCCGTGTCTCTGGAGCTGGCCTACGTGCTGGCGCGCGGGCCGGGCTGCCGACCACGGGGCCCCTGGCGCGGGCGCTGCACCTGCGGCTGGCCGCCTTCCAGCTGCTCAACATGCTGGGCAACGCGGCTCTCTTCCTGCTCCGGGACCCGGGCATCGGCGGCGTGCTGCTGGCGGGCGGGGCGCTGGGCCGCGGCTGGGACTACTGCTACCACTGCCAGAGCCATGTGCCCTTGCGAAGTGGGCACTGCCCGGCTTGCGGGGTCTGTGTCCTGTGACAGGACCACCACTGTCTGCTGCTGTGTGGACTACAGCAACTAGCGGCCCTTCCTGGGCCTGCTGCTCCATGGAGCGGGCCTCCTGCTGCAAGTCACGGCGCTGCTGGGTCCGGGCCCGGGCCTGGGCGTCCTGCTGAGGGCCCACTCTCCACTGCATGCTGTGGTGCTGCTGTTGTTGCCGCGGCTCGTGCTGCTCGCAGGTGGCGTGTCCCTGGCCCAGTTCGCCCTGGCCTTCATTGCGGACACGTGTGTGGCCGGCGCTTTGCTCTGTGGGGTGGGTCTGCTCTTTCACGGGATGCTGCTGCTGTGGGGCGAGACCACGCGGGAGTGGGCCCATGGCCAGCGCCACTATGACCTGGGCCCCGGCGGAACATGGAGGCTGCCTTGGGCTCCCGTTGGGCCCTTGTATGGCTCCGGCCCTTCCTGGCCTCCCCGCTGCCTGGGGATAGGATCACTTTCCAAACCTCAGACTGAGGAGGAGCACTGAAGGGGATCATGGACTGATGGAGCCCCAGGGGCGGAGGAGCATCAAAGGCTGCGGCCAGGCACGCTGCCTGCTTGATCTCTCCAGGTTTGGGATCAAATTCTCCAGCACCCCACCCCTCCCCCACCTAGCGGGTCGCGCCCATCCTCTCACTGCTTGTCCCTTGGGCCCTTGAATTTGTCTTTACTGGCACCTTCCCCCAACCTACCCCCAAAGCCAGGATGAAGGTGGGGCTGTTGGGCCCAGCTGAGGGCCTGCTCCATTTCCCACCGCAATAAAGTCTTGATGTGGAAAAAAAAATACTTATTTCATCTCTTATCTCTCTCCTAACTTCTTTATTTCTGTTGACCATATTACTATTTCCTACTTGATGCAATCTCCAGACCTTGGATTCATATTTGATTCTTCCCTCTTCTTTGGCCCATATAGTGAGTTTTTTGACTGTTTAACTCAACAAACATTTTCTAAGCCTTACACTGTGCAAAACATAGTGCCTGGGGTGAACAAATATAAAAATGAAAGAAATTGTGCCCTCAAGGAACTCACGTGATATTTGTGGGTGGAGGTAGGTGAAAGAAAATGTCCCCAATAAATATAATACAAGGACAATTGAGGTGAGAGAGAGTACTAGAAATTGGGGAAATGGGGAATGACTTTATAGAGAAGGTAGCATCTGAGTTGAACTTTTAAAAAGTTAGGGATTCTGAGAGATGGAGATGAGGAAGGAGTACATTTTAGACATTCAGGTCAGTTTTTTTTCCAAACCTATGGAGATGGGAGATGAAGTGTCAAGTTTCAGGAATATCTAGTAGTTGGGCTGCAATGTAGAGGGGTAGTATGAAATACAGCTAGAAAGGTAAGTGGGAAGGACCTTAAAAATCAGGCACAGGGACTTATATATTATCCTATAGATATTAGTGAGCTACTGAATATTTTAGAGCAAGAAAATAGCATGATCATAACTGTGCCTTAGTAATATTATCTTGATAAATGGGTAGATAGATGATATGTTGGAGAGACTGAAAATAAGGGAAGCGATTTGAAAGATATTGCTGTAATCCAGGTGAAAGGTAACACAGGCTGATAAGGACAGAAACTCTGCTAGTGGAGAGAAAGGGATAGAGGTGAGCAGTGTTGTGGAAATGAAATTGACAAAACTTGCCAACTGACTTGATATAGAAAAGGCAATGGTGTGGGAGAGAGCATCGTCTGGGATAAAACTCAGTGGTTATAAACCTGTGACTAAGAGTTGAGGTACACTCAGTAGAAATGGGGAAGTTTGGAGGAAAGTAGGCATTGGGTGAAAGATAATCAGTTCTCTTTTGGATATAACAAACGTAAGATGCCACTGGGAAAGAGACAAGGAGATATCCATCAGGCATTTTATGATGTACAATTGGAATTTAGGAAAGAGATTAAAACTAAATATATAATTTTAGGAGTCATCTACATAGAGGTGACAGTTGAACCCATAGAAGCTTGTGAGATCACTAAAGTAAAAAGGGATATTTAGAGAAAAGGGTCCAAGACAGGTAATTTAAGGATAATGCTAATGGCACATATGTATACACAAGTATAATAAATGCAAATAAAGATCAAAGATTTAATCATAAGGTAGTTTGGGATAGAGAATAATATCAATTTGATGGATAATAACAAAAAGAGCTAATAATGAGAGGTAGCATTTGTATAGCATGTAGAGATTTGTAGAGTGCTTTACAAGTATTATCTTGTTTAATTCTCATAAAGACCCTTGAAAATAAATATATTTTGCAGATGAGGAAACAGGTTAAGAGACTTCCTCAGGATCACACAGATAGTTTGTGTCTGAGGTCAGATTTAAACTGATGTTTTCCTGATGCCAAACTTTCTGTGGACTGCAGAAACTAGCTTCCTTTGGGATCAGGCTGGTCTTGCTGCAGAAGATGGTGCTTGAGCTTAATCTTGAAGAAAGATAGATATTCTGTGAAGTAGAGGTTGAAACGTCTGCATTCCAGGAGTGAGCAGTGCTAAGGCATAGAGACAAGAGATCAAATATTTGAGGAACAGAGGAAAAGCCAGAGAAGTTAAATAGACTGCAGAAAGGAGACTAATGGGGGCAGCTAGGTGGAGTAGTGGATAGAGCACCGGCCCTGGAGTCAGGGGGACCTGAGTTCAAATCCAGCCTCAGACACTTAACACTTACTAGCTGTGTGACCCTGGGCAAGTCTCTTAACCCCAATTGCCTCACCAAAAAACAAAAACAAAAACAAACAAACAAAAAAAAACCCAACAACAACACAAAAACCCAAAAAAACAAAGAAAGGAGACTAATGTCCAGTGAGAGAAAGCTAGGTGGCAGAATGGATAGAACATTGGGTCTATAGTCATGAAGACTGAGTGCAAATATGGCCTCAAACACTTAATAGCTAATATGACTCTGGGTATGTTGTTTAACCTCTGTTTGCTTCAATTTCCTACCCTATAAAATGAAGGTAATAATGGCATCGAATTCCTAGGGTTGTTGTGAAGGTCAAATGAGATATTTGTAAAGCACTTAGCACAGTGCCTCACACATAGTAGACATTTAATAAATGTTTGTCTTTCTCCCTCCCTCCCACCCTTCCTTCCTTCCTCCTATCCTTCCTGCCTTCCTTCCTTCCCACCCTCTCACCTGCCTACCAACCTACCTAAAAGATATGTGCTATTTGTGAGGGTCAAATGAGATAACATTTGTTAAACACTTAGCACAGTTCCTAGCACCTAGTAAGTACTTAATAAATGTTCCTTCTCTTCTCTTCCTGTGAGACTAGAAATATATGTTTGCGTCAGGTTCTGAAGGGCTTTACAATCTGCACAGAGCAGTTTATATTTTGTCCCACAAGCCATAGGGAGCCCCTGGAGTTGATTGAGGAGGAGAGTGGCTTTGGCAGCAGTTTGTCAGATATATGGCAATGGAGAGAGACTAGAGTCAGGGGCACCAATTATGAGGCTGTTGCAGGAATCTCAGTGAGAGATAGACCTGAACTGTGGGAACAGCTGTGTGAATGGAGAGAAAGGGTTGAATGCAAGAGAGAATATGGAGATATCAATGGCAAGATCTGGATATTTGAGATTAACCCAAGGCTTTGTGTTTCTCCATAAAGTTGGAGGCAAGAATATTTGTTGAGAGAGTGGGTCAGTGAAGGCATTGGAAGCTAGAGGAGGCATGACATTTGGAAGTATCAGGTGTTTTTTTATTACACCTCTCTAATATCCCTTGCATCCTTACATTTCTTTCTACTCCAACTGTATGTAGTTGTCTTATTTCAGACCTTCATTTGCTTTCCTGTTTTATGATATCACTGCCCTAACTAGAAAATGAAAGATTTCAACTCAGGTCTTTTGGACTCAAGACCCAGCTCTCTGTCCACTGCACCATCTACCCACCTCATAAAATATTTCCACCAATCCTATACCATTTCAGGGAAAGGCCTCTTTAGCAATAGCTTTGCATTATTATCAGTTAACTTCAACATTTAAGCACCTACTATGTGCCAGGAAGGGTACTAAACCGTGGGGGCACAAAGAAATATAAAACCTAATCCCTGCCCTTCGTGGAATTCATATTCTAATGGAAGAGACGACATTCAAATAACTATATAATATATAGACAAAATAAATGGAAGGTAATCCCAGAGGGAAGGTTCTCGTAGGAGGGAGGGGGAAATAGGGAGGAGAGGAGCTTCTTTAATTTACTGGCTTATTTAATTAAACAGTAGTCAAAGGTGAGCCTATGAATATTATTTACTTTCATTATTTTAGGGAGGAAAAAAAAGCTTTTGATAAAGATTGTCAGAAAAGATCACCAGAGAAAATAAATAGCTTAAATGTGAATGAGGAATGTAATCTTGTCGTGGATTTTTTAAAAAAAAGATTACCTGATAGGATACCACAAATTATCATGCACAGTTGCTTCTATCTGTGAAGAGAGGTTAATAGTGGGTTATGCTGTGAACATATTGTCTTGATTAGTAAAACTTATTGAATACTGTTGGAGACTCTATGAATGTAAATGTATTTGGAGGCTATAGAACCAGAGCCATTGGGTAAGCAAAAAAATAGCCCAGTGACTCAAGTTATGAATGAAACTTTGCCTGGCTTGAGAGTCAGTGAA
The DNA here is from genome assembly GCF_019393635.1 of Dromiciops gliroides. Taxonomy (NCBI): domain Eukaryota; kingdom Metazoa; phylum Chordata; class Mammalia; order Microbiotheria; family Microbiotheriidae; genus Dromiciops; species Dromiciops gliroides. The sequence continues at coordinate 83,770,327 of NC_057865.1, forward strand.
AGAATGAAGCTGAAAGAGTAACTATTCTTCCATCCTCTTAGATTCACTCCTGTCAGATTCACCGTTATCCTACCTTCAAGAGTAGAAAATTAGCTGGTGGGCAATATTGTAGCCTAGCATATTTTTAACTCATTTCCAAGGTGGGAAATGTAATTTAAAGGTTACATCCCCATTTTTTTTTTTTTGCAGGGCAATGGGGATTAAGTGACTTGCCCAGGGTCACACAGCTAGTAAGTGTCAAGTGTCTGAAGCCGCATTTGAACTCAGGTACTCCTGAATCCAGGGCCGGTGCTTTATCCACTGCGCCACCTAGCTGCCTCCCCCCATTATTTTTTTAACCTTATATGGTATTAGGATAGAGATGGAAATGGAATAACTAATGTAACTGAAGCATGAGAAAACTCAATTTCAACCATTAGATTCAACCATCTCCTTCAGAAGTTTTACCAATAGCAAAGTTGACTAACTTGAGTTTAATTCAGTCTGTTATGTTTCCCAGTTCATCATGGAAATAAAGGGTGAAGTGTCTAAAAGGCAGGGAATGAAAAGGAAAGGAAAAAGACCTATTTGCTCAATTTCTGAATAATAAAAGAATTTACTAAATATGTATATCTCTGAACTGGAAGGTTAGGCTGAGAAACTTCTGTCTTATAGGCCAGGTCTAGCCCTCAATTTGATTTTACTTGACCCATGAAGCAAGAAATAAAAGCAATGAGGAAATAAAATGATGAAGCAAAAATAAATATCAGATTACAGTTTGAAGATACACCACAAAAAATGTTAGTGTTATGGGAATTTTAAAGAAATGACATGATTAAAAGGTTATTGGGATAGAACATTTTGTCAGAAACAATGCTTTAGGCTTGTCATCCCTTGATCTTGTCTCTGCAACAATTAAGCTTAGTTTCTTTATAGTAATTTTTATCTGACAGTTATAGCTCCTTAAATTCCCGTCTTTTGGATCTTACCCACATTATAGGACATATGCAGCTAATAGGGGTGTGTGTGTGTGTGTGTGTGTATACACATTTTTAAGATGACTTCATAATTCTTGCCTTTCCTACTTCAGTTAGTAACATCATACTTAAGAGACATTAAACAATATGGAGCTAATGGTTCTGGTTGAATGCTGTACTTTGGGGCTGAAAGGCTGGGAAGTTATGGTGTCAACAACAAATACTTTAGAAAGTATTTTCTGAAAGTCTCAGCTAGTTAAATTTGTAGACTCAAAGATACTCCTCTCTACACCTGGCCTTGGCCCTGACCTGCTTAAAGGGCTGGTGTCTATCTTCTTCCCATGGCTGCATTAGGTGTCTGGGTAACGAGGGTGACAGCTGTCACAGATAGACAGATAAAATTGTATGTGCTGTATCCTGTTATTGATTTTTCAGATTAACTCCAACAGCTTTCTAAGGAAGTTCAGAGCATGAAATGATAGATGATAGCTGTGTATTTTAAAAAATAAAATAGAAGGAGCTGCATGCTCATTTTGTGTGCAATCAGCACCATCTTATTTGTTCCATTTATTGTGTGTGGACAATCAGCCTTGTGTGTAGCCATTTGTTCCCCCTACCAGAAGCTTGTAGCAATTTATGATGGGTGAACACTAAAGCATACTCATCTTTGTTAATTTGACTGCTTATGTAGTCTAGAATATTTAGCACGTGAAAGAATACAAATTGATTTAAAAAAAGAAAAACATTCCTGGCTGGTAAATTTTGGTAGTTATATTCAAGGTTGTATTATAAAATTATGGTGATGATAAGGAATTGATACCCCCATAAAAAGGTGAATAATAATAGAATCTATTTCACATTTTTGTTGAAAGAATCAAATGAGATAATATATTAAAAGCATTTGGCAAACCTTGAAGTGCTATGTAAATATTAGCTATTATTATGATTAGGATAATTATTACTGCCCTGATTTTACATAATTTTTTTTTAAAAAAAGGATAGGAAACATATCCCTAGACTACATATCTGTTTAGTATCAGAGAAGGAACAAGGACTTGTAATTCCCAATGCTAATTTTGATGGTTTTCTATTTGAGTAAATTTCCCTCTTTTGCTTTTAAAGAGCAGAGAAATAAGACTTATGATCTATGAGTCAATCAATAAGTCAATTATAAGATAAATACTTGTTGAAATCATCTTCTCAGGCCATCATTGTGTTAGCTGCTTTGGAAAATGCCATATATATGTATATGTGTGTGTATACACACATATAAATACACACACATATACATATTTATGTATGTGTGTATACACATGTGAAATACAAACATGCACATATAAATGTGCAATATACTTGCACATACCTTGTGCATATATAATGAACCTATACACATACATATATGCAAACACAGATTTGCATATATGTATATGTATGTGTATATGTATTTGCATATATGCATGTATGCAAATCTGTGTTTGCATATATGTATATGTGAGAAGCAAGATCCCTTTCTCAGTAAAATTTACATTCTTTTGAGTGAGATTGTGGGGGGGCGTGTGAAACAAATAGAGAATAATTAAATGCTCAGAGGATTAGGGCTCAGATTCTGAGTTGGCCATTTACTCCTCTATATGTGATTTTGGGGAAGTCATGTAAGCTCTCCAGGCTTGAGTTTTTTACTAGATTGGATGACCCATAATGTCCCTTCTAGGCAGCTAGGGGCCACAGTGGATAGAGAGTAGATAGAGAACTGGTTTGAGAATCAGGAAGACTCATCTTCCTGAGTTCAAATCTGGCCTTAGGCACTTATTAGCTCTGTGACCCTGGGCAAGTCACTTAACCCTGTTTGCCTCAGTTTCTTCATCCATAAAAAGATCTGGAGAAGGAAATGGCAATCCACTCCAGTATCTTTACCAAGAAAACCCTAATGTGGTTATATAGAGTTGGTGTGACTGACAAGGACCCAACAACAATGACAACAACATCCAGATCCCTTCTATTCTAAACTGTTGAACCCCTGAAGAGAGATTATTGTGGATTTGAATAGTTAGTTGGAGGAGATGTCCTTGAAGAGTTGACCTCAACAAACAAATAGTATTCAGATAAATGTTGGGATGAAGAGGGGGCATTGGGGGGGGGCATTCTTTATAAGGAAAACAGCCTGAGCAAAGTCATGGAGATAGGAATAGGCAGGCCCATGTGCCATACCGCGAAGATCATTTTGACTGTAAAAAACAAAAGGTTTTCTGTTGGAGAATACTGGGAAATAAGACTATATGAAAAAGTTAAGCTGAATGAATCAAAAGCATTTGTTAAGTCCTTATCCTGTGGTTGGTGCTGCACCAAGTTATTGGGCTACAAATGCAAAAGTCAGATAGTCCCTGCCATTACAAATGGGGGAAATGGAATATATCAGGGGAGAGATAACCTGGGAAGAATCTTTTGGTTCTGGGAGTCTCAACAAGGATAGGTGGGACCACAGAAGAGTCAATAGACATACCCTTTCCCGAAGCAATGTTAGTTTCAATGTGTTATTGTTCTGACAGCAAAAGATGGACAGTTACAGGGGTGGTAATAGGGAATATGTGTTGGAAGGGTGAATAGCCAGGGGATAACCAAAGTAGATAATCAGATGTAGTATAAAGCACGGCATCCACAAGTTAGATACTGTGGGTGCTTTGTGTTTGTGCTGGAGGACTTACCAATCAAGATAACTTGGTCTCAAACTCAGGCTGAAGTTCAAGTTCCAAAATGGAATGGATTAAAGTCACCTCATTCTCAGGTGATTGATTAATCCAGAGGGAGTAACAGCAGCTAAAATGTCAAGGATATGACTGGGGTAATAAATATTTGGGTGTCTGTGAAACAAGGGTGGCAGCAGCCTGTATAATACTATATCATAGACTTTTGCTTTGGACTATAAAGGTATCATACTTTAATTTATGTGGATGTGGATGTTAGTCTTATAGTCCCTCGGTGTCTCTGCAAATATTGTCTCATTTGTGTATCCATAGAATTGGCACGCAGGCTTCTCGTAGGGCTATTCCAAGCTTCTGTTTCCTTTTAAGGGTCATATAGTCCATTCTTAGGCCATCTTCACCCCTTGAGGTAAACACCTTATGCAAATTCAGGATTGCTTTTAATTCCCTTAGCATAACATGTCTCACATGTCCGGAAAGAGCTTAGTAATACTCAATCATCTAAGAAAATTAGGTCATTCTGACTTCCTGGCCTGCTGTTATTCTCCACATACCATCAAGATTTAACTTGGACCACTAGAGTGAGCAAGAATGATATCTAACAACTGATCATGTATAGCAAGAAATAGCATTTAATGACAATAGTAAAAATCTGTCTATTTTTTCTATTCACAGTAAGTTTCTCCAAAGTCCCCATTTATACTCTCAAGAAATATTCTTCATCTTACCTATGGGTCACTACTAAGTAACCTGTTATTTCTTGGAGCTGAAACTAAGTACTTTACATTCAGTGTCCTATCCTCAGTGCATCTCCCTGTAACCCGTTCAAACCAGAACTGAACTATAATGTTGCATGAAACCATAGCAGCATATTTCTCATTTTTGTACCCAACACTCCAACTTAATTTCATAGCTAACAGTGAAGCCAAAATATATATTATAAAAAAGATTCCCCACACCACCCAGGGCTTAATTTTCTCTCCTCCTTACTCTCTTGGTAGTCCTCAATCTACCCTAGGGATCCTTGAGAAGTCAGCAGACATATCAAAAGGAAAAAAAATGATACCTATGGAAGAGCGGGTAGGGGAATAAGATTGAGTAAGTAGCAATTAGCTAGAGTAGATGTTCACACTTCGTTGGTCTCTACTGCCACTCTCCCCTAATTTCCAACCTAATGTCACCACATGAACCATCCCTGCAAATCTACTACACACTGTCTTTGCCAAGTGCAGCTGCAGGAAGGTTATTAAAGCTTCCAGTACTTTTTATGTTTCCCAACATCTTCCTAATTTAGAGGGCATCAGGGCAAAAGTCCAGTTGTCCCCTTATGGATAGGTCTTTCTACAGACATGGCCTTGAACTTTGTATTCCAGAGATGTTCCTTAGGAGAGGTGTCCTTTTAGCCATATTTATCCCAATTTCATAATGATCCCCTTTGCCCTACTTCCAACCCTCTTACTCTCCTGGCTCAAAATTGATGATCAATTTGAAAGAAATTATAACAATGAGGGGATTTTCTTTTTGGGGAGAGAGGTACGTGTGTGTGTGTGTGTGTGTGTGTGTGTGTGTGTGTGAGAGAGAGAGAGAGAGAGAGAGAGAGAGAGAGAGAGAGAGAAATAAAGGATTGTAAAATTTTCTATTTCTAGAATCATCTATTTTATAGTCTAACTTCTTTCCCATATGGAGAAAATGAGGCTCAGACAGTCTAAGTGACTCACCTAAGGTTACAAAGCTAGCCGGTAGATCTAAGATTTGAAGTCACTTAAATTCTCTTGGGCCTTAGTTTCCTTATTTGTAAAAGGAGTGGGTTGTACTCTAAGGTCCCTTCCTTGGTTCTAAATCTGTGACCCAGGTCCACTAATTCTGAATTAATTGCTTTTTCCTATACCTTCATGTTTCTAAAAGATATATAAGAATTCCTATTCTGGGCCAGATCGATGGCCTATCAAGTGCAGTATTATATACCTGGTCGTGAGAGCAAGGACATGTGTTATAGTTTCATGTCACGAACCTAACAATTAGTTTAATTCTACTGGCAGTCCACTATGGACCTATGCTTTTCAAAGAACTTCTTTAGGCCTGTGCTACTTAGTAGGGTAATGCATTTCACAAATTTGCTACCCACAGTGTAATGCAGTGCTCCCTTTCATTTGTATTACATTTATTCCTTTTAAATTATAAGAAGGTCACCTAGTTATAGTGTTCCAAGAATTGGTGAACATGGCCATGTTCTTCCTTGCCAAGCTTCTCATCATATTCTCCTATAAAGCATCATCCTTTCAAAAGAACAACCCTCATAATAGGTCATCCTCACATTAAAACATCTCCATTCTGATCTTGTCTAGTGTTTCTAGTATGTCTTGAGGGGGTAATAATTACCACTGTAGTCAGTATTCAGTGGATATGCCACAATACCTTAATTTTACATAGCATTTTTAATTTTTCAAACGCATTTTCTTACCTTTTTATTTTATTTTTAGTCTGATATGAAATGCACATTTTAAAATAAATGGAACTCTCACCAAATGGATAATATTCAATCCTGAGAAGCCTTCTAAGTGAGGACTGTGCCTAGGGCACTTTAACCTAGATGACATTCATAGGGAAAACCACGAAGGAAGTGTAGTCAGGGAAACCGTTGATATAACTTCCATCCAACTGGAACACCAAAGTCTTGTCTTTCTTCATCCATCCCATGGACCTTCTCACATCTCTGTTTCTGGTGAGGAGGAAAGAAAATCCAGGAAATACTCCCCATGTCTTTTTTTTTTTATTTCTGTCACTCTCACTTTCTTTGGATTAAGGCAAATTTCCCTACCTCTTTCATGGGCCATGGAGAGAAGCCTCACTTTGCCATTGGCTTTTCGAGTTGATGGGATGATTCTTCATAACTAGATTATGGATGTTATATTAATCTCTCTCTCTCTCTCTCTCTCTCTCTCTCTCTCTCTCTCTCTCTCTCTCTCTCTCTCATTCTCCCTCTCTCATTCTCTTTCTCTCTCACTGTTGCTGTCTCTGAATTTGTCATTGTCTCTCTCTGTTGCAAACTGTCTCTGTCCCTCTCTGTCTCACTCTGTCTCTCAGTTTCCTAGACTTCAGGGTTTGGACATGGAAAAATTGATCGAGTAGAATAATGTCTTTTCTATTTGGTAGTCCTCTAGTTACCAACATCACAATCTGCCTCTTCTTCTCTCCCCTTCTTTCCACTCTAACCCTGTACTTAACCTTATCTTTCTTTTTTGTAAAAAAATATTTTTGTTTTAGGAATTTAACAAACATCAATAAGCATCAGTATTTCAGTATATAAAAATAAAAAAGGGATTATATACAAAACCAAATCTTATTTATACAGAATGATATATTTAAATGTATATTGAATTCAACATAATAAGAACAAAATTGCTCTTCTTGTCTCTATATCTTTCTGGACTTCCTTCTGCTCTCTTCTTATATTTTTAAAATGTTCCATTGATATTGGTTTTTTTAATCACTGTAATGAACCACAAACTCTTTTTGTGTGTGGGGGGTCAATGAGGGTTAAGTGACTTGCCCAGGGTCACACAGCTAGTGTCAAGTGTCTGAGGCTGGATTTGAACTCAGGTCCTCCTGAATCCAGGGCCGGTGCTTTATTCACTTTATCTACTTTATCCACTTTATCCATTGTGCCACCTAGCTGCTCCCCTCAATGAAGAAAAACAAATTAATATTGTTGTCTTATCTGAAAATGTATGTTTTATTCTGTACCTCTAGTCTGTCATGATTTGGGAAGCATATTTTCAGCATCAGTCTTCTGAAGTCATGATGTGATTTACACTTTTCCAAGACCTTAAAGCACCCAGAAAAGCCAACACATGTTCTTTGTCTTCTCAGTCAGCAAGCATTTATTAAACACTTAGTATGTGTCAGGCACCATGCTAAACCCTAGCAATAGAAAGAAAGGAGAAAAAAATCCTTCTCTTTAGAAGCATACATTTCTACATTTGGTTTTTTACCATTCAGTTTTGTTTTATTTTCAGTTCTCTCCATTCTGTCACTCCACCCCTATCCATTAAGACAGCAAGAAAAATAAAAACTTTTATAACATGTATGGAGATTGGTAGTATGTTACATGAGGGGCAGCTAGGTGATGCAGTGAATAGGTTGCTAGGCTTGGGGTCAGGAAAGCTCATCTTCTTGAGTTCAAATCTGGTCTCAGGCACTTACTAGCTGTGTGACCCTGGACAATTCACTTCACCCTGTTGGCCTCCATTTCGTCATCTGTAAAATGATCTGGATAAGTAAATGGTAAACCACTCCAGTATCTCTGCCACAAAAACACCAAATGGGGTCAGGAAGAGCCAGACAACAACAACAAAATCATTATTGCATCATGAATCCATGGTAACTGTGGTAAGTTCCATTTTGTTAATCAGATTTCCAAACAAAGGCTTTCAGTGTTGCTTGTCTTTACAGTGTTGTTATTACTGTATGTATTGTTCAAGGACCATATATTCTGATGAAGACAACACACACATGTCTCAGTATATGCAAAATGTATACACAATATAGGAAGCTAATCTGGGAGGGGAAGTTCTTCTCAGCTAGGAGGACCAGGAAAGACCTCTGGTGGAAAGAGATTTGAGCTGTCTTAAAGTAAGCCAGGAAACCTGAGAGGTAGAAATGAAGGATGTAGAGCAATCAAGGCATGGGTAACAGGGAGCACAAAGGCCAAAAGTGGGAGAGAGAATGTCATATTCAAGGAATGGCAATCAGGTATTGGTGTGCATGGAGGGGAGTAAAGGGTCAGAAGGCTGGAGAGGTAGGAAGGGGAGAAAACAGGAGGGTGTATTTTTAATCCTGACTCATTGAAGCTCCTTAAGCAAGAGTGATGGTGTTAGTGGGGGAGAGGGAGAGGAGGTGCTTGGCATGATATCTTCTCTAAAATTGGCAACTGGCATCCCTTCCCTAGCCAACCAACTGAGGTAACAGTTGTAGTTGCTCCTCTGGGAACAGCACAAACCTGACTCCTAGACACTTACGCATGCCTTCCTTCCTTTGCCAAATGAAATAGAATATCAGTGTATTTTCAGGGCCATTCTACCAATAGGACTCCTACCACCACCACCACCCGAGATCCCAATCAAGATCCATTTCATGGTCTTTTCATTATAAGAGTTTAGCAGTCTCAAGGTTTAGTTTCCACAAGCATGACATTTCCTATCCCCTAACCTGCCTTCATAATCTGCTATGACTGACCCATTCTGGCTTGGTCTCTGCACACTATAAAAGCTTCCCTTTAGAGCCTTATGGGGGCGAAAAAAAAGAAAGGAAAGGAAAAAATAAACAAACATATATCTGAAGCTTCCCTTGCAATTTTTAAATAGCAAGGAGGGAAGAGATATGGATGCAGAAGCCTTGGGGACCATAGGGGCAGGAGGAACAAGGAAGAACAGTTGTGTTATCTCAAGGTCTCAGACTAAGGAAGTTCAGAGCTTGGCACCTCACTGCCTCTGGTTGTCTGGAGATTGGACCAGAGAAAAGCTTTGGGGCCAAAAGACCTGACAAAAGAGGCCAGGGAAGAAGCTACAACTGGGGTAAACAGAGATTGAGGACACATGTCCTCTGCTTCCATGATGTGGCTGCCAGGAATCCCAGAAAACTCTTGCATTTGAGGAGAGAAAAACTGGTCCCATTACAGATGGCTTAATTGTTCATAGTGACCAGGCTTGTTCTCTGGCCAAGCTAGACTTGGACAGTAGCTCACACTTGGCTATGTTAGCTCTCATTGTCTGATTTAGAAAAGAAAATTATTCTCTCAGAGGCCTCTTAGGGAGTTCTGACCAAGTGTTTCCCACCCCTACCTTCTCCAAACCTAGATGTAATTTATGCTTTTAACATTATCTGTACCCCAGCATCTGGTAGGAGTTGAGGATTGCAGAAATGCAGACTCATGGTGGTACTGTTTGTGCATAAAAACAACTATGGATAATAAAATTCTGAGTATGCAAATTGACTACCACCAGACTATAGCCTAGATTCTTGCCCCCATCCTACTGGGAACCTGTGACTCACCAGTGATTGATTTGTGAGCTCACATGTTCCTAATGTCCCTCCTCTCTAGATCCCAAGATTAGACACATTAACTCATTGTGCTGGTTCTCACTACAAAATTTCCCCCCATATCCAGAATTCCTTGATATTATTTATTGGTTCAAATTCTATTTTCATTGTCAGAACTGGGCTTGGCACAACAGGTCCTCCCTTCTCCTCAGGTCCCCAAGCTCACCCTCAAATCAGAATTCCTCATATGACCCTGTTTTTCTTCTTGATTGGCCAATGCCTTTCAAATTTCCCTTCCTTGGCACAGTCAATGGTTCACCATTGCTGATTCATCACAACCCCTATTCAGTAAGTATCTTTCTTATATAAAACACATCCTTGAGGTATGATTTAAGACTGTTGTAAAACCATAGAGTTATAGATTCTGAGTCAGATTAGCTAAAATTAATTAACTCAACAATCTGTCAGATTATCTAAAATGAATCATTATCTGCCCCCTACAAAAGTCAGGAATAATCTGAAAGTATAGGATTTTATTTGATATTACTCACTCATTCAGAAGAAATTCTTATTTATATCCCAGTGAAATCTGAAGAAAATAAGTTTGCCTTTTTTTCTAACGTCTTTCAATAAATAAAATAATTTATAGGTAACATCTTTAGTTTCCAGTTGGAAAATTATGCAAGAAATTCACCCAAAGAAGCCATATTTCATGAACTTCCCATGATATTTTCCTCTTGAGCTTTCAACTTGTTTTTTACTAACAAATTAGGAAAAAAATTTATGTTAATTTCTTTTTTCTGTCAGCCAACAATTAAACTTTATAAAATTTGCTCTGTCTCCCTGACCTGATGTGGGTTTACAGATAACAAAAAATCTTTAATATGTACTGGTGTCTCCTTTCTGAGAGTTTGAGTTTGCAAGTTAGATTGAATAGTTCTTAATAATTATAAATTATAGTTTAGGTAAAAAGTTTTAAAATGGGAAATAAGGTTGAAATATTAAAGGTCATGGGAAAAATCATGTTTTATTTTGTTTTTACTTTCTTAACTGCTCTCTTCTTAAGTAACAGCATTGCCTGACTCATATATATGACCTTTCTCCTTCCTTTGTATATGACATATTCTCTCATTCCCACCTCTTTCTTTGTTTCTCTCTGTCTCTCTACCTCCCTCCCTCTTCCTCTCCCTCTCCCCTTAACTCCCCCCCACATACACACATATGCTATTACATATACATAGGCTCACAAGATAGTTAATTTATCCCAAGTGGGTATGTAATCCAACTCCTCCATTTGCTATGTCAGAGGCACAGAAAAGTTTAATGATTTGAGTAATGTCATATAAATGGCATTGTGAGTACTTAAATTCAGGACCTCTGATTCCAAGTCCTATGTTAACTCCAGTGTACAAGACAACCTCCTTTGTGTGTGTTTTATGTTGATACAGGCTTTTGAAATGTAGAATCCACTGTATATGTGCACCTGCATACATACAAAGAGAGAAAGCATGGCAGTGTGGATAGAGAATTCATCTTAAAATCAGGAAAAGCTGAGTCCAGGTTCTTCTTCTAGTCATTATTAGCTGAGTGACTATGGGGATAATTACATTTTAGTATCCCAGGGAACTCTTTAAAACTATAAATTATGGGGAAATTGATGATAGTATGGTGGAAAGAACATTGGCTTTTGAATCCGAGGTCCTCCATTCACATCCCACCTTGGATGATTCGAACCCATGTGACCTTTGGCAAATCATATAATTTCCCTAGGTGTTAGACTATATCTAGAATATAAAAGTGTTTGGAACAGATATGTTTGAAAGTATCTTCTATCTTTCCCTATGGAAAGATAGAAGATACATATGTATGTACATATGTATGTGTTTGTTTATATATGTATGTGTTATATATATAGATGCACATATATTCATGTTATATATCTATATATGTGTGTATGTGTATGTATGTATGTGCATCTATATGTATAAATGTGTACATATGCATAATGAGAACTTCTGTCTCTTCACCCTCCCATTCACAAGTATTCGCAGGTATATTTCTGACTTGCTCACTAATCTGAAATATATAAGAAAATGGATATGGGAACAAGCAACAAAGGTGAATTTACCTTTTTTAATAGATGTTTATGTCCATTGTTTTCTTTTTACCCTATGAACCCATGGTCTTTCACGGGTAATAAGTTAGAATACTATTTGCTGGCACATTAGTACCTGGACAGGGGAGGGAAAATGTAAGTATATGATCAATTTGTTTTTTTTAATTATAAAAGTGTTTCATTATTTTCCAGTTACATGTAAAGATAGTTTTCAACATTTATTTTCAGAAGATTTTTATTTCCAAAATTTTCTCCCTCCCTCCCTTCCCTACCCCCTCCCCAAGACAGAAAGCAATCTGATATAGGTTATATATGTACAATCACATTAAACATATTTCTGCATTGATCAAATTGATTCTTCAACTTTGACCTTTGTACTGTGGCTGCTGGCATTAATCAACTTCTACCTGTACCCTGATGGGGTAGTATAATCATTGGGTAGTGTTAATAGCTATTTTTTGCATGCATCTGCTCTTAAACTCAAGATTATTTCAACTCTTTTGTGAGTCATGCTCCAATGCTTTACCCAGCCAGTTCAGTTTATGTGTTTCTTTAGGTTAAATCTATTTCTTTGGATACTTTATTCACTACCCAGCAGGAATATTCCATGTCCTGCTTTATATTTTGATTAGAGAGAATAAATTTCTTTCTTCTTCCATTAGGCCAATGCTGTGTAGATTACTCTGGAGCTTCAGTTAGTTATACAAGTGTGGTATGGCAGAGCTGGCAACTTTTCTGCTAAATTCTTGCATCCATGCCCAAATCATGATTTCATTTTAAGTATCAAATGACAGTTCTACTGTTATTAAAAGCTGATATATGGTTAAGCACTAAGTGAATACTGACTATCTGGGTTAAGAATTTAGAGGTGTGAAATAGTTTGCCTTTAATTATTCCCACAAGTAAGCTGCAGTTCAAGAAATTGATGACTAATCATGCTTCTGTCAAAGTTTTATGGGGGCACCAGGTAAGGGGAAGAAGGTTTCTGCATCTTGGATCAAACCTACCTCTTCACAGTGGTAAGAAAGGGTGGATGGTGACAGTACAGTGGCAACAGTGAATAAGACTGGTTGATGTTGGGAAATGGCGCTACAAGCTCCCATCGTGTTCTGTCCTGGATTTTTCATCCCTTGTATCATTATTGGTGATTCAGGTGTGATCCTAACTGTCTATGTCATTCTAAAGAACTGGTTCAGGTTGCTACAGAGCCCATACAGAGTGTGTACCAGAATCTGAAAAGTCAGTGATCATGAATGCAGTGGTCAAATTCATCCACAAGCTCCATAATTGTACCAGCTAAGTGTACTTTCCCCATCCCTACAGAAGGGTGCCAGATAGTAGATGGCAGTAAGACATAATAAGAAGATAGAGGGATCATTCTGGGATGGAATAGACTGGAGAGGTTGGACAGAAGCCTTAATAAAATCTTTGATTAGGATTGAATTTGAATCTTGAAAGTAAGATGAAATTTGAATAGAAGGGATTGGAAAGATTGTCTTCCTACATACATGTTAGAGTCACATGTTTAAAACTAGTGCATGTGACCCTATTATGTCCTCAAGCTATCATTCTATATCTCTCTTCCTTTTGGTGTTCAAAAATCTAGAAAAAGCCTCCACTTCCTCTTTTCCCACTCACTTCTCTACTCCTTGAAAATGCTTTCTCAAAGGTCACTAGTTTAGCTACTGCTAAATCTTATGGCCTTTTCTCATCCTTTGTTCTTGTTTTCTTGGCAGCAGTTTACTGCTGAATACCTCCTCCTCATGGGTACTCTCTTTCATCTGGATTTGCAGTGCATGGCATTCTCTAGTTCTCTTCCAACCTGTTTGACCAATCTGTAATCTGTCTTGTAAGATCATCATCCATGTCACTTCTCCAAATATGGGAATCTCCTCAGACTTCCCCCCCACCCAAGGGTCCTAAGAGTTCAATAATTATCTCTGTGCAAATGATTTGCAGATCTATAAATCCATCCTGAGGTGCTCATGACCCTTAGACCCACAGAACCAATCACTTATTTTACATCTTCAGTCATTTGTCCATAATGCATCTTGAACTCAATATATTCAAAATGGAACTCATTCTCTTTCCAGCTATAAATCCATCTTTCTTCCACATTTCTCTATTTTGGGAACATCCCCTTCCCCATCCGTCCTTTCTTGTAGGCTCAAAACCTTGAAATCAATCTTGCCTCCATCCTCTTTTCCCAATATCTAATCAATTACCAAGTCATGTTGCTTCTATATCCACTACGTATTTCATGTCTATCCAATATCTCAAATCACATGGGTATCCCTTAAATTAGGCTGTCATTTCCTTTAATTTGGAATGATATAAAAATCTCCTAATTGGACTCCATATTTTTAATCTTTCTCCTCTGCTTCCTTCCTCCATATAGCTCCTTAAATAATCTTTCTAAAGGATGTATAACAATGTCATTTTGTGGTTGAAGAAAATTCATTGAATCCCTTTTGCCTCTAGGATAAAATAAAAGTTCTCAGGTTGGAATTTAACATCTTTCAAAACTTAGGTTGCCTTTCCAGGTTTATTATGTGTTAATTTCTTTGATATATTCTATGTGTTTGCCATAATAATATACTTTTTGTTTCCCAAACTCAGTATTCAGTCTCTCTTTTCTCTGTGCTATTATACAGGCACATGGCTGTGGTTCAATTCTTCCTTACTTTCCTGTCTTAGCATTGTTTAAATTCATTCAATGGTCTGATTTAGTGCCCATAGCCTTTCCTTTTGGTCAGTGGTGTGCATTTGGTGTTCTTTTCTTTCTCAAATTGTTTATGCCTCTGCTTATTGGTTTACATTTTTTATTACCTCAGTGGAAGAGAAACTTCCTGAAGGCATAGACTTTTAAAAATTTTGTTCTTGAATTCCCCACGGTGTCTTATACAAAATAGAAGCTTAACAAGTGCTTATTATATTGGACTGGAGAGTTGAAAGACAGAAACAAAACACATCAGAAGACTAGTCAAACTTCATTGGAATAAGGAGTTCATGAATGAAAATGGGAGGAAATACAGTTGGAAAAAAAGAGTAACTATGTCATTGAGGGCCTCAACCCACATGGCATAATGTGTAATGAGTTGGGTGAGGAGAAAACTATTTTCAGATTTTTAAAAATTTTCCCTTAACCTAAGTCCTAGTGCATTTGACTCTATTATCAATCAGTAGCCTATGCACCTTATAATGAAAGTGCAGTCAAAACTTCTGAAATCAGATTTTTTTTGTGGCTAAAACTCAGTGTCCCTAATTAACACATTCTTCCTTGTATTACTGACTACTTGGTTTTTATGATTCTTAGCAAGGGTTCTTACAAACCCTTGAAATTTTTCCACTTTCTACACTCTGTGTTATATTTCTCCTAGTGAAATGCTCAAGTCTTTTGATTATTGGACAGGTACATCTTCTTTACAGATCCTTACAAAACCCAAATGTATACATGCCCTGTGGGGCTACATCTGTTTGTGTGACAGGGAGTCCCTGGAGCATTAGGGGTTGGGACTGTGGAAATGTGATAGACTATCAAATGTTTGTGTCCCAATAAGACTTGATTTAAATGCAGATATCCTTGGGCACTGGATGAGTTGATAAAAGAAGAAAGTGGCAAATTGTGGTATCTGAACAGACAAGGCATGAAATGATGGCAAAAACACAAAAGTTATAGTTGAAAATTTCTTCACAGTTACCTAGAAAAACACAGGAGCCCTGCTCTTCTGAGAGTCAGCTTGTTGAAAGACTATTCTGTTCATTAGTCATGTAGAATAAAATGAACTCTAACTTCTCAGCAGTAATTGAGGAAACAATATAGGAGCTTCTGTCAACAACTAACTATGCTCCTAGAAGAAGTCCTAAAACTATGACAACTGGATGTATGGAAAACTGATGTTGCTTTGTTTTAATTGGGCCCTCACTTTTGCTTGGCAATATATTCTTTCTTCTTTGGAAGAAGAATGCACTCCCTACAATGGTTGTTCTAAACCCTCTCTTTTCTTTCAAACCACCCTCTTTACCTTTTTTTTGGAAAGGACTTTGCCTCTTACTTTACCAAGGAAATAGCTACTTTGCATGATTTTCATCTTTTCTCTTATTATACATTTCAAAAACCTTTATCATCATGCATTATTCTCTCTTTTCTCTAGTTTTGGACAAAGAGGTGGCCTGTTTTCTTACCAATATGGAGCCCTCCCCTCTGTTCTTAAATTATATCTTTGGTAAAACTGATTGATTACACACATAATCTTTGATATGACTTCCAGTTTTAAAGTTTCATGAATATCTCATTCTATGAAATATCATCTTTCCTGACCATCTTTTATGCCAATGAAACAAAAACATTGTTTAATTGTCTTATTATGCTGATTGAAACATGCAATTCATCCTATTTTCCCAAGTTTTAAGTGGTTGCAGGATTTCCTCCAAGACGTATCCAATATATGTACTTTATTTAAAGAATATTTGTTGGGATCTAACATTGTCTAATACTCCTGTAAATGTAGGATGACAGGCAAGAGAAATTTTGGAGGTAGAATTAACAGGAATTTGACTTGAGATCAAGAAGGGAAAAGAGTGGTGTCAAAGATAAATTCAAAATTTCAAGTTCAGAGAACTGGAGAATGATGGTGCTATTGATCATGAAGAGGGGTTCTGTAAAGTCAGTGAATCACTTTGGTTTTAAATATGTTGAACTTTTGAGGTTCAGTCAAGACAGGTGGAAATAGCTAGTGCCATTTTGAGGCAACTCAGAAATGTATGATCATGGGTCATGAGAGATATTAGGCCTGTAGTTGGAGTCATCCAACATGGGCATGATGAAATCATGTGAGTGAATGAGAGCTCATGGGTGCAGGGAAATGAGTGATAAGTAGGGATAGGTTGAGAAATATCTCTTTTGCAAAGACATGGAAGGTCACTAAATCAATAAACATGTTATTAAATGCCTACTTTGTGTCAGGCATCTAGGTGGCACAGTAGATAGAGTGCTAGCCCTACAGTCAGGAAGACTCATCTTTCTAAATTCAAATCTGGCCTCAGACACTTCCTAGCTGTGTGAATTTTTCTGGAAAATGAAATGGAAAATGAAATGACAAATCATTCCAGTATCTCTGAAAAAAAATCAAGAACACAACAACCCTTATGGGGTCACAAAGAGTTGGACAATATGGATAAAACAACTTACTTGTGTCAGGCACTGGGCTAACTACTGGAGATATAAAAAAAGTAAAAGATAGTCCATTCCCCTAAGGATTTCATAATCTATTGACTAAAAAAGGAGAGATCTCCTTTGAAGTGATAGGAAACATAGAGGAGATTTTGTGTGTTATAGCTATAGTGATGTGTTATAAAAAAGGATAGTGTGGGGGGCAGATAGGTGATGCAATGGATAAAGCATTGGCCCTGGACTCAGGAGGACCTGAGTTCAAAACAGGCCTCAGACACTTGACACTTGCTAGTTGCATGACCCTAGGCAAGTCACTTAACCCTCATTGCCTGCAAAAACAAAACAAAAACAAAAAAAAAGGGATAGTGTGAGGGATATTTGTTTTTTGGTCTTAAATTCATCAGTTAAGAGTTCAGAAGTTTGAGAAGCTTTGGCACAATTGTTGTGAAGAGACTCCTAGGGAATCGACAAACAATGAATAAGAAATTGCAGAAATGATTGTCTAGATGAAAATAGATGGTATTTGTGATGTCTCAGGGAAGTCTACTACCATGATTTTCTACAGTCTGCATGGAGTAATGGAACATATGCTGTGGGCCATCAAGGATTAGCAGAAGGTTTAGATGGCCAGTGGTGCTCCTAAGGGAAGCAGGGGAAAAAGCCTTGACTGGATAGGGATAAAGGGTGGGGAATAAGGACTAGTTAGTTACCTGGATAAAGTTTCAGGCATCCAGGGATTTGATGCCCTATTGAAGGTAAATATATGGGTGAGCTTTGGGAGAGTGGAGGATAGGGAAGGCAATGGAGAGTGTGGTCAGAGGGGAACAGGATCATGTCTCATATTAATATTTGGAGTCAGTCAGTCATCAAATATTAATTAAGCATCTGCTATGTACCCAGCACTAGGGATACCAAGAAAGGCAAAAGCATTCCAGTGAAGATCTCTCAAGTTTCAGGCTATAACTTGTTAGCAAGTATGTAAGTAACATATAATGGATTTGGAGGTATGAACACACAAGGATGTTAAAGAGCTAGCATAATGATGGAGAGAACAGGTATATTTACCAAAGCATTCACTTGGCCCCTTCACATACTCAGTCCTCTTTTCCCTCCATTCTTTCCTTAAGTAATCAGAACTGCTGGAGTTAAAGTGCAAATTCCCAGATACTCAGTTGAAAACTAATGTTTGGCTTTCCCTTATTCCCCTATGACACAAAAGATTGTATTACTTTGGTTTTTGTTGGCTTGTTGGTTTTGTTATGTTGTGAGGGTGTTTTGGGAGGGCGAAACAGTGGTGAGACAGGACCTGTGTTTTCATTGGTGCAGGGAACTAGACATGTGAAATTCCCCCAAACAACTGCTGCTCTGGAACTTAAGGTCTCACACAGTCAGCATATGTCACAGACAAGACTTGAACCCAGGTCTCTGGTTGCAAAGCTGGTTTTCTCTCCCTGGCCACAGTGCCTCTTTTTTTAAAATGTAAAGTACCACCTAATTTGGGGGCAGTTAGATGACAAAATGGACTTGGAATCAGGAAGACTTATTTTCATGAGTTCAACTCTGGCCTCAGACTAGCTGCATGACCCTAGGCAAGTCACTTTACCCTGGTTGCCTCAGTTGCCTCATCTACAAAATGAGCTGGAGAACAAAATGCTGAGAAAACCCCAAATGGGGTGAGAGAGTCATCTAGGACTGTAATGGCTGAATAACAAAACCACATAATTTGGCACCTAATTACACACATTCCCTTTTATACTGTTGCATGAGTGTCACTCATTAGTTAGACTTCAAGCTCTTAAAGGTCAGGAGCCACATCTTGCTTTTCTAATGTATCACCCACCCCTTCCAGCACCTAACACGATGCTGCCTATACAGTCAAAGTTCCACATATATACGTTGGATAATTAATTAGAGTGAGGATGGATTGGTGGGACACAGCTTGCAAAGTAGCTATCAAAGGAGTTGTAATGCATTCTTTTCATGTGATTGGCCAGTTGATGGCAAAGCAAGGATATGTGAAGTATCTCTTAGTTTGGTAGTGTGGAGAATTCTTGGTATGGGGAATTTCTTTGCCAGCTATTGTCAGTGTTTAAATCCTAGGGAGTTGTCAGAGACACTTCAGGTTAAGTGATTTGCCCAGGGTCACGTGGCTGGCAAATATCTGAGGCAGGACTTTATCTTGGGTCTTTTAGATTCTAAATCCGACCCATTTTCTAGAATGTAGCTGATGATGCAGTGGATAGAGTGGTGGTCATGGTGTCAGGAAAACTGGAATTCAAATGTGGCCTCAAAGAGTTACTAGCCATATGATCCTGGACAAGTCATCTGACTTCTGCTTGCTCACTTTCCTCAACTGTAAAATGAGGGAAATAGTAGCACCCAGCCTTCCAGGGTTGTTGTAAGGATCAAATGGAATATTAGGAAAAACAAGCTTAGCATATATGCCCATCATATAGTGAGTGATATATAAATGCTTGTTCCTTTCCCCTTCCCTATCCATTGCACCATACTGTCACTAATTATATTTTATTCTTATCAACATAATACTGAGCTAATAGATTGACTATACCCTATAGATGATATTGCAACACCTTCTCTTATATTTACCCAGCTGTCCAAATGGTTTTTATTAATACATATAGATTAAATTCTGTACTAAAAACCAGTACAAAAATAATCTCCTTTCACCAAAGAGATCCTCCTTTCCCAACTGATTACCCTCTTCATTTGAGCAATCTGTTATACAACACCTGCACCCTTAAAGTTTTTTTGATTTGTAAAACTGCTTGTGGCACCCAGCACTTATTAATGGGGATGATACATTTACATTAGACTCGAATGCACCCCAGCTTCAACACAATAAAGCAGTTCTATTTATGTAAATATGGTCTTTATATGAGTTACAGAATATAAGGCCATTGTGTCATCACAATACACAGACATATACACCTCTGATCTCTTGAATCACCCTTCCTGGGCTCATCTGTCTCTTTCTATTGTTTACTCTTAAATACGTAATATTTGGGTGTCCTTTCAGCAGGCGAGGATTCATTTCAGACACTAATGAATTTAAAAATATGCTTTTGCCTTGTCCATTTGATACCCAGCCCTGCAATTTGACTTTCAGCATTTGTTTCTGTCTCAGGCTCCCGTCCTTCTCCTTCCTTTCCCTTTCTTCCCTCCCCTCCCCACCCCCTTTATTATATTTTTTATTGAAGGCTGAGATGAGCCAGTTGCTGCATCATGGGCCCATTACACTTCCTAACAATTCCATTTGCACCTTATTGTTTGTCTTATTGCTGGAAAATTCAGGTGATTCATCATGCCTGAAGAAGCACCTGATCCCAATTCCCCTGATATCATGATCACTATGTGACAGGAATACAGTAGCAGTGGTGGCTTTCAGAGTCTAAGAGGCCAAGGTGATAACTCTTTGGGGACTCTTAGCCTCTCAAGTATTGATGAGTTCCATTTTTGTAACAATGTGTTTTTCTCCCCCACCCCTTCCCCTCTTGCTTTCCTTCAACAGCCCTCTGAGTGTGGAGAAGGGGAAGAAGTTGATCAAGGATGTGGCATATCTACTGAAGTTGCCCCCAACCACCATTATAGATGTCAGGTAGGTACCTGAAGGAGGGGGGCATCCTTTGATTGTATCCTTGCATCACATTGCAGTCAGTTTCACAAATCAAAGCATGAGAGAAAGGAGAGGTACTTGAGCTTTTGTTAATTATATCAAAGAGAATCTGTTTGGAAAGGAGTGAAGAGGGAAATCCCAGTGGTTCAGGGTAAGTTATTTAAATAGGAAGTGAAACCAGAGTTTAATTATAAAACATCTGGAATATTCTCCGAAAGGAAAGATAACTTAGCTAGAAGGTATGAAATGAGATGGATGAAAAGAAGGCAGCCAGTCTTCATTTATTAAAGTCTTTGGGGGTACACAGCCCTTGTCACTAGTGAACATATAAAAGATTTGGGCTATTTGATTCCTTTTACTTAGGAATTTACAAACTACCTGCAAAACAGGATGTACACCCAGGAAACAGAGAAACATATTTTGGGATTGGCATATCAACAAAGAAGCACATTAATATAGCATTACCCAAGCACATAAGCACTGGGGAGATCATGGGTAGGAAAGAAGAAACATGAGAAATCAATTGTGGAAGGCTTCCTGGAGAATATGAAGATGGAAAGAAGTTCTGAGAATGAGTGTACCATAATTGTTCTTGAGCTGGCCTCAAAGTCAGAAGACCTGGATTCAAGTCCTGTGCTGCTACAATTAGACAAAATACTTCTAGACAAAAGGCAAATGATTTGATTTTTTTTTTTTTTGGTGAGGCAATTGGGGTTAAGTGACTTGCCTAGGGTCACACAGCTAGTATTGTTAAGTGTCTGAGGTCAGATTTGAACTCAGATCCTCCTGAATCCAGGGCCGGTGCTCTATCCATTGCGCCACCTAGCTGTCCCATCTCTTGATCTTTTAATGGTCATTTTCTAATTTTGCAATGATTCCCTCCCATAGGTGGTTCTCATAAAGGACTTGAGAAAATAGCAAATGCCTGATGAAAAAAAGAATCGCCCTTGAGTCTTGCTCTCTTATCATTTGGTTTCTTTTAATGGACCTTTTATGAATGAGTATTTCTCATAATGAGATTTTGTGGGTTTGTGCATATGGGAGTTTTCTGAGAGAGGCAAGGGGGAGTTCTTGAACAGCAAGCCTTGTGCCAAAGTGGATCATAGTGTAACACTGATTTTTTATGCAATAGTAATGACTATAGCTGTAGTAATGGTTCCCTGATGACTTGGAAAATCCTTCGCAATTCAAGTCAGCTCAGATATTGATACTGTCATTGATGTAATTTTGGGCATGGCAGACCTAAATATATTTGAGAAATTGCTATTCTTGAAGCATCGTCATCTTTTGATCTTTAGTTGACACATTTTAATTTGACTTGGTTTTGGAAAAAAGGGTGGGGGCGGAAGTCATGGTAAAAACCCACTTTATTGTACTAAAGGACTTTAACACCATCCCATTACGTAAAATTATAAGAGATGCTTATGTTTGTAAATGAATTCTCCTTTGAGTTAAAACATGCGATAATAATTCAATATGCTCCCCTCATTAGAAAACTGAAAGCAACCCAAAGAAAGAGATATTTTGTTAGATTGTATGATCTGGTTAGACAAATTCATCAGACAGACTAGTCATTCTTTTTGAGTAGTCCTGTATTACTTTATGTGCTTTTTTGCTTTTAAATGGAATTGTCATGTTTGAAATATGACAAGTCTCTAATTCTTTACTGTCCTCTTTTCTTCTCTTTTCTGGCAAAAGTGCTTACAAATGTACCTTCTTCCTCATCTTAGTAAATTTTCACTTAGCCTACTGGCTCCAGTAAAATTCCATCTATCCAAAACACAAAGAATAGAAAGTTGGAATAATCACATGTCCTATGTTCTTTTTTACAAAAAAGAAACAAAAAATGAAGAAAATGACTGATGTCAGGGATCTGGTTTTTTTGTTTTATTTTGTTTTGTTTTTTAAGAAGTAGCTCTCAGGTTACATCAATGGGGTCAGTAAAAGTCCAATTACTGACACCTTTTACATCTACAGGCTGCACAGTGATAATTGGTGTTCAGGATGATGGCTCCCACTCCTCCCAGGAACCTTCTGAAGTGTGAAGTGTCTTCTCATTTACTCCACAGTGTGACCCCTCTAACCATGCTGGGTCTTGGCAGCATCACACCAGAAGAAGGCATCACTGGGAGTCTTGTTGGACCAAGACAGACTCGGTAGCCAGAGAGCAAGGGGTCTTCGACAAGAATTCAATCATTAGCGAAGGGTGCGTGGATACCATGATCCCATTGGGGAATTAGGATCTCAAATGTGGCAAACACATTGTGTTTTGAGGATTTTAGAAGCACTTTCTTTACAGTGACTTTGTGAGCCAGGTGGGCCCCAGAGTTCTAAGTAGTTAGCCCAAATCAAAGGATAATGCAGATCAACATAATATGAAGAAACAGTTGAAAGTCAGTCAACAGGTACTTTTTATTCACTTACAATGTGGCAGCTTACATGGTGTTAAGAATTGGGAATACAAAGAAAGCAAGACAACCACCACCACCATCCAAAATTAGTCAACATACAAACAAGCACATAGTAAATATATGTAATATAGATGGAAGATAACTTTAGCAAGAAGGTGCTAATTGCTAGAGAAAGGGAGCTGAGAATGGTATTGGTAGTGATGGTAGTAAAAACCTCTTACACAAAGTCAAATTTGAATTGTCTTAAAGGAAAACAGGAAATCTTTGAGTTAGAGGTGAGGAAGGAGAAAATTCCAGGCAATAGAATAGTCAGTGTGAATGTATGGAGTCAGGAAATGGAGTGTCCTATGAGAGCAACAGCTAGTAGGCCATTGTAGCTAAATCATAAAGTGTGAAGAGGAATGAGGTATAAGAACTTGGGGAAGGTAAGAAGGGGCCAAGAGATCCATAGAATCCAAGTCCCTGGAAATTAGGTAGTAGGGCACAATAACAATAGGACTCAAGAAATCAGGTGTAAGGGCCAAATTTAATATGAGGAGAATTAATTGGGTGGCTCACCATAATATTGGGGTTCAGAAAATAATGAGGGACTTCTAGGTCCAAAGTTTCCTCTCTTCCAAACTGCCTTTTTAAGTTATTTCACCCAGGCTAATAAGAAAGGAGATTAACAGCCTCCTTTCCACAAACAAATCAGGTTTTATTAATGGGAATAAAACATACAACAAAGGGAAGTTAATAAAGCCAGGGACAAAGGAATAGGGGAAGAGAAAAATGGATAAGCTCCCTGGCTCTAGCAAAAACTGACTCAATGCCCAAACTTGCTTCCAGCTCAGCTGATTTGAAGACCTGGCCTTGTTTCTATTAGCTCACCACCTGAGGTCCGTAGTTTCTATGGGAGTCAGCTGTGCAGCCCCTCTCCAGTCTGTGCTCAGAAGCTCACCAACAGGAAAGAGAGAGCTCCCAACCTCAGCAGTCTCTTTTCTACCTTTTCTCTCCCTCCCCCAAAAGAGAGGTCCTTCAAGCTGGATGGCTTAGAGTGGTCCCCCTGCTGACATCAACAATATGTGTCACTCAGGGCAGGCCAGGTATGACCTATATCTAATCATCCCAAACAATACTAAATCAATCAGGTGGGACCCCTGGGTGTCTGCCAGATTCCATTATTTTATCACAAAGGTATGAAGGAACTCTATAATAATGGTTGAAATATTCAGTACTTATAGGTCAAAATGGAGAACAGTAGCTGAAGCATTACCAACTATCTTGTTTTGTGCCCAGAATTTGAGAGTACTGGTCAGGTTTGCTCTGAATCAGTGATATGACCACGGTTTTTTGATATCTTTGATAGCAACTGATTTAGAGAGCAAGGCATCCTTGGGGATTCTAATGCCAACTCAGCCATTCTCCTTACTATGGGATGAACACAATGTGCTTATCTGACTCTGATCTTAGGTTTATTCTCAAATCCTAAGTGTTTTATCATTTCCTTTTCCTTTTCTTCTTTAGAGTACCCATTCACCTCTCCATAGTTTTATAAATCTTATTCATTCTCCAGGCTCTTTTCCTTTTAAGTCAACCTTATTCAATTCCTAGATAACCCAGATGATCAAGCCAATCTGACAAATATAAGTGCCCACTGTAGGTAAGGTACTGTATCCTAGGGGAACCAAGGCAAAAAAAAAAATTGTGGCCCCTATCTTCAAGGGAATTTATAGTCTACTTCGAGGGATTTTTAATACCATTTATTGTATTTACTACTTATTTTGCCTTTAATAATTATTGTTCACCATCAACACATTTTATTAATGAATTAAAAGTCATTTTAAGTGCTTATGAGATGTCAAACACTGTATTAATCACTGGAGATAAAATTGCAAAATCAAAACCAATTCCTGCCCTCATGGATCTTACATTCCAGTAAAAGGAGACAAGTGTGTGTGTGTGTGTGTGTGTGTGTGTGTGTGTGTGTGTGTGTGTGTGTGTAAATAATGGCTTGGTATTTTGGCTTGGAAAACTTAAGTATTAGTGAGTGGAACAATATACTCACTGCAGAATGATATATTCTCATCAGACAATATGCCAATGCCCATATTGATTCTATTATGGTTCCAGTTCCTATTATGTATAAGGCACTGCTCTAGGTGCTGTGGGGTATTTAAAAAAAGAACAAGAATATCCCTACCCTTAAGGAACTTATAATCTAATTGGTGTAATATGAACACAAATAATGCTAATACAATTGACTGGACCTTACTGTAAATAAAGAAAAGGAATGTAATATAAAACTGAAAAAACAGGTTAGAACCAAACAGATTGTGCAGGACTTGGATGCAAGTACGTGAAATTTAGGCTTTATCTAGTGCACAACAGAGAGTTGTAAAAGCTTTTTGAGCAGAGAGGTGACTGGGTCAGCAAAAGAAAGCTTCATCTAGTAAAGGATAAGAGGCAGAGAGATTAAAGACAAACAGATAGGTAGGCAATTACCGCACTAGACCAGGTAAAAGGTAATGAGAGTCTGAACTAGTTGGTAAGCATGGAAAAGGAAATATTGCAAAAGACATTCCCTTTACTTTGCTAGTCATAAGTATCTGTACTGTTATTGCTTCATGTAAGGAAACGATGTTTCTTCATGAAGCTCAGAGGGGAATGTGAGAACCAGGGTGCCACCCCCTGCTGGAAAAGACATTGTGAGATGACCTTTTTCTAAGGTAAGACTGGCATTCCAGAAGCTGCCTGGTGTCAGAAGTTGCCTCTGTTCATAGAACTGCCTGTAAGTCATATCAATCAATGGACCAGCCAATTAGCTTGGAGTTGTGTGTGGGGACTGGCTGGATTCTGGTTCCACAGGGGCCTTCTGGGAGAACCAGCTGGGACTCTGTCTCTTTGGAAATGTGAGCTGCTAGGTGAAGGCTGGTTTTTCTCTCTATCTATCATGCATAGATCTGAGCTAGGTTTTTCCATTCTTTCAGAGACCTGTGCTCACTCTCTCTCTTCACTAACTTCTAATATGGTTTAATAAATACTTAAAAGCATCCACTGTTGCCAAATTTATCAGTAAATCTTAGCTAGTTCCCCCCAAACACACACTGTGGGGGCAGGTAAGGTGAACACGCATTAGATTTTATTCATCACAAGAGGAATAAACATGGCAAATGATTATATGTTGGTTAGGGATGGGGTGAAGGAGGGGAGGCAGGGAGTGAGTAAGGAGAAGTCTATGCTTCCTTAGGGCTTAGTTTTGATGACTGAGAAAAAGAAAGAAAAGTAATAATCAATAGAAATAGGAAAGTTCAGAAAAGTAGTTGGCAGAGAATATAATTCATGTTCTGGCTGACTTACTAGTATCCAGAGTCATCATTCTGTCTTCTTCCTCTGAGCTTTTGCAAAACTGTCCCCTATCCCCATAATGGATACCCTTCTCACCTTTGCCTCCCAGAATACCTGGCTTCCATCATGGTTCATCTATCGCTTCCTATGGGAAACCTTTCCCGATCCTCCCAGGTGAGAGTGTTCGATCCCTCCTGGTATAGTTCTGTGCTTATTTATCTGTTTATATGGTTTATTCCCCTTGCACAACCTCCCAGATAGAATATAAACTCATTGGGAGCAGGGTCTTTTATTCCTTGTCTTTGCATCCCAGTACATAATAAGAGTATAATTGGCTTGGAATTCAGAATACTATCTGAAGAGTAATAAGTTTTAGTCATTAACCAATTTTGAGAAAATTATCTGCAATAAGAAAACAGACATATTATAAAACTGGTCATTGGGTCCAAGTAGCCTGTATAATTAGTGGAGTGGGTAAGTGGAGATCAGAGACTGCATTACACCAAGTACTGTTTTAAAACTATCACCAACAATGTAGCATTGCTCTGTCATTGGACAGTTTTGTGTGGCACAGGACATGAGATGCTGTTGATTATTTTCACTTTAGCACGTATATAGTACCTAGGTGTTTATATGCTGTCCACCTTATTAAACTTTGAGCTTCTTAAGAACAGACTGTTGTTGTTTTTCTTTTTTCTTTCTCTTCCTTCCTTTCTTTCTTTCTTCATTGTCAGAAGCTAGAGGAGGGGATTGGTGAGATAGAGAGGCAGCCAAGTGTAAGTGTGAGGATTCTCAAATAGAGGAAGGAGACAAAATAGACCAGGGAGACTCTGGAAGGGAAGATAGGAGGGCACTTAGCACAGGACCTTGTGTATAGTAGACACTTAATAAATATTTATTGACTGACTTCTAGTCTCTAACACTTGCCAACTCTATGACCCTAGACCACAGATTCTTAGCTTTGCTTTTTTTTGTGTGGAAGGCAATGAGGGTCAAGTGACTTGCCCCCAGGGTCACACAACTAGTAAATGTCAAGTGTCTGAGACCGTATTTGAACTCAGATCCTCCTGAATTCAAGGCTGAAGCTTTATCCACTCTGCCACCTAGCTGCCCCCCTTAGACTTAATTTTTTTTAATTGCAGGGCAGTCAGGGTTAAGTGACTTGCCCAGGCTCACACAGCTAGTAAGTGTTAAGTGTCTGAGGTTGGATTTGAACTCAGGTCCTCCTGAATCCAGGGTCAGTGCTCTATCCACTGCATCACCTAGCTGCCCCAGATTTACTTTTTATCATATCAGACTTTGTCAGTCTGATAAACCTATAGTAGCCTTCTCAGAATAATATTTAAATGCCTAAAATAAAATACACAAGATTACAAAGGCAACCTATTATATTGAATATAGTTATCAAAATATCTGAAAAGCAAGTTTGTGGACCCCAGGTTAAGAACATCACCCTAGACTAATCATCTAACTTTGGATTTATGTGCCTCATTTTCCTTATCTGTAAAATTAGGAAAAGAATACTCATGGAACCTACCTGAAGAATTGGTGTGAATTTCAAGTAATATGTAAATACATATATACATGTGCAAATATAAATATATACAAAGATGTGCACATACATGTCTTTGTATGTAGGCACATTTATATGTGTGCATATGTAAAACGTGTATATAGATGTGTGTACATAGATGTGTACATAGATGAATGTATTTGTGTGTACATGTACACTTTTATCTAGATATATTTGTGCTAAATATCATATATTACAAAAATTATGTATAATTTTGTAAACTTTAAAACTTCTGCAGGAATATTGGCTATTATAATGATCCTTACATTATTTATTCAGTGTGTATTGAGCCCTGGCTATGTGTAAAGCACTGTGGCAGGTGCAGTATGTCCATCAACATTAGTTGGGATGTAGCCCCTGACCAGTTGGTACTTACCATCATCTGTTTTCACATTTCTAATTACATAATCACCTCCTGGAAACCAAGGATCATATCAAATATTTCCTTTACATCTTTCTGAGAGTTTAGAACTCAGTAAATACTTAATGAATTATGTCACCTGTGATCTGGGCCTTGGGATAACTGTCAAAGCCTTGGAGTGAATTGTATGGAAAGCTAACCCTTGATGATCAACTTTCAGCCCAGAATGAAATAACTCGCTCTATGTGGGTTAGGTTAATTAAGCATCACATGTGTCTCTGCTCTGGCAACTTTGCCCACTTTTCCATCTCACCCTTCTATCCTGACCAGCAGAAGCTCTGGAGAAGAAAAGCCAATCATCAGGCCTTTACCTCCAAACGTCCCATATTTCCCATAGAAGAAGAGGCCTTAATTAAAAGTAAGGACTTTGCGATAGCCAAGTGAATTGAGCAGAAAACCCAAGGTGGCTGGTAACAAGAAGGCGCAATGCACCAACAAGGAGCAGCCCAGAGCTGCCCAAGGGGTATGTAAGCAGTATCCTGATGATATTAGTACTGCCTAAAAACACCGGACAGCAGGGAAAAAAATAAACAGAACAGGTTTTGAATAAAATCTCCTCCAGCCCACCAGAAGCTGTACATATTGAATTTTCATTTCCTTCCTGTGAAACAAACCCCTCGGTGGTAATTTTACAGTAGATAAAATTCAGTGATTCAAGTGTGTGGGAGGCCTTTATGTTGTCTGCTGCTCACCTTGGAGTGGCCTGAGCCCTGTCTTCTCCTTTCCCACTGCCCCTTCTATATGCCTTGGTTTCCATCATAAAGACTCAATTGTTTTTGCAGTGGGAGAACTCCCAGAGTGGAATAGTACCAGGTACTCCCAGATTCAGGTCACAGCGCAGCCATATGGAAAGGGGACACATTTAGGAAAGCTTTAACCCTTTATAAGCCAAGAACAATTTTCCATTAGAAGGCCAGAATATAGAAGGAAAATGCACATTAGCTTATAAAGTCGCCTTAGGAAGTGAATGTGGCATTAATAGACAACAATCTTAGGAAGTCTTCACTGAACTGGGGAGGGATGTGTGGAATTAGGAAGTGCTCCAACCTCTCCTTTAAGAACTTTCCCATCCTGTTTTGTCTTCCACTTTGATACACCTGCACATCCTAGGCTGCTCAGAGCTTCCTTCAACTCTATCCAGCCCAATCCCACCTCTTGCCTTGAAGGAATAATAGGTATTCTGATGCAATGGCAGATTGCTAAGGGAACCACTTTCTGATGGGGTGGGGAGTAGCCTATGGGCTCCCATAATCACACATCTTCATTTCCCTTTCCTCCTCTTACCCTTCATCCCAAACCCTGATTTCTCCTTCTATTTTAGTCCTTATTCCATGTCCTAAAGATTAATTTGGAATACAGACTTGCCCAGTTTTCTCTAGTGGGAACAGTGGTGGTTCCTCATAATCCTTCATAAAAGTTAGACCCCGAGCTTTCCAAATGAACCAGCTGTGAGCCTGATTGATCTATGAGCCTCAAACACTGCTTGGATCATATCATTCCCATCATCATTAACCTTCAGTGGCTCCCTATTTCCTTTTAAGTAGGAAAACTAAACTCCACAACCAGCCTTTCAAGGCCTTTGATAATAACCCAACACATCACTTTTATAGTAATCTAGCTGACCTTATTGGCTCACTGCATATGCTATGTACTTAGTCTCCTGTACCTTACTGCCTTCATTGGTTTTGGTCTTCTTGTCCTCTTTTCTTCCCTTCCCTTATTAATCCTGTCCTTCAAGATATGCATGGAGCAGGGCATGATGACTCATGCTTGTAATCCCTGCTACCAGGAAGGCTGAGCTTGATAGATCACTTTAGTTTGGGAGTACTGAGCTGCATGGAGTTGTCAGTCAAGGGACCACACTAAGCCTGACACCAGTATGAAAAGCCCTTAGGAGAAAAGGGTCACAAGGTTCATGGAAAGGTAAACAGACCCAGGTAATAGTTTGGGGCCTATGAGTGGCCTGCTGCACTTCCAGCCTGGGAAAGATAGGGAGACCTACTCTCAAAAAAAAAATGCCCATTAAGTTCCATGGTCCTTATCTTCCATGGGGCTTTTCCTGACTCTCCAAGTCTTCAGTTAACTTCTTTATTTTCAGAGACTTCTATCCCTGATCATTCAGCCCACCTGATTTAGCATTCCATTCTATGCTGCTTTCTCCCCTTCCCATTTCCTGTGAGTAAGCTTCCCCCCTGAAGGATAGAGACCATGGAGTAGACTTTCGGATGCTTTTTAATTGCTTAGTACTCTATAGAGCACATAGTAGGAATTCTGTAAATACTTAATTCATCATTTGATTCACAGAAAGAATTTCATCTTGTTTTAAAGGTATAGTGGATAGAGTGCTGGGCCTGGAGTCAGGAGGACTCATCTTCCTGACTTCAAATCCAGCCTCTTACTATCTGGGTGACCCTGCACAAGTCATTAACCCTGTTTGCCTCAGTTCTTAATTTCTAAAATGAGCTGGAGAAGGCAATCACAAACTACTCCAGTGTCTGCCAAGCAAACCCCAAATAGAGTCACAAAGAGTCATACATGACTGAAATGACAGAACAACAGCAAACCTATAGTGAGGAGGCTCAGCCATGAGGGGATCCTGGTAAAACTACATTATTGTTTTTTTTGGGGGGTGGGCAACATGGTAGCTGCCACTTTTAGATGCTGCCCACATTTTTATGGGAGTGCTAGCTACGCTTAATCTGTTTTGTTAATGGTTATGTAGCTGTCAAACAAATTCCATTATTTCTTATTACATCATTAGATACCATTAAAAGGACATTAGCATGCTGATGTAATTATGCCAACAGACGTAAAACGACTACAGTTATGATTTTATAATCTAATTATAGGTGTCCACAGCCACTGCTGATTGATTGTGGAATTGGGGTAGGCCATATCTCATTCAGGTGAGCCATGCTACCAGTATGAGCAATTTTTAAAATGTACTTTTCCCCTCCCTGAAAAACATGGATTCTTGAGCTGTTTGGAGCAACAACACCCATACTGCTCCCAGATACGTTTCAGCCTGAGCTTCTAAATCAGCCACATAAAGTATTGGATCGGCCGAGGGCATTATTGGGTGGACAGTCTAATTCTGTGATCAATCTTCATGTGTTTTCATGATGCAAGAAGCGGTTTAGCTTCACATCTATGTGATTTACTGAATTGATGAATACAGTGTTCTCTAGTCTCACGATGGTTACTAAAGAAGCAGCGATGGGAATTTACCACACTGACACTTTTCATTAGGATCTCATAAATGCAAGAATAGGAGAGGAGATGCCTGAACTGGTATCTCAGGTAGAGTTGTATTCCATTCTCAGAACCCCAGGATTTGGACCTGGAAAAGACCTGGAAGATTAACTAATCCAACCTCCCTCCCTTGCTTGAGAGGTGAGGAAACAGAGGCCCATACCAATGAAGTAGCTTACCCTTGTTCACCTAGGCAGTAAGTTACACAGAGACTCTGATGCCAGTTCCACTACTCTTTGTATCTTACCATTTTGCCTCATTGAACTCTAATGGATGGGTCCACTCAAATTCTCTCTTCTCTTGGTATCAAAAGAATAATTTGCTATGAACTACTCATCCTGTTCTTCAAGTGAACGGATTTCTTATACAACCATTCATAGAACCCTAGAGACTTGCTCAGGAATGTGCCGGAGCCAGCTCAGACTTACTCTCAAGAGCAGATTAAATTTTCAGTGTGAACATTTACATATTGGAAATCGGGAAATACTACAAATTGGGACTGGATTTCTTGAGTCTAGATGTAAGAAAATGTTAATAATACAGATTAAACTTTAAAGTGTGTTGTGTATATATATATATATATATTTTTTTTTTCCCTCCAGAGAGCTAGTTGTAAAACATTAACACCGCTGGTCTCAGTGGTATGGAGCATTTAAGAGGTCATCCAGTTTTATCTACATCTAACCAAGAATCCTTTTTACAAAATGTCTAGTCAGTAATTTAAAGCCTATTGTGAGGAGGCACACTCTTTCTTGTTGCTGTTCAGTCATATCCAACTCTTCGTGACCCTGTTTGGGGCTTTCTCAGTAAAGACACTGGAGTGCTTTGACATTTCCCTTTACAGCTCATTTTCCAGATGAGGAAACTGAGGCAAACAAGGTTCAGTGATTTGCCCAGGGTCACACGGCTAGTAAATGTCTTAGGTTGGTTTTGAACTCAGGAAGTTGAATCTCCCTGACTTCATGCCCAGCTCTCTACCCACTGTACCTCCTAACCCCTTTGCTATCTTTATAAGCAATGCATTACACTGCTGAACAGTTCATTTAGAGAGGGTTTTTGTTTTTTCTAGTGAAAATCCGCCTCTTTCTAACTTCCATTCATTGTTTCTAGTTTTATCCTCTGGAGTCTAGCAACACAAGTGTAACTCTCCTTTCACTTGAGAGGCTTTTAAATGCATGACAAGAACTATCATGATCTCATAAGTCTTCTCTTTTCCAAGATAAATGTTCCCATTGCCTTGAACTATTTCTTACATGGCATATTCTCCAGCCCTCTCAGTACCTTTGTGTTAACCTCTTCTGGGTGGAGCCCATCTCATTTTTATTCTTCCTAAAATGTGGTTCTAGTGTTGAACTCTATTCTGACACCACTCTTTTTAATGCCAACTAGATACATAATTTTACTTAATTTTTTTGACTGCCAGGTTATAACATTAACTCATTGAGCTTATCCACTAAAATCTTCAGATGTTTTTTTCCTAGGAATTTTTATCTATTCACATTTCCTCCAGATAAAGGTAGTGAATTTATTTTTAACACAAGTACAAAATTTTACATGCATCACTTTTAAATTTTATGTTATTCTATTTCACCCATTGATCTATTCTGTTGGATCTGAACTCTGGTATCCAACATTTCAATATTTTATTTAGTTCAGAATTAATTTAGTTTCATGTCACCTGAAAATTTGATAAGTAGGTTGTCTATGCCTTTTGTTGAATGAATATCCAATTTCATTAAGAGAAAAATGTTATCGAACCAAAAGTAGATCCCCAAGGCCCTTCATTAGAGACTCCTTGCCAGGGTGACAATGATCAATGAAATTGGTCAATTGGGATCATAGATTTAGAGATGGAACGGAA
Source organism: Dromiciops gliroides (assembly GCF_019393635.1). Taxonomy (NCBI): domain Eukaryota; kingdom Metazoa; phylum Chordata; class Mammalia; order Microbiotheria; family Microbiotheriidae; genus Dromiciops; species Dromiciops gliroides. The sequence continues at coordinate 83,803,789 of NC_057865.1, forward strand.
CAGGTCTTAGAGGCCATGTCATCCAATCCTTTCATTGTACAAATGAAGAAACTGCCTGCAAAGCCAGTACTTTTTCCACTGTGGGACCTTGCAGATTGACAAGTTCGTTTCTATTTATAATTATAACATCAAATATAAATCACTCCTTGTATTAAGTAAAATACTATGCCTTGATATCATGCTTAAGCCAGTTGCTTGTTAAACATAACGAGCTGATACTTATTAAATGTGTTTTTAATTGGATTGGTTGTAAGTGCCAATGTTTTACACTGCAAATCTCTGCAGTGAAATGCCATCATTTAATAAGTTTGACTTGTTAAGACTAACTCTGTAAGGGCAGATTATTTCTTTATAAGTCCTGTACCTGATTTGAGATAGCTACTACCAGGTGAATGGTTCTTTCTTATGATTAACTGCCTAGAACAGATGATTAGACTTTCTGCAGCTGGGTCTAACTGAGATAACACAAATTAACACCTCTTTGTCTAAGATCTTTTCAGCATTTAATTACTTACTGAAAAAAAAAACACCTCTACAAACAAAGTGAAATAAAAATTACAGTAAGAACTAAAGAAACATGAAAACTGAAGAACAAATATGGTCACTTAGCCACCAAACTCCAGTTCTTATCTGTTATTGACAGGCTTAACTCTTATTTTCCTTGTTAGAATTTAGCAGAAAACAACTTTCACTCACCCGGGCTCCTTCCCTATGGTCAGCCATGATCCAGGCCATGCCTCATTCCATCAGGCCTTCAGAGTTCAGCACTTCTTTTCATTAAGAGGTTGCTGCAGGCAATCCTCTAACAGGGCAAAATCCCTGTAAACCCATGGAAGTCTGAAGAGATTGTCATTCTCTGACAGGCTCAAAAAAAGTCTGTAACAGAAGCAAAATATTTAGTTCAAACAAATGACTGAACCTGTCAGTGGAAGAGTAAACATGACCCTACTACTTTCACTCAGTGAGCATTTATTAGGCACCTACTTTGTGTCAGGCACTCCGCTAAGAACTGGGTTCATTAATTATCATTTCCTATTTCTGACATTAGTCTGGGTTGGATATTTGCATGTTTGTGTACTAATATGTACATGCATGGATCCAGGACTGCAATTTCATTGGCATGAGGAATCCCCAATAAGGATATTCCCTTTTTAGTGCTGATCACCAAGGTGTTTGCAATATATGTGGGTACCAAGAGGTTAGTGGAATTATATAATATGCTTCAGCCAGTATCTACTAAAGCAACACTTGATCTCAGGCCTTCCTGACTCAGATGGCTTGCTCTTTATTCTCTATACCATACTACTTCTTATACATTATTTTAATATACATATATATGTATATACATGTATATATGCATACACATATATATGTATGCATATAACAGTATAACCCAATATACATTTATATACTTATAATTTAAACATGTATAGTATATGTATGGGATAATATTTACATAGTATTTTGTTATATCACACACACATAGTGATTATCATATAGAGAGTTCCTACTAGCAAGGTATTAGCCCATATTTGCTTCAGTTATATAATCTGGAGAAAATGGTATTGTAAAATAGTTTTATAAAGATTTTTTTTAAAAGATTAGAAAACACTCAAGATACCAAGCTCTAACGTAAACACTAAATAATCTGCCTTTCTCTGAAATCTCCAAGAAAATAAAAGTGTGCTATGCAAGGCATTCCCTAATGATAGAGAGGTACTCCCAAATTACACATAATCACCAAGTAATTGCAAATAAGATAAAATCTGTATGGCAAAGCAGTTTCTCAACTCTTTAAAGCGATAAAGAATAAGCAGTAATTATGTTTTGGTTAAGTTCTATGTTATGTTAAATTATCTCACAATAACTTTAGAAGTCTTTGTTTCCTCACATATTTAAATAGGAATTGAATTCTTTCTCAGCCTTTCTTACTCTGTAAACCATCAAATTAGATCTGCTTTGGAATATTTATTGCCCAATGTTTGGAGAAAGGGAATTCAGTTATCTATAGAATAAAATAATGAAAGGTATTCCTAGGAAATTTGTTAATTCTTATCTACATAAAGTGCTCATTTTTGTCTAGTGGGATATGGGTAGCAGGACATGATGGTTTGACCTTCCTTGATTTTGCCAAAGCTGTGTGGCTAGTTTTTCACCTGTGAAAACCGCTTATTCTTCCTGTCCAGCATAGTAGTGACTATTGAGGAGGGCAAAGAATTATTATTCTAATCTCCACCCTATATATCCTTTCCTGCAACTCAGAAACATATTGTCCATCCCTTAGATCTTATAGTCCTATGGAATTGCATTATCTCTGAGATCTTCAGCTTTGAAATTGGACTCTCTGACCATCACATTCTATCTTTCTGCTCCTACACTTGCCGCCCTCACTCTTTTTCTCTAAACCTTCTAGTTGCCCTCAGTAAGGCTTCTGTCTCCTCTTCTAATCATCATTGTCCCCATCTATCTGGTTTGCACAGCTGATCGTGACTCCATGATCTACCTACTCTCATGATCCATTCACCACCATTTTGGAAAATGTCATCTCCTAACATTTTGGGTTTACTAACTTGCTAATCCGCTACTTTAGGGGTTATTAATATGTATGTGTGATGGCAGTGAAGCCCTTGGATCCCTTTTCAGTATAATGTTTTAAGTGTAGAAGATAGCATACATACAATTACAAAGGGATCCATAGATATTGAGATATAGTTATCAAAAATAGATTTTAAAAACAAGGTAAGAATCCTTACTCTACTCTGAGTAATTCCTATCATATTACTTTGTATCACATCATATTATTATCATTATATCATATTATTACTCCAAGACTACTGGACCTCACCAAATGAAGCCACAAAGTCATAGTGATTCCAAACATCCCCTTCTCACTTTAATTCTTTAACTGACTCTTCATTTATAGTCAATTAATTAGGCTCCTTCTTTACCATATCAAGATTAAGACCATACAACAGGTATGAGCCCTCTCAATGTTCTCTTCCACATCTCAAAACTTCATAGTATTATTACATGTTTTCTCTTCTTTCCTCCTATGTCAGGATAAGAAACATCACTGTCCCACTCTACCTATGTCCTTTTTTCCATCCCTCTCTCTTTTTTTCAGGTCTTTTCTCAACCATTCAGCCCAATTGTTGTGCATTTCTCTAATGATCACAGATTTATTTAGGAGGAATCTCAGTGCCCATTTAACCCAACTCTCTCACAGCTACTTGGTTATGAAATTCCAATATTGGTATTTGAACAAAGGTGCACTGATGCCAAAGCCAACAGTCTTTCCATTGAGCTATGATGAATATTTGGATTTGGGGACTTGACGTTAGCACAGTGCTGTCTGTAATTAAAATTTAAAGAACTTTGCTATCAGTAGGAAAGCCTATTGTTTTGAATTCTACCTATTATTATTAATTTTTTTGCAAAAAACATTTATTCTGTGTTACCCTTGGCTCCCATGTCTTTTTGCTTAAATGGGTTAGGTTGGGTTTGCATTAACTTTACTCAATGTTTTCTCATCTTATTATTTTTTTTTCTATTTTGATATTGACTCACTTTTGCTCTAACTAAACAATCTGCACATGGACGTCAAATTCTGAATTAACTGTTTCTTTCTATACATTAAGACACAGTTAATTTCATGTTTTATGTTGTTGTGTGGTGCTTCTAACATTCAGAGCTTTCCAGTGTTCTTTTCTTTTTTTTCCTGTGTTCTTTTAAAAGAAAATATTGTGACTTATGGGCATAGGACTTCTGAGAATTCTACAGGCCTCATTCTTTGCTTGAGTACAAATCCTATCTTCAAAGAGCGTTGTGATTTTTAAAAATTGTTTCTCAATCTTCCTCTGTGCCTCCTTTCATATTAAAATCATAGACATCCAAAATGCACACTGATTTCTGTTAGCAGGTTTCGTCGATATCTAAATGGAATTTTTCTAATTCAGCATTCTTTCTGCTGCATGGAATGCAGTTATCTTCATTGTTAACCGAAGCTTATTAAGAGCAATGCAAGGAAATATGAACAAGTATACCCAAGAATAATGATGCTTTTTTCATGTGCTGAAAAATGAAACTAAATTCACCAACTCTTTTCATTAAGGAAGGAAGAAGGGAGAGAGAGAGAGAGGGAAGGAGGGAAGGAAGGAAACAATCATTTATTAAGCATTTACCATGTGCCAAATATTGTACTAAGTGCTTTACAAATATTATCTTTACAACAACCTTCTGAGGCAGATGCTCTCATTTGCTTCATTTTGTAGTTGAGGATACTGAGGCAGATAGAGGTTAAGTGACTTGTAAAGGTCACACAGCTAACAAGTGTCTGAGGCAGGATTTGCAGTCAGGTCTTCCTTACTCCAGATGCAGTGTCCTATCCACTGCAATACCTGGCTGCCTTACTTCTCTGGAGGTGACTTACAAGGTACCCATTCATAGGGCTGTGACTTCCTGGTGTCTTGTTTTTATTTGTAGTCAGTACATCAGCATGGATGCAGTTTGGTTCTTCTAATAATGTGTCAAATTCTTGGACATAAGGCAAAAATTGCTAATAGAGTGTGCAAATGGTCAACTGAGTGTTTCTAGTTGTATGACTTTTTTTTCTTTTTTTTTTGTGGGGCAATAAGGGTTAAGTGACTTGCTCAGGGTCACACAGCTAATAAGTATCAAATGTCTGAGGATGGATTTGAACTCAGGTCCTCCTTAATCCAGGGCCAGCACTTTATCCACTGCACCACCTAGCTGCCCCCACTTATATGACTTTTTGGCCCTTCTCCCCTTTTTCTGACAGCATTCTTCTACTACTATTGTGTCAAAGGAAGTGGACCATAAAAGACTCAGGGCTATTTTGTGATTATGTCAGTTTCATGGGGTGGTGATCACTACTACCAACTCTCCCTCCCCAAGAAGGCAATTCATCACGAGTGTAAGGGGCTAAAATTCTAGCTAGTCTGTCTAAAATATCTAATGAGTGGTGGCCAATAAATTATAAGCTTTAGCAAGAGTATTCAAGTGTTTAAGTATTTTATTAAAGAGCATTAGGATCAGAGAGAAAGGTAAAAATCTAACTATTTCTAAGAGACCCCATCATCTGACCCATCATGGCAAGGTCAGGAACCAAAAGAGACCGAACCCCTCCGCCAGAGTCTGCTTCCTACTTCGTGTCCTCCTCCCAGAAATGGGAGGCTCCTCAAGTTGATTGGCTGGTAGCCTTGATAGACAGTACCCACGAGCAAACGTCTCTTCCTGACGCCAAGGACCTTGCCCGCCTGGCTTGCCCTCAGAGGCCTTCTCCTCAAGGTGGAGCTTTTCTACAGTAAGTCTCCAGCAGGTGGTGTCATTCCAATCGTTACATGTGGTAATCTGCCTCTACTGAAGAAAATCCTTGCACTTAACTGAGCTTGTTCTTAAATAACAGACTCAAAAGCTCTTACTAGACTCAAAGTCAAAGACTTTTCTATCTTGATGAGATAGCCCCATCTTTGTATTCTTCTGTCACTGGCTTCAGAAAACAACGTCATCTCCTTGACACGACAAGACATCAGTGTCGAACTTTAATAGATTTTTTTTCTCATACTTTGTTATTGTTCTTGTTCAGTCATTTCAGTCATGTCTGACTCTTTGTGACCCCATTTGGGTTTTTTTGGCAGAGACACTGGAATCATTTGACATTTCGTTCTCCAGCTCCTTTTACTGAGGCAAACAGGGTTAAATGACTTACACAGGGTCACACAGTTAAGAAATGTCTGAGGCCAGATATGATTTCAGGCCAGGCACTCTATACACAGCTCTGTTAACTTATAGGCTTAGGGAGTTGCTATGTTTATAGAGAGACATGACCAGGGTGCCATAATCAGCATCTGCCACAGGCTGGGACTTAAACTCATTTCTTCAAGCCTCTGAGGCCACCTCTCTCTCTCAGGTATATTATAGCACCTCTTTGGGTCAATTAATGATTGTAAATCTGTGATATTCTGAACATTCTTCATGACAAAATCCTGACTCTGTCAGTCTAGATGATGATTTTTTCTGAGCCTCAGTCTTCTCTAAAAAATGAAAGAGTTGAATTAGATGATTTCTGAGTTCTCTTCCAGCTCTGACACTCTACAGTCCCATTCTCCTATCTATGAGCCACCCATACTCCTCATATGACTCTGCAGCTAATTTTTCCACTTTCAATCCAACTGCCTTCTCAAGATGGAGAAGCCTCCTTTGCTGTGGCCTCCTCTTTTGGTGAGATCCTGCCCAGAACCTCTATTTGAGCAAGTGTCTGGGTCAGCCATACTGCTTCTTTGTTAACTCTCTGAGCTTCTCCACCTTCCCCCCCCCCCCATACCCTACCTCATCCCTTCCCCACTCCTCTTCCATTCTTTTTGTCATGCCCTTTGAATGTAAGCTCCTTGAGGAGAGAAACTGCTTTTCTTCTTTGTTTGCATTTGTGTACTCAGAGCTTAACACTCTCAAAGACATAGTACATAGCAAATATCTATCCACCCACCTATCTTTCCTTCCTTCCTTCCTTCTTTTGTTCCTTCCTTCCTTCTTCCTCTTTCCCTTTCACTCTCCTTTTCTGCCTCCTACCCCCTTTCTCTATGTCTTTGTTTCTCTTTCCTTCTTTTCTCTTTCTTCTTCCCCTCTGTTCCTTCTTCCCTCTCTCCCTCACTCTTTTTCTCTTTCTATTTCTCCTTTTTTCCTTCCTTCTTCTGTCTCTCCCTCCTTCCTTTCCTCCTAACTAGCTAGGCACCCATCATGTATGATCCCTTCATTTTACCTGTAATCTAAATGAGAAGTCACTGCAAAGTAAATATGTGCCTCATGTTCCTGGGTTTGAGTTATTTATAGATTACATATTAAGAATTTTTTCCTTATACCCATATTGAATAGTGTTAAACAAAACAAAATGTGCCTTGTGTCTCATGAGCAATTATTTATTTTAGATGGACTAAAAATACCAGAATTCATGATGACTGGAGATTGAGTGTATGGATTTTTCCCTCTCTGTTTCATCATGGCATTTCTTCAGCTTTAAATAAGTCTAACCCACTACAGTAAATGAATTTGATTGGCAAAAATTCAATAGCTTGACAGGAGCAACCCAGAAAATCATGCCTCTTCTTTCTCATCTAAAGTAATTCTTTGTTAGGATGTGCCTCATACTCCAGTATTACCATTGGAACAGTGCCTTCTGAATGTGCTCTGTTGCTAATGTCAATAGGCTGGTCATAATCTGTGAATCAAAAAGTACCAGAGTCAGGGAAGAGTCTTGTCTAACTTATTCATCCTTTTTTTAATTCCATTAAAGATACAACCAAAATATTCAAGGGAAGATTCTCTCACAAACATACATATTGATAGGTAAATATTTGTATCTACACAGGCATATACATATTTACCCATATATATGCATATATACGCATAGATAATAAAACCAGATAACATGTAGCTAGCCCTTTAAATTTTACATTATTTTATTTAATCATATCAAGCCCATGAGGTGAGTACTTTAAGTTTCCTAATCCTTATTTCTATAATGATAATTTACATTTATGTATTGCTTTAAACTTTGAATAGCACTTTACATTATCTAGGTTAAACCTCACAAAATGTCTATGTGGTGGCATTATTTCCCTTTTACTGAAATTCAAGAAAGTTACATGAGTTGCTCTGGGATATGTTAAATGTCAGACAAGATTTGAACCTATACCTTTTTGGGTTTGCTGGCTTCATTCTGTATCAGTTTGTGCAAGTCTTCCCAAGTTTCTCTGAAATCATCCTTTTCATTATTTCTTAATGAATTATTTATTTATTTTGTTTTGTGTGGGGCAATGAGGGTCAAGTGACTTGCCCAGAGTCATACAGCCAGCAAGTTTTAAGTGTCTGAGGCTGGACCTGAACTCAGGTCCTCCTGAATCGCTCCCGGTGCTTCATTCACTACGCCACCCAGCTGCCCCCTTTTCATTATTTCTTATGGCACAATAACATTCCATTATTTACATATACTGTAATTTATTCAGCCCTTTCCCAATTGATATCACCTTGGTTTCTAATTCTTCGCTATTTCAAAAAGAGCTAATAGCCCACCCCAAACACCATAAACAAAAATAACATATAGGTCCTTCTTTATCTCTTGGGGTATTGCTGGGTCAAAGGATATAGAGTTAAGTCAATTTCAGGGCTAGATCCAAATTGTTTTCATGATGACTGAGCAAATTCACAGCTTTTTCAAATGTGTGTTATGCCTGTTTTCCCACAGCTCCTCCACCATTTGTTATTTTCCTTTTTCTTTTGTCAGCTTCAGTAATCTGGTAGACATTCAGTAGAACATCAGAATTATTTTAATTTGCATTTCTCTAATTTTTAGTGATTCATGGTATTTTGTATATGCATTGATATGACTTCTTTCTTAGAAAGCACCTATTTGTATCATTTGAACATTTATCAATCAGAGAATGGTTTTTATTCCTATACATGTGAATCTGAGAAGTTTACCCCTTATTTTCTCCCCTAGTTAATTCCACCACCATCCCTTAGTTTTAATTACATGTTTTTGTTCATTCCAAACTGTTTGATTTTCTGTGAACAAAGTTTCATTTTCTTTTTGGTTATTCTTTTTATCCCTTATTTGTTTATGAATTCTTCCTCAGTCTATAATTCTGAAAAGCAATTTCTTTCTTGCTTCTCTGTTTATAATATAACCTTTTATATCTAAATCATTTATCCACTTTTTGGCATATGGTGTGAGTTGTTGACTTAAACAAATTCTGCTGAACTGATTTTCAGTTCTCCCAACAGTTTTTGCAAATAATGAACTTTACCTTAGTAGCTGGGATTTGGGGGTTTATTAAATCCTATATTACTAGGTTCATTTCCTTCTATACACTGTAGACCTAATCTCTTCCACTGATCAACCTTTCTATTTTTAAACCAACAACAAATCATTTGGATGATAACAGATGATGCTTCTAGACCCTTGTTCTTCCTACTTTTCCTTTGATATTCTTGATCATATAGGACTCCTTTGTTCTGTTCATGTCTGGTACATTTTCATTTTTTTAGCATTTGAATGGAGATGTAGAATAGTGAATAAAAAGCCCTACTTGATTTAGTAGGAAAATGATTGGGTTTGGTGTGAGAAAGTCTGGATTAAATTCTCAGCTCACTATCACTGAACTCTGTGACAATAATCTAATTATATTTCCTTTCAGAGACTGTTTCCTTCTACGTAAAATGGAAATAACGCCTGCCCTGCTTACTTCATGGGCTTCTAATGAGGATAAAATGAGAGGAATACATAGTGTTTTCCCACTACAAAATACCATCTGAATGTGAACTGTTATTATCAATATTGAATAAAACTGGGTATGGTCACAGAAGAGAGAATAAATGAAAAATAATATCTCTACTATTCAATAAGGAGGCAAAAAACAGCCAACCAGTAAATATTTATTGTCTTTGTTGAGAAAGGAGAAATGACAGCTAAGAACAACACTGGTTTAGAATATGTTTGTTTGCAAAATTTTACAGAAAAAGAGGGTAGAAGGTTATAAAGCAGCATCAAATTATAAAATGGAGAATGGCCAAGGGGTAACAATGTTTGCAGAAAGCTTGCCAGATGACTCAATTCAAATACTTTTTAATGAAACTAGAAAGTGGCTAACAGATAAAAAATGAACAAGATATCCACATACTTCTATAACAAACTTTTATTCATCAGTTATGGTGAAGTCATTGCACCTGGACTCGGAACTGCTTAGACCCTAGTGTACTTACTCTAGAAAATAACTGAAATGTCTCAAAAGGTGAAGTTGGGATTAGTACTGAAGAAGAATAAGATAGAAATAGTCAGTGTGTTAGCTATGGCCAAGAGGACATGGAAGCAATATGCATTGAGAATGACATAATTTTGGAAGCTATTATTGTTTGTCCTTCATTCTCAAAGAGGACCATAGCAGATGTTATGACTTGCAATGAATTGGCTTAAAGTGAAGGAGGGTTGTTCAGAGTCACCAACCTTACTCTCTCCTCCAGAGCCATCTGAGTCCAGTGGCAAGATCAGGACTACTGGAGATGGCCTGGGATATTTAAGGAAATTGGGTTTAAGTGACTTGCCCTGGGTCACACAGCTAGAAAGTATCTGAGAAGAGATTTGAACTCAGGTCCTCCCAACTTCAGGGCCAGTGCTCTATCCACTACACCACCTAGCTACCCAATTTTGGGAGTATTGAGGGATTGATGCTCTAGAGTTCCCCTGAATAAGGGGAAGATACCCAGTGACTGAGGAGAAGGAGGTAAATCAAGAAAAGTATCACTCCTCCCCTCCCCAAAGGTGATTAAAATGAATCAATAACTATCACAAGCAACTTGATATGGTAGAGAGGGAATTGTCACCTGAGATTTCCTTATACCAATGACAGTCTGCTCCACCAATCAATAAACATTTAGGAAGTATTACTATGTGCCAGGCATGATGCTAAGCACTGAAGATACAAAAATAGATAAAAGACAGTCCCTGCCCTGAAGGAGCTCATAATATTATAGGAGAGAGAGCTTGCAAATAAATATATACAAACAAGCTATATATGGGAAATGTAGGAAATAAATAAGAGATAAAAAGCATTAGAAGGAAGAGGGGTTTGGAAAAGCTTTCTGTAGAAGATGGGATTTTAATTGGAATTTAAAAGGAAGGCAGTAGGTAGAGGCGAAGTGGGATAGGATTCTAAGCTTGGACAGACAGAGAAAGTGCCTGGAGCAAAGAGATGGGACAGCATTGTTTGTGAGACAGTAAGTGGATTGAAGGGTACTGGATTGTTACTAGATTGAAGAGTACATAGCAGGTAATAAGGTGTAAGAAGACTAGACAGGTACAGCAGGGCTAGGTTTGAATGTCAAACAAAAAATTTTGTAATTGATCCTGGAAGTAATAGATAGCCATTGGGGATTGAGTAGGGAGTGGTATGATTGAACCTGTGCTTTAGGAAAATCATTTTGAGGACTGAGTGGAGGATGGATTGGCATGGGAGAGACTTAATACAGGTAGACCTCTCATAGTAATCCAGGGATAAGGTGATGAGGGCCTGTATGAGAGTGCTAGTAGGGTCAGAGGAGAGAAGGGGGTGCATTGAGTAGATGTTGTAAAGATGAATTGACAGGCCTTGATAACAGATTGGCTATGGGGGTGACAGATAGTGAGGAGTCAAGGATGACTCCTCAGTTGTGAGACTGAGGGACTGGGAGGGTGGTGCTGCCCTCTACAGGAATAGGGTAAGTAGGAGCTTTAGAGGGAAAGATAATGAGTTCAATTTTTTTTTAATTTATTGACTAATTATTATGTTTATATTCTGGTTTACTCTCATCCTGTCAGTCAACAAGCATTTAGTGAGCCCTTACTCAATGCCAGGCACTTTTTTGTTTTGTTTTGTTTTCAGGGCAATGGGGGTTAAGTGACTTGCCTATGGTCACACAGCTAGGAAGTGTCAAGTGTCTGAGGCCAGATTTGAACTCAGGTACTCCTGAATCCAGGGCCGGTGCTTTATCCACTGTGCCACCTAGCTGCCCCCATGAGTTCAATTTTGGATATGTTGAGTAAAAGACGTCTATTGGACATCAAGATGTCTGAAAGGGAGATGGAGATGCCAGATTAAAGGCAGGAAGAGTAGTGAGGGAAGGATAGGTAGATTTGAGAATCACCAGATTGGAACTAGTAATTAAGTCTGTGGGAGCTGCTGAGATAAGGAAGTGAAGCATTATAGAAGGAATAGAAAAGAGGTCTCAGGAGAGAACCCTGCAGGGCACCAATGTTCAGAGAACATGATGTGAATGAGGATCCGGCAAAAGAGATCAAGGAGTGGTTGGATAGGTAGGAGGAGAAGCAAGAGAGTGATGGGAGAGATGATCCAAAAAAAGTTAAAGGATTAAAAAAGTCCAATAAACTTTCCAAACCACATGCCTACTATAAAAGATGAAATGGCATATCCATATATGAATGATATCCTTTATGCAAATGTAAAAAAGGAATAGTCAGACTTTGAAAGTAATACTCTATGGCAGTCTCTTTAGAATCTGATTTAAAGATATAAAGAAAACAAGGTCCCATTGTGTTTGTCGTTTATTCATTTTGTTGTTAATGTTGTTGTTTTCATACCACAAATGAACAGATTGGATAGAATAAGTAGGATATGTCACATTAATAAAAATTTGGCTGAACAAATTGTATCTTTAAAGGCTTGCATCACATAAGGTATCCCCCATGAATTTGTTAATATCATACAAACATTTAGCATCAGTGATAACTTTGGAGATAACCTGGTACATAATGACTGCTTATCCTATTAAGTGGAAATACCCCTCTGATACTCCTCTGATTGTCAATATTAAAGTGCAGCATAAAACAGGGAGGTATATGTGCATCACAGATATTTGCACCATTGTGGATCATGTCCAGTGCAAAGTATAAATGCAAGAATGGCTCCCTAGAGATTAGGAGGCCATTCAGTTGTTTCTGTTTGCAGAGGAAATGGTACTAATTACATCAAACTGAAATACTTTAGTTTCCTAAATGAAGTATACAGCCACTCCAAAGAATTTGGTTTAACAGTCAACCTTGGAAAAAACCAAATGGATGAAGAATGTATTTGGATGGGCAGCCAATAAACCTGGCCTCTTAGTACAACTACCTGCAGATGATCAATGAACTGTGCCTAGAATAGAATAAGAGGAAGAGAACAGGCTGTATTACATCTGGGAAACTGCGAAGTACTTTCAATGATCCAAAACTGCTTCTTCTTGAAACAAAAATCTATTTTCTTTACAATAACCATATCCTGCTAATGGAGTACCACAATTTCTGAGGAATGAAAATGCTGATTACACAAATAGTAATAGAAAGTAGGGTAGGTATACATAAGCTAAACTATAATATTAATTATGAAATGTAAAAGAAGTAACAAAATATATTGTCTTTGATATATAAGATAGCTCTGTAGTCAGATAGACAGATTACCGATGAACAGACTGACTGCTGGTACCCATGTAATGTTAAAAGGCTTCAGGGGAAGATCTCAACATGAGAGGACATGAAAATGAGTAATCAAGGATGCCGAATGCATAGAGCATCGTCTACCATTTGAGGTAGTGCCTGTATCATAGAGATCAGGTGTCAATTAAGTATTGAAATGGAATCCAGTCAAACTCCAAGTTAAAATGCTAACCATCTAAAGGACGAGGCATGGACATTAGAAAAAGATCATTAAACAGTGGCTGAATTAAAAAAAGAATCATAAAAACAATAACATATTACCTTAATGGTAATGACAACTCAAATACTATCAAAATACATGGGATGTAACCAAAGCAGTGAAAGAGAGACAGATGTATAGCACTGAATCTCCACATTAACAAGCAAGAAAAAGAGGAACTTAATGAGTGGAGACTGCATTTAAACAAATTGCAAAAGGAATAAAGTATGTTGTCAAGGAAAGTAGAAGAAAGGTTCTTAATATGTGGACAAAAATTAATAAAATGGAGAACAAAAGAACAATTGAAATGAAAAATAAGGGATGTTTTTGTAAAGACCAATTAAATTGATAAACAATTAAAAGAGGTAATAAAATGAGAGAAAAAACTCAAATTACCAAAATTGTAAATGAGAGGGGGTGATTACCATAAATGCAAAAGAAATTAGGAAAATTATCAGAAATTACTCTATATAGCCTTATGCTCCTAAATTGGAGAAAACAGAATAGATGGATATATAAAAAAATATAAAATATCCAAAATGACATAATGGGGAATGTATAACCCAAATAGAACAGTCTCAGTAGGAGAAATCAGTTGAACTGTTGATGGGCTGCATCATAAAAAGTCAACAGTTCCTGAAGATCCACAAATAAAGTGTCCCAAATCTTCAAAGAATAAGTAATCCTTATAGTCACACATCATTTTTAAGGATAGAGAAAAATATTGCACTCCCCAATTCTTTATATACAACAAAGATGATTTTGACACTCAATTCTGGCAAAGATAAAACTGTAAAGGAAAATTATGTGCCAATGTTATTAGTGAATATTGATGCAAAAATTAAATACATCAGAAATAATATAAAAATATATACAAAATATCCATTGTGATCTTACCATAAATGGATAAAAGGGTTTCTGTTTGGAATACTATCAATAGAATAAATCACATAAATGAGAAAAATAATAAAATTAGGCAAGTACATTAATAGAGTCAAAAAAGATTTAGAAAACAGGATTAAATGATGATAAAAATGTAATAGTATATGACTAACAATATCTTCCTTATTGTGATTTAAATGTATGTATTTAAAACCAAGAGCTAATATTCTATGTAATGGAGAAACAGTCATGAAGCAGAATTGTCTAGTTTTGTCCCTTCTATTCAAAAGAACATTAAAAAAAGTTAGCTATAGAAATAAAACATTCCCCTCTCTCACTCCCCCCCAAAACCCATAACCAAAGGAAAAATGAAATTAAAGGGAAAAACACTAGTGATTTTTTTTAAAAACCAAGATATTTCTATTTCTCAGAGACATAATTTCATCTCACACACACACAATCCTAGAGATTCAACAAAAATACAGTTGAGGTATTAAATGATTTTAGCATTGAGCATAAGATACACCCAATAACTCTTGTGCTCATTAAGAGTTAAGTTTATTTTGATGTTTCCAACCAAATCAAGAAAAAGTAATAGAAATAGAAATACCAAAAAAAGAAATAAAAGAAATAAAATATTTTAAAAAGACATATAAATACCATTTATTATACAAACCAAGAGGCATTCTCTCATTTTGAGGCTTTCTTTGTCGCTTTACAAAGCAGGAAACATGAACAGGCAAGCCCTTCCTAGATTTATCCTCGAGAAGCAATACTTACTAAGCTTTTATTCCATGCAGTCCCCAGTTAAGCACTTTTGGTAGTATAAAATGGAAGAAAATGACAGTCTCGGCTTTCAAGTATCTTACAATCTATTTGGGGAAATATATATATACAGATATGTATGTGTATATGTATGTAACTATGTATGTACATTCAAATTCCACTTCCTTTGTGAAACCTCCCCTCCCTATTGAGCTATTCTTCCTCTCACCTATAGGACTGACCATACCAGACATAATGTATTAGCATAGGTGGACATTTTATATTGATCAAAGTAGATATTATACAGTATACTGTATACCGTATATGTAGTACAGTATATAGTATATATATTATTCTGTGAATCTTAAAGCACTTAGACAAATTATATATATATGCATGTATGCATATATACATACAACAAAAAACCCCCCTAACAATACTAGCTAGCATTACATAGCACTTTAAAATGTCTAAAGCACTATGTTATCTCATTTAATCAGTATAAATCAACCTTTCCTGTATACCTTATTTTGTCACGGGCAGTCCTGAGGGTAGTAAAAAAAAAGGTGAGATCAGTGAGGAACAAAGGCTTCACAAAGAGAGTGGAATTTGAGTGGGACCTTAGAAGAATAAGACTTAGATAATTGGGAAAGATGCTATTCCAGCCCTGAGGTGATGTGAGTGTGCCACAGAGAAATAAATGTATAAGAAAAACTCCTAAACAGTGATACATTAGGTTGGCAGAAGCAAGTACTTTGAATAGGGGAGTTCTGGAAGATAGTATTATCAAATAGATTTGGACTTCCAGTTGTCTGAAAAGGTAATCAGGAAGGACCTTTCTGCCATGGAATTAGTGCATCTATAAATGCCCAGGAAAGGATGGCAGATTCCAGGAGAGTCAAGCTATTACTGTAGATTGGCACCTTCAGACTTGCTATAGGATACTGCTTATTGTTCTGTTGTCCTTTACTCCTCAATCATGGCTTAATTATGGGTCCCACGTGGGAAGTTGAAGAATACAGCCCCTCCTCCTGCTTCTCAAGCTCTCCCCTTGCCAAATAGCAGGGATGGGAGCCAAAGGTGATCTCAAGAGCCAAGGACATGGCGTTCAAATGGTAGAAACACTCTAGGAAATTCATACAATTTCTGGGATTTTACTTCTCAAGATGCTTAACAGGACTTTAAAAAAATACAGCTAGAAACCCATGTTTACAGATATAAAGGAAAAATTAAATAATTGGAGACCTAGTCAATGTTCATGGCTGCACTACACCAGTCTGATTAAAGTGATGATACTTCTTCCATTAATCTTCAGATTTAGCATTATAACAATCAAAATACCAAAGGCATATTTTATACAACTCATCAAAAAAATAAATTCATATGAAAGAACAAATAGGACAAGCTTTTTCAAAGAAAAGAATGAAAATAAGTAGAAATGAGGGCAGTAATATAATTACATCTCAAATTAGATTATAAAGTAGCAATTTTCAGAATTATTTGGTACTTGTTTCAAAAATTGAGAAGTGGGTCAATGAAATAGACAGATCTAGACCCAAATGAGTAAGCACTGTGGTGTTTATCAGATCAGGAAATGCAAATAACTTTGTGAAGGGATTCTTTACTAGACAAATAGAGAAGAGCTAGAGAGTGATGAAAAGTAGGTTTAAAATCAAGTTTACACCATAAACCAAAATAAACTCTGAATGGATAAACCACTTAACTATAAATGGTCACAACACAAAAATTATTGAAGAATGAATGCTCATATTTCTTCAGCTATGGTAAAGGAAGGCTTTGTTAGCAGACAAGGGAAAGAGGATTACAAAAGATAAAATAGATAATTATGATTATGGTTTAGTTTTTTGTTTATTATGTATATGGCACTGGAAGATGCACTTCGAAAAAATACCTTTCCTATGCTGATCCCATTTTTAAAATGAGAGGTACAGTCTTACTTTTTCCATATTTATACATTAAAGTGGCCATCAATTCTCTATTGAGAACATAGGAAGGGCTTATTGTTTGTTCCTCATTCTCAAAGAAGACCATGACATTGGGAGGTGATGTCATGACTTGCAGTGAACTGTATTTAAGTGAAGGAAGGCGGTTCAAAGTCACCAGCCTCACTCTTTCCTTCAGAGCCATCCAGGGCCAGTGGCAAGATGTACATCAAGATGACTGGAGATGGCCCAGGATGTTTTTGAGGCAATCAGGTTTAAGTGACTTCCCCAGTGTCACACAGTTAGTGTCAAGTTCCTTCGGTGGGATTTGCACACAGGTCCTCCTGACTTCAGAGCCAGTGCTCTATCCACTGAGCCACCTAGCTACCCTACATAGGAGGGGCTATTTATATATAGAAAGTGGTAGAAATAATTTAAGGATAAGGGAAAATGTTGGTTAATCTACATGAGTGTTTTACGGAGAACTTTTATGGATAATTAGAATTTCTTTAAGAGTATTTTAAAATCTCTGAATTGGTTCTCCTCCATTTCAGATGATTTGGCATAAAGATTGGTAGATGGGCTGGATGATCTCGCAGGATACTTTTTAGCATTAGAATTATATTTTGTATTCAAAGTAGAGGAGCAACTATCTTTTGGAATTTGGCATTCCCTGATAAATAAAGCTTTGGAGCCTTCTTTCCTTCTTTCTGCACTGTAAAACTTGCATGATATTGTACATCTTTGCCATGATCATAACTGTAGGAGAGAACTAAAACCATGTGATTATAGATCTATTTGAGTATTCAATATACCTCTGTGTATAATCGAGTTAGCGTCAGTGGTGGATAGGATGCTGGGGTTGGAGACAGAGTTCATCCTGCTTAAGAAACTCATTAGCTTTGTGATCCTATGTAAGGCTCTTAACCTCTTTCTTCACCTCAGACAACTCTCTAGGATTGATCTACTAGGCCACCAGTTCTTAATGTGTGGTCCAAGAACCCCTGGGGCTCCCTGATATCCTTTCAGAAGGTCTATGAGGTCAAAACTCTTTTCATAATAATACTAAAATATCTTAATTTATAATAAAATAAATATCAGTAGATCTAAGCCTTATAAGCAGAATTTCTTTGGGGCATCTCAATTTTTGAGCATAAAGGGACCCAAAATCAAAAAGTTTCAGAACCACTGTACTTTTATCTATCAGTCACAACCTCCTTCACTGGAATGAACTACCACAGTGAGAGTTCCCTATCCTGGAGAAGTCACAGATCCTCCATTGTTCCTATGGTGTCATTAGGTATTGGGATAGTCTTAAAAGCTATTAAATATAACATTGAGTTATTGCAAAAGTGAAAAGCACTGAAGGGGATACAGAGGTGTTGAACACAGGGCTTTTGCTCCTCATGCAGCTTATAATCTAGTAGAGGAGATGAGATGTGAGCAAATAAATATAAAATAGCATGTACCACATTGGGTATACTAAAGTATGATGGAAGTGTCAGTTGAGTTGAGAAAAGACAAACTGTTTCAGGCTACAGGGAATCAAAGAAAGTTACAAGAAAATGGTAGAACCCTAAAGGATAAATAGGAATCATAAGGTCAATATATGAGGAAATAGTATTTTAGACTTAGGGAAGGGCATGGGTAAATCCTATATTTAGAACTGGAAGAGACCATTAGTGAGTTCACCTTTCTCAAGGTCTAGATAGGAAACTGAAGCTTAGATTAAGAGATTTGTTCATGGTCACCCTAGGTAATAAAATATCAAAAGCAGTGTTTTGAACCAGGTCTTTCAGTGTTCAAGCCTAGAATTCTAGCCATTAGGCCACATTGACTTGAATGGACTTAGGAAAATAAGAATCAGGTTTGAGGTAAAGAAAATAAGCCAATACAATGGGAGTTCTAGGTACATGAATGGAATTAATGATTACAGGTTTGGGGTAGGACAGTTATGTGACAAACTTTTCATTAGGAAGTTTAATAAATTACTATTGTAAAAAAATGGGGGTGTGGTGGGTAGGAGGAGAGCCTAGAAATGGAGAGATGATTAGGAAAATAGTACTGTACTCTAGGAGAGTGGTAATATACCCTTGAAGCAGTGGAATGAGAATGGGAATGGATAGAGAGGAGTAGATTCAAGGGATATTCTTGCAATAGAAGCATCAGGGTTTGTAGATTGATTGGCTGTTGAACAGGAAGGACGTGATGAGACATGGCAATAGAACTGCCATTAACAACAGCAGAGTCAAAATGATGAAAAGTAATTTAAGGTGCTGAGAGTGGAAAAGGAATTGGATACTTGGGTACTTTTTTTCCACTTTTGTTTGTGGGATACCTGTTTTGGATATTTTGAGCTGGGTAGTAATTTTGGTGTGAGTGCAACAATATATGTATTTACTGGTGACTATGTCCAGCAGACAGCATGTTCCTAGCTTGGAAAGAAAAGTAGTGTGGCAAAATGGAAAATGCTAGACCCGGAGCTAAGCAGACCTAAGTCTCGATTCTAAGATTTAGTATAGAAACCAATCCTTTATCCTTCAAACCTCAGTTACCTCCTCTATAAATAACAGGATAATAATAATACCTATAATTACTCCCTATTTGAATCACTGTGAAGCTTAAATGAATAACCTATATAGGGGCAGCTAGGTGACTCAGAAAAAGAACCAGCCCTGGAATCAAATCTGGCCTCAGACACTTAACACTTACTAGCTGTGTGACCCTGAGCAAGTCACTTAACCACATTGCCACACCAAAATAAAAAAAAATAATCTATATAAAGAGCTTTTATAGACCTTTAAGTGCTCTATACAGACCAATTATTATTTTTTGGACTGGATTTGTGATTTCATGGCAATCAGATTCTCCCAATAAACCCATCTCCTTCCAAATGGTAAAGAGTTGCATGGGTCATGAGGCTATGTGACTTGTCCAGGGTCATACAGACAGTGTATGTCAGCGATGGGATCTGAATCCAGGTTGTCCTGATTCTGAGGCCAGCTCTCTTCCTATAACACTACACTGCACTATGCTATCTGTCTTGAAGAGAGGGGTGGGGTTGGTGTCTTGAGAGCCAAAACCAGATTCTAATGTTCCTAGGGAGAGTTCTGGGTAAGGACAAAGGAGTTATTATTGAGAAACCTTCGGTACTGAACCTGCTTCGTGTGATCCCAGATATTATTAAGGAGCTTAAAAAATCTATTTAGGTCAAAGAGAGAAGAGCCCATATTCAGGAAACTGCTAGAGAACAGTAGCAATTATTTGTCAATATAATTGTAACAGGTGGCCCATTATCAAAATTCTAGTATCACGTGCATAGGCTTAGTGTTGAAGGATTATTGGTCAGGAGAATCTTCCACCTCTGCTCTCAGGCTGCCAAATTTGATATTGAGCGCAATTGAATACTATAACCGGAAGGCATTTCACTTAATGCATGTATAAAGTTTCAAAGACATATTCCCTGGGGCTCTCAAGAATCACCAGCATTTCTCTGCCTTAACTCTTACACATTATATCTGAAGCATGTTCTAGCCTGGACTTAAAGGCCTCTTCAGGTAAGGAGACACCCCTGAACCCTCAACAAACACTCATTTAAAAAAAACAACACAGCACTATTGTTTTCTCAAACTTTTCTCTGTGATTAACAAATTTATCCCACAGCCTAAGCCTATGCCTTCAAAATCTGAAGAGGGAGGGTTGTTTAATTTCTCACCAGTCCCCTCATTTTTTAATAGTCTATTTTTCCTTCTCAGAGTTAGGCCTCAGGTTGTTTATAGTAAAACCTCATGAGGAGAAGTTAAACATTTAATTTCCAAGTTCTTTCTTTTCTATCTGGACTATGTAATATGAGGCAGCTGCTTTTGCCTCGTTCCTGGAAAAACACACCATATATCCACCTTTCCCACAAGAGTCCAAAACCAGATGCAATTTTTTTTCCCTTTTGATGCCTTTCTCACAGTGAATAATCCCTGGGGAAAGCAAATGTCCATGGTGAGGATTCATCCCTTTTAATGCTCACTGGCCCTTCAATAACTAGGCAATCATAGTAGCCACTTCCCCCTAATACACACTTGCATAGAAGCCTCACTCATTACTTGCTGCTTTCATGGTGTTTACAGGCTAACATACTCCTAATGGCTATAGCCCAAATCTCCCTTCCTCGCTGTCCCCCCTCCACACCCAGTATAAGAGATATTGCATGAGAGACTCCCAAACACAGCCTGTGAGCCAGTGCTCATGTATATAGAAAGTTTCCCAATAGTAACCCTCTCACTTGTTAGCCCCTACCCAGAAGCCCCCGAGGGAACAAAATATAAGACAGAATTTGATTCATGCCTCTGAAGGCCCCATGCTCTTTCAAGCAACCATAACTCTAAATGCATTAAGTTGGTAAAGGTTTATTTTTTTTTAATTGGCCAAAATGTAAAAGGCAGAGAAGGGACTTATAATTTGGCCTAGTTAGGAAAGATTTGTAGGTCAACCTATAGGGAGTATCCTTTCTTCTTCCTGTCCACAGGATCAAGAATTCAGTCACAAAATCCCTGCACATCACATGTCACCAGTAAGTCAGATCCCTGAGTAATGTACCCTTATTGTGGGTCCGGGGCCATGGCAGTATCAGCTGTTCTTTCCCTTCTTTCTAGCTGTGGTCCTTTTTCACCAGCATCTGCTTTATCCTAGCTTCTGGCTGTCACCACTGCATGCTCAGTGCTACCATCAACTGCTTTCAACTCCCTGGGGCTGAGGAAATCTGAAGGAAACTTACCTGGTTATGAGTCTTGGCTCCTATTTCTTATTTGCTACTTCCATTTTTGGTGATATTTTTGTATCCTTCCTCCCTCCCTCCTTCCCTTCCTTCCTTTGTTCTTCCCTTTTTTCCTCCCTTTTTTTCCTTCCTTCCTTCCTTCCTTCCTTCCTTCCTTCCTTCCTTCCCCTCTCTCGTTATTTCTTTCCTTTTCTCCCTTCTCTCTCTCTCCCCTCTCACTCTCTCTCCCCCCCTCCTTCCTCTCTCTCACCCTTTCTTTTGGTCTTTACCTATCTTGGTGTCTCTGTGTTTTTAATCTGTCTTCTTCCTCTCACCCTCTTTCTCTCCATCCCTCTCTATTTTTTCTTTCTTCTTTCTTTCTTCTTCCCTCCCCAGCTCACAGTTGTGTGTGTGTGTGTGTGTTTAATGTGTATGTACCCTTGGGATTTTCTTCTATTCTGTGCATAGGAGGGAGAAACGGTCTGATTCTGTTAGCTTGCAGCTTCTCTGTGAATGCCCTCTACTTGGTATAATTTGCACATTTCAATGCTGAAGGGGACCCAGTTGTGTAATCACATATAAAATTTGGAAGAAATGCTTTGACAGTTTAAGGGGTGCTAAGTTTCTCCTCAAACAAACAAAAAGGGATCTCTGAGTTGTGCTATCAAAAGGGCCACTGCTGAGGAACTTGGAAATGTGGCCTTGAGTTGAGGATTTTAATCTGCTGTTACTTTGTTTACCCACTGGACTGATTACATTTGACTTAATTAGTGTTTCATGGAATACCTTAGAGAGAAGACCTCAGGGAGAGTTCCAGGCTATCACCAAGGTTACTCCTGAATTCCAGAGAAGACTCTTGATAACTCTTCAAGCTGTTATTTTGCATTTTTGCTATCTGTGTATTATTACCTTTGTGTAGAGTTTGACTAAGGGTGACCTCAAAAGCGAGACATAGTCACATATGGGAAAAAAAGTCACCTCACTTTTTTAAAAGTGCTTTTCCTTTGGATGTTTAGATCTAAAGAGAGAACAGATGAGAAATAATGCTGAAAAATTCAATAATTTTGAAATTCCCCCTATTTCAGTGATTTAAAATTTACAGAGGAAAGTAATTTGATAATTGTGAGACAGCTTCTTCCCTCCCCCAAAATAAACAAAAAAACATGGAAAAACCCCCAACATTTTCTCCCTCTGACTTTTCTATTTTGTTTTGTTTTTTGTTTTTGTTTTTGTTTTAGTAATGATACCGCCATTCTCTTAGTCCAATCAGACTATAAGTCAGGTTGCTTCTGACTTAGAATTGTTTTGCATCCATGACTTCCTTGCCATTCCCACTGCTGCCACAGTAGTGCACAGCTCCCTTGAACCCCTACTGTAGTTTCCTAAGTAGCCTTCTTGTCCTACTCTTTTCCTCAATTCAATTCCATGAAGATTTATTTGGTGTAATAGGCACCACATAAAAGCCGTATGGTGTGGTGGAAAGAAGACTGGACCTGGAGTATAAGGACTTGGGTTTAAATCCCAATTCTGCAATTAGCTGAGTGATTTTAGGAGAATCAGTTAACCTTCTAGGACCTCAGGTTCTTCATCTACAAAGTGAAAGGGTTGGAATAGACAACCTCACAGGCCCCTTCCATGTTTATATCTATGATTCAATGAACTCATGAAGAGATAAAATAGCACAGCTAGAGTGATAACTATGTTAATTAATGATGCATGTATAATATGGCATCTATTTACCAGGGATTACCATACAAACAACAGACACTCCTGAAGCATCAAAAAGAACTCATTACTAGAATCTCATGTCTACATTGGTTCTATTAAATGAGCCAATGAACAGCATTACTTTTAGGTTTAGGTGAGACATATTCAGATGGAAAAATGCAAAGAAAGTACAAGTTATCCTAAATTTAACTTTCTTATAAGTCTATTTTTTGTTTGAATGGTCATCCCTGATAAATAGATGACATATTACATATATATCATTAATTAACATAGTTATTGATCTATCTGAGCTACTTATATCTACATAAATAAGTTCATCAAGTCATAGATCTAAACATGGAAGGGGCCTGTGAAGTCTACAAACAAACTTGTTTTAAGTATTTTCTAATTCCCCTTACTCCCTTATTCTAATCAGGCATAATCTGAATGAAATTTTTCCTTTTTCATGTTTGTGCTCTTTTTGCCAACCATTAGCTCTGTTGCATATTGTCTTACTTGTTGAGTTGTCTTCAACTTTTCATGACCCCATTTGGGGTTTTCTTGGCAAAGATAGTGGACTAGTTTGCCACTTCCTTCTCCAGCTCATTTTACAGATAAGGAAACTGAGGCAAAGGGAATTAAGTGACTTGCCCAAGGTCACACAGCTACTAACTGAGGCTATATTTGAACTAAGGAAGATGAGTCTCCCTGACTTCAGGTGCAGCAGTTTATTCACTGAACCACCTAGCTGCCCATAAGACTAACACAGTCTAGCATGATACTAACTGTCTATATATACTTACAATATGAGAAAGTTAGATTTAGTATAGGCGTTATATTATCTTGGCATTTTTCCATCTAAATATTTATGTCTACACCTAAGCCTAAGCAAAATTCTGCTAAATGGTTCATTTAGTAGAATCAATGTAGAATTAAGATGCTAGTAATGAGTTCTTTTTGGTGCTTCAGGAGCTCAATCCCTTTGGACAGGGTCCAAGATTAACTTTGCCCCATATTGAGTTCTACCTTATAGCAAACGGCTTGATAGCCAGGTTCCACTGTATTTCATATATTTGGAGCTCATTGTTTTTAATTGCCCATTAATGTTCTCTCAGAGAAGCATTAAATGAGAATAGTGAACGTGAATGTGTTACTTTAGTCTTAGGTGTGGTAAGCACAGAATGGTGTGCATATACCTCAAGGCATTTGTTCAAGCCTGCAGAACATTCACAAAAACAATTATCTTCACAACTACCAAATTTACTTGACTTGATTTTCTGGAACATTACTAATGGGTTTGTTTATTTTTTTGACACTATATATGCATGAATACACACATGAATAAACACAGGAACAGAATGTGTATATACACAGATAAATGTACCATATACATGTGTGCACTCACGTGTGTACACATATTTATTCACAGACATGAATATTCCCAAACAGTTATGCATTATAACCTGCCCACACTGGTGGGGTCAGTTTACTGAGAAAATGTTGCTCTTACCAACGGAAGCTACATCTCAAAGAAAAGACAGGATCACCCTTGTGGAGAGTCCCCATCCTGTCCCATCCCATTCTATCCCTTAGCCGAGCCTGTCTCCTCTTTGCTTCACACTGGCACTTGTTTCTCAAATTATTTTCCACTAGGGGGTATGGTAGACTGCAACTGTATTCCACTGCAACCTGGTATGTAATAAAGTAACATGGGAAAATACACACCAGAGAGAAACTGGGGCCTTGCTCCAAGCTTGGAGACTGCTTTTGCGAGGACCAAAATCCTGTCATTCATAAACATCATTTTGACCTAGGGCTTGCAAGTGTTGTGGACACCAGGCTAGCGATCAGGTTGCTTGCCTGCCAGCTGGGCCACTGTCAAAATAAGACTGAAACCCCACCAGCCTAGGAGGCAGTTTGAAAAAGGAAATGTTTCATTCTTCTCCACTACTCTGTCTTGGTTTTTCTTCCTCAGCCCCAGGGCCCTGTCTGCTATACTTAATGGATGACTTGGGGTTCTGGGCAGGGTGAAGTTGGGGGTGTGGGTGCCAGTGTCATTACCTCGACAATCAGCCTTCGAGTTATTTCTGTACAAACACTGTAATTACTTCATCTCTTGTAAACAGAATCGAAGGCTGAGGCACATAAGGGTAACAATTTGCAATATGCTGCAAATGTCTTTGTAGGGGGAATAGACGATGACTTTATGGCTGAAGGCAACATTATTGAAATAAGAAAAAAATTACCAGCAGAAGTTCTGACATCCAACAGAGGGGGTAATTAGTCTGTAAATTTCCAGTAATATATTTAGGAGATCATTAAAGGAGACGTTCCACTTTGCACAGGGATTGTTCCTTATGTGCTGCTCACCAAACTAGATTTTGCTTACCTTTGCTGGAAAAGGAAAAAAAAAATCAGCCAAGGAATTGGCTCAGCAAGGATTAGGAGAAGGGATGGACATTCAGGATGGTTGTATTGACAGGATTAAAAAAAATAATAATAATACCCCAATCACTCACCACCACTGTCTCTACAACTGTCCAATATTCCTTCCTGGAATCCTATATTGAAGGCTAGCATATCTCACATCTCGCATTTTAAATATTGCTTCCAGCAGAGGAGACCCAAACTTTCTTCTCATTGTTTTGTTTGATGTACTAAGCTGGTCAGCCTTTTTTTTCCCCCTCTACTGTATTTCATCCTTCCAGCATGACAAATGTGATTGTGATGTAACCTCCCTGTTAAGGATGGAGAATGTACCATAACTGGTGACATCTCTAGGGCTGAGAGATAGCTGTTTGTTTGCACCACTCGGCTGTAAACAACCATGCCAGTGGAGTAAGCTTTTCTCTTTAGTGATGTAAAGACAAATGCAGTTAATATTAGCTTGGCTCCAGAGTACTTGGCAGCATCATTTAAAAAAAAAAGATAATCCCATCTTGATCCCTGCTAACTAATTTTGAGTTCTTTTGTCATGAATGTTGTAGGATCATTTGTATGGCTTACGCCCCTTTCACAGACTGAGTCACCCATTAGAGCACTCTTAAAAATATTTATCAAATAAATTCTCATTTTATTTAGGGGTCTGACACATTCCGGCTGAAGATATGCAGCGCGGGAGTCCCTGGGGTTCAGTCACTCTCTCTGAAATGTTTATTTATTGAGTGTTTTATGCTAGGAAGCCCCTGGTGAGATAGCTTTTTTTCCCTCCTTTATGAGCTTCTTGGCACAAGCAGCTCCTGTGCATCCAGCTGAAATGCCATTGGGGAAAAGTCAGAGGGCAAGTGTTGGCACTTTGTGAAGGGGGTGGCCGTCAGATGTTTGGGTGGCTGTTTGGAGAGGAATGTGGAATATCATCATTGGTTGTGTCCCTGGGTGGTTTCTGAGTCTCTGACTTGAATCATTCTTACCCGTTCTCTCTGTAGTGTTCTGTTTTCCTGTTCCCTCCTTCCTCTCTTTCTCCTTTTGAGGATACAGTTTCACATCCACAAAAGGACCATGGACAGTGTATTAAAATTAGGCATTGAGCTGAAGAAATCACAGAGCCAGAAGGGGTTTCTCAGATGATTTAGTCCAATTCCTTTTTTTAAGGATTGATGAAACTCAGGCTTAGAGAGATGAAGAGACTTCCTCAAGGTCACGTCATTAGTTAGAGATAGAGCTGGACCTAAAGCCCTGCTCTCCTGTGGCCTTAGCTAGAGCCCTTATCATTCACTCTTCTTCTAAGAAAGAACAGAGAGTCTTGTCCCTCCCCTCAGCTTTCTCCACTTCATCACCACCCTCTTTTCACTTTGTGCTTCAGAGGATAAGGAGACAGGGGAAAATAGTGGGGTGTGTTTGGAAACCTGAACAAGGCAGTTTGAACCCATCTGTAAGTGAGGGAGAAGATTTCAGCTCAAGAAAGAGGTTGCAAGGCACTAACTAGCCACCCACCCCCATCGCACCGCTGATACACACATGCTCTTCTCACTACCCATTTATATTTTTCTGTTGCTTTTCACTTCTTTCAGTTGCATCCAACTCTTGGTGACCCCATTTGGGGTTTTCTTGACAAGGATACTGGAGTGGTTTGTCATTTCCTTCTCCAGAGCATTTTACAGATGAGGAAACAGAGGCAAACAGAGTTAAGTGACTGGTCAGGGTCACACCTAGTGTCTGAGGCTGGATTTGAACTCAGATCTTCCTGACCCCGGGCCCAAAGCTCTGTCCACTGTGTTACCTAGCTTCCCATATGATATCATACTAATACAATACTATATTATTATATTCAGAACATTTTTTGAGTATGTGCTTGCTCCCAAGTCATAATCTAATAACTATATTATGAAATAGCCTATTCAACTTTTGCACAATTCCATGGAAACATTTTTTTGTCTTCTGTTTAATTCTGCCTTACTTCAACTTTTACCCATTATTCTTAGTTCTGCTCACTGGGCAAAAACAAATAGGCTTGATTCTTCTTTCATATGACAGCTCTTTAAATGCTTGAAAACAGCTATGAAATCCCTTCTAAATCTTTTCTCCTCAAGGCCAAACTTCTGCACATACTTCAGCTGATTTGTGTATGGAATGGTATCTTTTTGACTTTGTTCATGAATGGCTCTTTGCCATCATAGTTGACCTCAATAGGACTTGCTTACCTAAAATGTGTTATGTTTGTTCAAAGTGGTGCCCATAATTGCAAGCTCCAGAAAATAGTGGAATTATCACATCTTTTGTTCTGAATATTATGTTTCTATTAACATAGCCTAAAATCTTGGGCTATACATTTTTGGGCTATCATGACACTGTTGACTGCTGCACTGTAGATGCACCTTTTAGTTTTCCTTAGATCTTATCTTATAAGCCTTCATCTGTATCAACAGTTCTCAAAGCAGAGTCCATAGATATCTGGGAAGACCCTTTCAGGGAGTTTGAGAGGTCAACACTATTTTCACACTTAACCTCTCATTTGTAGTTTCTGGTTACTTAACACTGAAGACATTTAATATCTCTGTGGAAAAATCATGTTATTTTTCCAGTGTCACAGTGAGTCATGATTATGCATGGTTAATACTTCAGACTTGATGGAAGTATAATTTCATCAGTGTGGGTACTCCTTTCAACAATGTCGTTGGCGATTGCCTTATAGTTTGTTCCCTGATCAGAGTTGTGGTTGAAAAATTCATCACCTTGCTGCCAACATGATGAGTCTCTTTCAATTTGTCTAGTGTGGTCCTCTAACAGTAAGCATATGATCTGTAGTCATACCCTTACAAGTTCAGAGAAAGTTTGAAAGTTTGTGGTCTCTTGGCATAGCTTTGAGAAACCTAAGGCAGGATGAGGCCTCAGAGTAGGGTTTTGCTGGGAAATGTATAATAAAACCCATATTAATTTCATGTTTTGGTAACTTGCATTTTCTCTTCAGGCTTTTTGTTTCAACCTTTGTGCTAAGATACATTGATGCTTTGCTGAGTGATTCTATTGAGTGTGGTTGGATCATTATTTGATGATTGTGCATTTTTTATGTTTAGAGAGGATCATCTTTCTGAATAAGGAGTTTAAAAGGATAGATGAGTGAGTCAAAAAAATGGACTGGAACAGGAAATCCCTGGAAATTATGAGTATCCAAAACAAAATTTGAACCTATGTCTTCCTGCCTCCCACGCCGGCATTCCATGTGGTAGACATTTTTGACATTGTAAATCAAAATCTTTAGTTGGGAGATGTCAAATTTTCATTAACTGGATGGTTAAATTCATGACCGTTCTTTGCAAGGGGAAGGAATTATATTAGGCTATAGGATGGTGATGAAGAGTTTAGTAGCTGTCTGGTCATAAATGTCCCATTCCACTAATGACAAATTGATGCAGGTTAAGAAGTCGTTAAGACCATCAGTCATTCTCATTTTATTCTGATTTACTTTAAACAAATCATTGAATTGTCTTTTGTCAGGCCTATAAAGTACCTGCCAAGTAGACCAGGAGACCAGCCTGAGGATTAGGGCTCCTGATGAATGGAAAATGGGGAAATTGAAGTTTCCTGGTAGTGAGTTAAATAGAAGTGAAACTTCCTTTTGGCAAGTGTTGAATCCATTGCGTTCCAAGTAAACCAGAAATGTAACACATATATGCAGGGAAGTGTGATCATTTGGGAGCTGCTACTACAGCCCTCTCACAGCAGCTGAATTAGAGGTTTTCCTTTACAATTGAAGTTGCCCCCTGGGCTTGCAATCTTCTCCACCTAACCCCTGTCTCTTTTAGACACTTAATCTGAAGTGATATGTGGAAATATTCAAGGGGTTTTTTTTCCCACTGAACAGCCAGGCACAAATGATATGACTGAGAGGGAAAAAATAACAACTGCCATCCAAAACTGAGGTTAGATGAACACAAAGAGCTCTCATCTGTTCTCCAAGTTTGGGGCTGTAAACAAGGTAACATTATGTCCTGTACTGCTGGGCCACATAACATGGGGTGGTACTGAAGACAGAACAGAGGTACAAAGTTACTTCATCAGAAAAAAAAAAGCTTGCAGTAATGGCATCCTGCAAATAAATCATAGACACAGTTAACGACTAGGGTAAAGGAAAGAATAGCAATAAGACAACATACCACAGTTTTTAAGATGCAGTTAAAGCAGTGAATCCTCAAAATAAAAATGTTTCTCTGAACGAATATATTAAAAATGGAAAAAAGAGAGCATTAGTGAACTGAGTGCCCAATTTTAAAACTTAGTCTACAAATTAACAAAGCCAAAATAGGTATTAAAGAAGAAATCATGAAAATTAGAAGTGAAATACATAAAATAGAAAGAAAAGACTATTAAAATGATAAAATTAAAATCTTTTTAAAAGGAATGAACAACAAGTGATTCAGAAAGAGGCAAAATATTCATATAGAGAAAATATTTAGAGTAATTCTTTTTTTGTGGTGGCAAAGAATCTGAACTTAAGGATATTTCCATCAATTGGAAAATGATTGAACAAATTATGTTATATAAATGTGATAAATACTGTTTGCTATAAGAAATGATAAAGAAAATAGTTCCAAAGAAATCTGGGAAGACACAAAAAGGGAAGTGATCAGAACTAGTGGCACAATGTATACAATAAGAACAACATTGTAAAAGCAAACAACTTTGGAAGACTGAATTATTATGATCAATACAATGACTATCTACAATTCCATAGGACTCATAATGAAACAGGCCATTTAACTCCTAACAGAGAGGTGATGGACTAAGGATGAAGACTGATAGGGGTGTGTGTGTGTGTATGTATATTTGACCTAATGCAGGAAACAATTTTGTTTCATTTAGGTGTGTTTGTTACAAGGATTTTGTTTTTCTTTCTTTGTCATTGTGGTAGAGTGATGGAAGGCAGAGGAAGAGTTTTGCTAAATGGAAAAAAATACAAAGATAAAAATCAGTAAATTTTAACAGTAAAAGAATTAATACCTATGACAATAATGAATAATGATGACTTTTTCATATTGTATCTTCAGGTACATTCATTACCTCATTTTAAAAAGACTTAAACTCAATAAAACTTTATCTAGACTAATCCAAGAAAAGAGAAGAAATTAAAAGTACTATTTTTTAAATAGCCAACATGAATTCACATCTGAGGGAAAAAATTTTAAAACATCAGAACCTAAAATAAAGAACTATATGCTGGTGTAACTGAAAATTTGTGGTAAATTGTTGTTTACCTACAAAAATATAAAACACTCAAGTTAGTGGTACATAAAAAACATATTTAAACAACCCAGTTTCAGAGAGTGAAACTGAACAAGAAATGAAAGTATTATTAAAGTATGCCCAAGCATGGAGAGGGGAACCTCAGGTCCATTAAAGTATAAGTTAACCATTTAAAAAGTAATTGATATGTGTGCTCTAACAAGTTATTATCATTGATTAAAGAAGAAAGCTGCAAAACTCCTATTATGAGGCAAAAATTATCCTAATTTAATCCAGGGTGAGATAAAGTAGAAAAGTGAATTATAGAGTGATTCACTAGTTAATATTGAAAAAAATGTTTTTAAAGTTTTAATGGGAAAAAACTCTAATAATATATCTCCCAAAGTATTCAGTATGACTGATTTAGACTTAAAACAAGGATAGTTCATCATTGGAAAAGCAATTAACATAATCAAAATTTTAAAAATCAAACCTATATAATTATAGTTGCAGAAAAGGTCTTTGATAAAATACAACATTCAATTAGGTTAAAAACCCTAAAAAGCACAGGCATAGTAGAGAAATTTTGTTGTTGAGTTGTTCTTTAATCATGGCCAACTCTTAATGACCCTTGTGTGTGTGTGTGTGTGTGTGTGTGTGTGTGTGTGTGTGTGTGTGTGTTTTGGCAAAAATACTGAAGTGGTTTGGCATTTCCTTCTCCAACTTGTTTTACAGATGAAGAAACTGAGGCAAATAGGGTTAGGGTAGGATTTGAACTCAGGAAAAGTAGTTTTGCTGATTCTAGTCCCAGCACTCTATCCACTATACCACCTAGCTGTGCATTATCTAAAACCAAAAGCTATCATTACCAATAGGAAGGTAGGAGCTACAATGGAAAGAGTGATGGGGCTTGAGTTAGGAAGATCTGGGTTCCAGTTTGAACTCAGACACTTACTAGCTGTGTGACTCTGTGCAAGTCACTTAAATTTTTTTTGCTTCAATTTCCTCATTTGTAAAATGGAGATAATGATAGCACTTAATTCCTAGGTTTGGGAGGATCAAATGAGATAATTATAAAATCTTAGTATAGTGCCTAACATTTAGTAAATGTAATATAAATGTTTTTGTTGTTGTTGTAGTTTATTCTATTCAGAAACATGTGAAGATTTCCTAATAAATGCAGGGGTAAATTGAGAATGGCTTTTTCCTCATTATTATTTCACATAGTCTTGTAAAGTAGGGAAAATAAATTAAAATTATAAACATCATCTAATATGAAACAAAATTAACTCAATTTCTAGGTGATATGATGTCTTAGAAAACTCTAAAGAATCAGCAAAAAAAGTTAATTGGGAAATGTAATAGCTTAAGTAAGGTATTGTGATACAAGTTAAATCCACAAAATACTCACTTCCATTTATCTAGCTATAATAAATTCCAGCAGGAGATAATATCAAGAGAATTTGATTCAAAATAACTACAAAATTAAGAAAACATTTGGGAATCAATTTTCTAAGTAATAAATGGTGTTACAAACTGTTTTTATGTAAATAAAGAACTATTAAATTGAAGAGATCTTTATTGTTTAAGGTTGAGGTATACTAATAAAATAAAAATTACAATTACCTAAAAAACTTACAAATTTATTGCTATGCAAATCAAACTAAGAAGATAATGTAGAAGTAGATGAAATCATAATTAATTATTCATGTGGAGGAACAAAAAGTCCAAAATCAAGTTAAATAATGGGGGCAAAGTGGGTATTAGCATTTCCAGCCCTCAAATTCTTTGATAAAGCAATAATCATCAAAAACTATTTCATAGTACTTAAATCAGTGGAACAGATTAAACAGACAAGAATCAGGCATTATTGAACTCAGTAACCCAGTAACTGCTTGGGAAGAACTCCCTTTTGAAGAAGAACTACTAAGAAATTTAGAATGTTTTTTAAATGGTTTAAGGTAGCATCTCATACCTACTACTATAATAATTTCCAAATCCTTGACCTACATATAAAAGTCACATCATTTAAAAAGAAAATGGATGGCATATTTTGCAAAAAAACCAAAAAACAAAACAAAACAAAAAAACCCTGGGAGAAGAATCCTAATAAAAAGAGGAGAAAAGGTTTCAAAAGAGATAAAACATAAAGTTTAATTACATGAAATAGAAAAGTTTTATACACACAGAAGTGAGGATAATAGCATAAACACCTGATTGGGGAAAAATCTTTGCATTAAATATTTCTGGTAATGGTCTGATAATGTCTTTATGTGAAATAAATACAAGTATATGAGCCTTTCCATAATAGATCAGAGGTTCAAACTTAATATATGTCAAAGACTATTTCACATCACTAATCATTACAGCAGTACAAGTTAAAACAACTCTGAGATTTCATCATACTTCCAACATATTGGAAAAGGTGAAGAAAAAAAGTAATAGTGTCAGAGGGGCTATGGGAAAAACCATTAAACTCATAGATTGTTGGTAGAACTGTGAATGGGTCTATTTTGTTCAGTTGTTTCAGTCATATCTGACTCCTTGTGACCTCATTTAGGATTTTCTTTGCAAAGATACTGAAGTTATTTGTCATTTCCTTCTCTGGGTCATTTTACAGATGAGGAAACTGAGGTAAACAGGATTAAGTGACTTGCTCTAGGTCATACAGCTAGTTAAGTGTCTAAGGCCAGATTTGAATTAGGGAAGATGAGTCTTCCTGATTCCAGACCCAACACTCTATCTACTGTGCTGTGCCACCTAGTTGTCCTATGAATGAATCTAACCTTTCTGGAAAACAATTTGGAGTTTTTTTTAAGTGACTAAAACATCAATATATCCTGCTTCAGTTAGCAGGAGGTCAAAGAAAGAAAGCAGCATTCAATATATACCAAAATATGAACACTTTTTGTAATAGCAAGGAGCTGAAAAATGAAATGGGTAACAATTGATTTAATCTAGCAATCAATAAGCATTTATTCCATGTTGGCAATGTGTACCAGTCACTGTGGGCACATAACTATAGAAGTGAGAGAGACCCTGTCTTCAAGGAACTTTTATTCTCTTAGGAGATATGTAAATTCACAGAAAAGAAAATATAGGATATATATATGTATATATATATATATATATATATATATATATATATATAAAATAAATGGTTGCTAACAACTGGAAAAATTAAGATCCCTTAAAGGTGGGGGATTAATTAGAGAAATTGTAATACCTGAATGTAATGGAGTATTATAGTTCTAAAAGAAACAATGAATATGAGGTATTGAGGGAAACATGGAAATACATGAGCAAACTCATCAAAATTAGGAAAAAACCTGTATATAACAATGCAAACAAAAAGTATGATGAAATAAATTGAATAAGATAGTTATAATAACAAAGTTTAGTGTGGAGAAGAGATGAGAAAGTATGCCACCTTTCTTTCCTGAGTAGGGGCAGGGGGTTTTGAGGGCAACATGCAGGGATGAGAGGTGGTGGAGGTGATATGGTATAAAATGTCACTTATGTTGTAAGATATAGTGGATGCATCCTTTGGTTTTACTAAATTGCTCTTTGTATTGTTTCTTTTTATCTTGTAAGAAGGGAAGACAGGAAGGGCAGGGAGGGAAGAGAAATGTTTTTGAAAGCATATGTGATGAAAAAACAAAAGACATTGACAAAACTTTAAAAAGAACAAAATCTTGAACAGTTAAAAAAACACAGTTATTTTTAAGGTCCCTAACTGAACAACTCAACAATTTCCAGACTTGTTTGTTAAACACAAAACACAGTAAGTTTTGAGGTCATTTGGACTATAAGGCAATGCTAGTCATCTAGCAGATGGGTAGGACTTAAGTAGAGAAGAGAAGGCAGAACTTCCAGTAGAAGGTTTTTTTTTTCTATTTTTTACATCTCTAGTACTTTGGACAGTGCCTTGAAAATACTAAATGCTTAATAAGTGCTTATTGACCTAGGTGTTGACTAACATGAGGAAACTTAACTAAAGCAGAAGAGGGTGGTATGTTCATGGCACAATGAAGCGTCTCATTGACTACTGACTGGACTGTAAGGTGTGTGTTGGTAAATATTGCACAGTAAGTTAGTTTAGGGATGATGGGGGGATGTTGAAAATCAGAGGAGATTAGAAAGAGACATTAAAGTTTTAGCAATAGGATTGGTGACTGAAGCTGTATGAATGTAAGAGTGCTCTAAGGAAGTGGCATCAAATGATACAATAGGAAAATTAGTTCTGGAGTCAGAGGTCCTGTGGTCAAATTCCACTTTCATTGCCATCTGAGTTATCTTGGGCAAGTCACTTAACCTCTCTAGCCTGACCTCAGTTTCTTCATTTTTAAAATGAGAGGATTGAAACGTATGGCCTCAAAACCCATTCCAGCTTTAATTCTGTTTTACTAAATCATAGGAAACAAAGAAGCAGTCTTAGAATTGAGGTGTTCAAGTTTGTCCAGAATGATGCTTTGGATTGGAATTTGGCATAAATTATACTGAGGTCCTCTCTTTCTCTAAGATTCTATTATTTTAGTAGAAAAAACATGTTTCCTATTTATTCACCATTCAGCTGGCTTCATGTATATTTGCTTGCATGTCATCTCTCTCATTGGATTGTAAACTCATTGAGGATTGAAATTGTTCTTTGCTGCCTTCCTCTTTGGGGAACTGCCCTTTATTTCTCTGAAATCTTATTATTGCTGACAGGGCTATATGGCAAATGATCACAGTGCATAATGCTATTGATAGGAATTTTTGATGAGAGAGGAGCATGGCAATGGTGACTGAGCTAAAATTGTCCTATAAGAGGTTTTCTCTATGGGATTGCTCAGTTCTTTGACTGATCACAGACATATTTCTCCATCAGGAGTTAATCTATAAAACTAGGAATCTGTATGTTTTCAGATTTCTTTTTTTTTTAATTTGTGGGGCAATGAGGGTTAAATGACTTGCCCAGGGTCACACAGCTACTGTCAAATGTCTGGGGCTAGATTTGAACTCCGGTCCTCCTGAATCCAGGGCCAACACTTTATCCACTGCGCCACCTAGCTGCCCCCAGAATCCGTACATTTTCAACCAGTGAAACTAAATAACCCTCTTAATAGTGAAGGTTCAGGTCCTTTAGCCCTGGTCTATTTTTCATTAAAGACTGGTCGTGAATCCCTAGTGGTCTCAGATTTAGGATAACATAGCATTCTCCTATATTTGTTTCTAAAGTATGTGGGATCTTGACATTAAATGACCTAGAGAAGTCAGTGTTCAACATGATGTTTAGGGAATTCATACCAATTTGGTCATTCCTGCCGGGCATTCATTCTTCTTGTTCATTCTCTTCACATTGTGCAGAAGTCCTAATGGCTTCTGGTAAATTTTCTTTTTTGTTATTTTGTTTTGTTTTGTTAAGGGTCCAATTGTTTATCATAATCCCTTGGGAATTTAGAGACTGAAATCTGTTTCTGTGACAATTTCCCCCTCAATCTCACATGAACATTTGCTTGTTATTATTGGGTTACTGGGGTTGATTTGAATATTTTTTTAAAGATAAGAGCACTGAAGCATGTGCTTTGTAAAAGGAAAGCATATCGATTGAATTACATGAAGAGGAGACCAAAGAATAATGCTGCCTATGAAATAAAAAACCCAGGGGAGGTCAAATTGGGGGTCTAGCAGTGGCCCTGGACACTTTCCACTTGATATGTCAATGTTTTTCATCTGGCTTTCATAGGAAAGGAACATTTTATTTAGAGGGCTCAGCGATGAACTTTTTTGTTTTTAAATGATCTCTTCCAGTGTGCTGGGACCAGCGGTGACCTTCAAAGTGAGCTCCAGTTTCCAAAATATGACAACTGCAGATGTTGCAAAGGCAGCAGGTAAGACCATTTTGATGCACATACAAATCCATGCACCAGTGGAGAGAGTGGTTGGTGAGCCATAAAACCAGGCCCCATAGAAAAGGCACACTTTGCTTGGGCAGATTGACATTTAATGAAGGAGACAGTTGAAGGGTTAGTGGCACTGAGGGCAAATTGAAGTGTAACATCCCAGAGTCAATTAAAACTGCCGGAGACTTCATTGTTTGCAGAGGGACTGGATTAAACAGAAAAATGTGGACATGGCCTCAGATAGGAGAGAAAAGACCACAGAGCTGTTCTGTCTGAGGGAGAAAAGACAAGCTTTTTAAGAGCAAGGATTTGGCATCCTTGGTAACCCTGGTGTTAAAGAATGAATGTGGACTTATGTTGAGACCATTTGTTCTGGACAAGACAGGAAGAAAAAGCGGCTTTCTTTTATCCATCTATTATATAGGCATGTTCTATGATCTGCAAGACTTAAGATAAACACAGTCAGTATCCATAAGTAAATGGTTTCACTGGATGAACCACAGAGAGGGGACCATTGTTGTGGTCCACTTAAGTGTGGAATCTTATTTACTCTCTGATGTGACTTGGGTTTGCCTTTGTATAGACACTGCTTCCTCATTGAAGATATATAAATATTATTATTATTATTAGTGGATTTTTTAGGGAATAGTGTATTGAGTTTAATTTGGGTTCCATATTAATTTTTAATTAAACATGCCTTTTTGTTTCAACTCTCATTGTTGAAAATCTTTACAAAATATATTATTCCTCTTTCCTGCCTTAGTAAGTAGAATATCGTATGCATAACTAAATATTTGACGGCTGAGGTCTAGTGGCATTAAATGAGGGTTTTGTTCTCTTGGATCCTAGCTAAATAATGAAGGCCTTGCTCTATTTTCATGCTAAAAATCTGAGGTCAGACAGTCAAATTCAGTTAACAGATGCAACCTAATGTAGTAATGAATCTTTACAAATGGTTAAAACATTGTTTTAAGGTGCTGTGATGGCCACTGAAATTTTAGTCTTTTAGAGATGTCCCTCTTTGCTCTGAGGAATTCCCATCCTCTGATCATAGTGATTTTTGAAACAGGAAATGATGATTCAGGAAATTTAGGTTGGTAAGATACAATTCCCTCTCTTACACACACCCTTAGTCAAATAATTTTATAGCTATTATTCAAGTTAGATTTCAGACAGCAATCTCTCAGTGAAGAAAACCATCACTGCTGATGTTTCAAGTCATGTGTTAGTCAGGGGATGCATAATATGGCATGATATCTGGTATATAATGTTAAAGCAATACAGCTTAAAATAAGGAAATAAACCATTCCTGAAAACCTCTCTGCCCCTGAGAGGAGATCTGCATTGACTACTTGTGTTTGTTATTTGAAAATACTACTGGTCTGAATTCTTTCATTTTTCGTCATCCATCATACAGCTTCAGTCATCATCCATGAATTGTCTGTTGTTACTGTAGTTTAAAAAGCAACAACCAAGGAACAGAAATAGCAATGTGCTGATTTCAGAAATGTATCCCAATTGTTTACAAAGGGATAATTCACCAGAGTCCTGGGAATTTAGCTTTGGATTGTGTTGTCATTGCCATTCAGTCATTTTTCAGTCATGTCCAACTCTTCGTGACCCATTTGGGGTTTTCTTGCAAAGATACTGGAGTGGTTTGCCATTTCCTTTTCCAGATCATCTTCGATATGAGGAAACAGAGGCAAATAAGGTTCAGTGACTTACCCAGGGTCACACAGCTAGTAAGTGTCTGAGGCTGGATTTGAATTTATGAAGATGAGTCTTCCTGACTCCTGACTCCAGGCCTGGCATTTTATCCACTGCATCACCTAACTGCCCCAGCTTTGGATTTAGAATACTTAAAGTCAAGGCATTCCAGTATCTGGAGCCCTGGCACTGAAGTCAGGAAGATCTGAGTACAAATACAGCCTCAGACCCTTTTCATGATTGTTAGGAGGATCAAATGAGATGACATATTTGTAAAACATTTACACAGGCCTCACACATAATAGGCACCAAATAATTGTTTATTCCCTTCCCCTTCCTTCCCTTCCTCTTTCCTTAAAGACAAACATGAAATAGTTTTTCTTTTGTTTTGATTCTGCATCCATTATCAAATTTTTTTTCTGAGTTTTATTTCACTGTAGAGTCATTTAAGATGAGATATTGAAGCCCTAGAACCAAGAAAGAATGATATCAAACATGTATGATGTTTAAACCTCATATCAGTAGCTTTCTAATGAGCTGCTTTATTAGTCCATTATTATTCATTGATGTCACCAGTATGTGTGCTTGATTTTGTTTTTGTTTTGGTATTTTTGGTATGTGCGAAGTTAGAATAATTGATATAAAATGCATTTATAGATTTCTTAAATTAAGAAATACAATTTATTAATTTAATTCTTGTTTTAAGAAATTTAATTAAATGTATTTTAATATTGTGAGTGTTCTAACATAGATTGTTATACTAAATATCATGTAAACACAAAGGTTCCTTGTGCTCTACAGTAATGAATTATAACAATCTCTCAGCCTCATTTTTTTGGATAATGCTACTTTCCTCCCAGACACCAAATCATCTTTGATTCTTCTTTTTTCCTTACTCTCATCAAATGATTAACCAAGTCCATCTATCCCCAAACATCCTTTGAATCTGTTCTCTTCTACCTATTCATGCTGCTACCATCCTAGTTCAGAAGGTCCCCGATCCCAATAGCTTCCAAATCAGTTTCATTGCCTCCAGTCTATTGCTTCTCTACTCCATTCTGTACTGAGATGTCAATGTCATCTTGCCATTGCTATTCTCTTCATTCCAGTCCAATTCTTTGTGACCCCTTTGGGAGTTTTCTTGGCACAGATTCTAGAGTGGTTTGTCATTTCTTTCTCCAGCTCATTTTACAGATGAGGAAACTGAGGCAAACAGGGGTAAGTGACTTGTCCAGGGGGCACACACATAATATCTGAGGCCAGATTTGAACAAGGAAGAGGAATCTTCCTGACTGTAGGCCTGTCACTCTATCCATTGTGATGCGTGGCTGCCCAATATAATCTTAGGCTCATAGATTTAGTGATGGCAGAAACCCATGAGAAAAGTCCCTCTACTCATTCAGATGAGCACCTACGCCTCAATTTACAGCTTAAAGTCACCTGGGGAACTCTATGAACACAACTACCAAACACTCTTCACACAAATCAAATCAGATCTAAATAATTGGAAAGATATCAATTGCTCATGGATAGGCAGAGCTAATATAGTAAAAATGACAATACTGCCTAAATTAATTTACTTATTCAGTGCCATACCAATCAGACTACCTAAAATTATTTTATACAGCTAGAAAAAATAATAACAAAATTGATCTGGAAAAACAAAAAATCAAGAATATCCAGGAAAATAATGAAAAAAAATTCACAGGAAGGTGGGTTAGCGGTACCAAACCTGGAGCTTTACTATAAAGCGGCAGTCATCAAAACTATCTGGTACTGGCTAAAAAATAGAGTGGTAGATCAATGGAATAGGCTAGGCTCAGGAAATGCAGTAGTAAATGACACTAGTAATGTAGTCTTTGATAAACCCAAAGACTCCAGCTTCTGGAATAGGAACTCAGTATTTGACAAAAACTGCTGGGAAAACTGGAAGATAGTATGGCAGAAATTAGGCATAGACCAACATCTTACACCTTATACTAAAATAAGGTCAAAATGGATACATGATTTAGACATAAGAGGTGATACCATAGGTAAATTAGGAGAGAAAGGAATAGTGTACCTATCAGATCTTTGGAAAGGAAAACAGTTTTTGACCAAACAAGAGATAGAGTATATTATAAAATGCAAAATGGATGATTTTGATTATATTAAATTAAAAAATTTTTGTACAAACAGAAGCAATGCATCCAAAATTGGAAGGGAGGCAGAAAGCTGGGAAACAATTTTTGAGGCCAGTGCTTCTGATAAAGGCCTCATCTCTAAAATATATAGGGAATTAAATCAAATTTATAAGAATCCAAGTCATTCCCCAATTGAGAAATGGTCAAAGGATATGAACAGGCAGTTTTCTGATGAAGAAACCAAAGCTATCTATTCCCATATGAAAAAATGCTCTAAATCTCTAATGATTAGAGAGATGCAAATTAAAACAACTCTGAGGTACCACCTGACATCTATCAGATTGGCTAAAATGACAAAAAAGGAAGATAATAAATGTTGGAGAGGCTGTGGGAAAATTGGAACACTAATGCATTGTTGGTGGAGCTGTGAGCTGATCCAACCATTCTGGAGAGCAATTTGGAATTATGCCCAAAGGGCGATAAAGCTGTGCATACCCTTTGACCCAGCAATTACACTTTTAGGTCTTTTGCCCAAAGAAATCATGGAAGGGGGAAAGGGACCCACATGTACAAAAATGTTTATAGCTGCTCTTTACGTGGTAGCAAGGAATTGGAAGTTGAGGGGGTGCCCATCAATTGGGGAATGGCTGGACAAGTTGTGGTATATGAATACAATGGAATACTATTGTGCTGTAAGAAATGATGAGCAGGAAGAGTTCAGAGAAACCTGGAGGGTCTTGAGTGAGCTGATGATGGGTGAGATGAGCAGAACCAGAAGAACATTGTACACAGTATCATCAACATTGAGTGTTGACCTACTGTGATGGACTATATTCTTCTCACCAATGCAATGGTACGGAAGAGTTCCAGGGAACTCATGATAGAAGAGGATCTCCAAATCCAAGAAAAAAAAAGAAAGAAAGAACTGTGGAGTATAGATGCTGATTGAACCATATTATTTCTTTTGTTTTGGGTGCTGTTGGTTTTTTTTTTCTTTCTATTTTGAGGTTTTGCATCACTGCTCTGAGTCTTTCTCTTATAACAGGATTAATGCAGAAATAGGATTAATGTTATTATGTGTATATATATGTGTGTGTATATATATATATATGTATATGTATAGAGATATATAGATATAACCTATATCAGATTACCTGCTGTCTAGGGGAGGGAGCAGGGAGGGGTGGGAGGGAGAAAAATCTGAAATTGTAAAGCATGTATAAACAAAAGTTGAGAACTATCTTTACATGTAATGGAAAAAATAAAATACCTCATACATAAAAAAAAAAGTCACCTGGGGCACTGATAGAACAAGCCTTCTGCCAAGGTCACGCAGACAGTATGTTTCAGAGACAAGACTTGAACCCAGTGAGGCTAGTTCCCAATCTCCTCCTATCCCTTGTTCTTACTATCCATTATTCCATCATGAGGAAATTAGGCCTACAGAGGCTAAGAGAAAAAAAGCTTAAGGTCACTAAGGTAATAAAAGGGCAGAGGTAGGATTTTTTTTTTTTTTTGGTGAGGCAATTGGGGTTAAGTGACTTGTCCAGGGTCACAGAGCTAATAAGTGTCCAATGTCTGAAACTAGATTTGAACTCAGGTCCTCCTGAATCTAGGGCCAGTGCTTTATCCACTACACCACCTACCTGCCCCAGAGCTAGGATTTGAACTCTGATCTTTACACTTCAAATTCCACATTGCTACTGCTGCATCATAGTGTCTCACTTCATTATGCAACGTCTGTTCATATTATTCCCCTACTTAAAAACCTTCAGTGATTTCCTGTTATCTTCAAAATATAGTAAAAAGCCATCTATAATGTGACCACAGTCTACCTTTCCTTACTTCCTTTATGTTATTGCCTGTCATGCCCTGTGTCCCAGGTAATCTTGACGAATAACAGCAGTAACATTTCTATAGCACATACTATGTGCCAGGCACCATGCTAAGTGAGTGCTTTGCAAATACTAGCTCATTTGATCCTCTCAACAAATGTTAACTGGGCCTCCAATGTAACCTTCCACCTCCTCTGGTATTCACCCAGATCTCACTTTATGCCTGGAGCACAATCCTTCCTCAATGTCACCTTTCATAAATTTTCTTTTCTTTCAAGGATCAGTTCAGATACCATCTTCTCAATGAAGCCTTCCCTTAATCCCCTCAGTTGATCTCTCCGACTTCAAAGTTTTCCTTAGTCTTTGCTATACGTCTATATCTCTCTTTTGCACATATTTTACCTGAAATTTACATATTTGTGTTATGTTCTGTGTCCTCCCACCCCCCCATCCCCAAAAAGGAAGGGGACTTTTTTTAATCATTGTATCCCCCAGCATCTTGCACAGTGCCCTGCACATAGTTGATCTTTACTAAATGCTTGTTGAATTAAAGGATTTAATCTTCCAACTATAAAGATAGAATACTATCTTACTAGACCAGTACAGAATCTCTTTAGGGACAGTTTTTGACAACATGAAAGAAAACAATGTGCCTTTCATTAAATGGTGGG
Source organism: Dromiciops gliroides (assembly GCF_019393635.1). Taxonomy (NCBI): domain Eukaryota; kingdom Metazoa; phylum Chordata; class Mammalia; order Microbiotheria; family Microbiotheriidae; genus Dromiciops; species Dromiciops gliroides. The sequence goes on from NC_057865.1 coordinate 83,846,954, forward strand.
TTATCCCAATGGGAGGCAGACTTCATCACTCTGTTGGTAAGGAAGTAAATTAAGCTAGAAAGAACTGTTCTTTTCAGCCTCAGAAGACTAGGTAAAGCTTCAGGTAGGGTAGCTGCACCTTAACCATTGTGTAGGTTATCAACAGGACAGGCACACTTTAGGTGAAATGTGGTGGTATTGTCTGTAAATGTTATCAGGGTTATTTAAAAAATTAATAGACCCTTATATAGAAATTACTTCTGAGATTATGCTTTTCCCCTATGTTTAAGCTGTCTTAAATCCTCCTGAAATGTTTACAGTTGGATCACCCCAAGGGGCTTAATGGGCCCTATGCTGGGGATATCTTTTGTTATTGGTAATGAAGGGAGACTAGTACTCTAGCTGTGGCATTAAAAGTGTAATTTTTTTTTGCTAATTTCGTATAAAATGGCACAAAACCTCTAAGACTAACCATATGTTTAATACCATATAAACTCTCTTCAAATATCATTTAGTATTTATCTTGAATGACAAATGCAGTATTTTATTATGAAACAGAATCTCTTAGTTATACCAAACAATTCTTGTCAAGGCATTCTGCCTAATTTATGACCTTGGGTTTGAGCATAAGGTATTAGAGAATATTAAAGAATAAATGGATATCACTTAATAGCACAAAGAATCATTTACTGTATTGCATATGCATTTAGTATTAATGGCAGAGATAGCTTTTAATCTCTGTTGTCAAGGCATCTTGTCAAATTGAACAGAACTGAAATTGATATATGTGGGACTCCCTCTTCATTTTAATGTTATTTTAAGGTACAAATAACAAACTGATGGGCTCTAACATTCTTCCTTTCTGCATAAATGCAATTAGTCCTATTTTAGAACTATATGCAATCCCCCACACCATGTTATATATTACATCCACATATATGCTTGTGTATGATATACATTAAAAACTGCACGTGTTAGGATACCTGTAATGGCAGCTAGGTGGCTCAGACATGGAATCAGGAAGACCTAAGTTCAAATCCACTCTTAGACACATACTAACTGTGTGACCCTGGGCAGGTCCCTTAACCACTATCTGCCTCATTTTTCACATTCCTAAAATGGGGATAATAACATCATCTAATTCCTAGAGTTGTTGTGACGATCAGCTGATAATATTTGTAAGATACTTAGCATAGAGCCTAGCAGTGTGCCTTAGGCACCTTCCCTGTCCCCCAGTTCTCTTTGTTGTAGCACAAATAGCAGGCACCTGTTGTCCCCCCCCCACCCCTGAAACAATCCTGCTCCTTCAAATCTTGCTGCCCTCCCCTCTTGACATCAGGCTGAATACAGAACTTGACTTCCATGTCTTGCATTTTCAGCGCTTAGCTGACTTGTTAAGTTCATTTGCTAACTGTCCAGCAGGTGATAGAGCCCATGGTTCTGCACTCATCTTTCCAGATTTTATCTTGTAATCCAGCCAGTCCTTTTCCAGTAGGAGCCTCTTACACTCCCTGGTTTGCCACTCTCTTGTTGACAAAGAATGTGCCCCAATGAGACAGAAGTCACAAGCCTTCCCAGGTAGAAGGCAGCTTTTCATAGTCTTTTTTTTAATCTGTTCAGAGAGGTTAGAGGCCGGCTTATTCCATTTCTGAGATTCTCCCTTTGGGACTTCTTTAGCATCATCACTAGAGAACCTCAGCTTGATGTGTTAGAAAAGTCTCTATGCTCTTCAGAATTTCTACATATGTCAAGAGAACCATGGACCGGATACCTCCCTATGGCCTCTTCCTCACTTTGATAATAAATCATTTCCTCCTAGCTTTGAAGCTAAGATCATTTAAATGGAAGGTTCTAACAGTATAAAGTGTTGTTGTTATTGTTGTTTGTCCTTCATTCTAGAAGAGGATGATGGCATTGGGAGGTGATGTCATGACTTGCAGTGAATTGGTTTCAAGTGAAGGAGGGTTGTGCAAAGTCACCAGCCTCACTCTCTTCTACAGAGCCATCTAGGTGCAGAGTCAAGATATATATCAGAATGACTGATGCTTGAGGCAATTGGGGTTAAGTGACTTACCCAGGGTCACACAGCTAGTAAGTGTCAAGTGTCTTGGTCAGATCTGAACTCAGATCCTCCTGACCCTAGGGCCAGTGCCCTATCCACTGACTGTATCAACTACCTATCCCTGAATGAAGATGTTAGCTTTTTAATATAATAATTGCCCTTTTCCCACTCCCCTTTCCCCCCAGAAAAAATATTTATAAGATGCCTAAAAGTCACTACATGTGTGAGTTAGGACACTTAGGATAACTTCCCTATATAATCAGAGAATCAAAAAAGGAAACTTAGATATCTAGTTCAATGCTTTCATTTTACTGCTAAGGAAGTTAAAACCAGGAGATGTAAACTGATAACCCTTTATATGGTCCTTTCTCTGTGCCAGGCCTTGTGCTAAAGCCTTTTCTGAATATCTCCTTTGATCCTGATTACAGTTTTGTGAAGTAGGTGCCAAAATTATCCCAATTTTACAGCTGAGGAAACTGAGACAATTAGAGATTGGTTCAGTGACTATCCCAGGATCATACAGGCAGTGTGTGAGACTGAATTTGAACTCGGGTCCTTTTGATTCCAGGTCCAATGCTGTTTCTAACGTACCATACAGCTGCCTGTGAAGCTTACTGTGATAGTAACTGGTGGAGCTGGTTTTGGAACCCAGTCACTTTGAATCGAAAATCTTTCCACCCGTAGGTGTGGAGCCTTTTACTGTATGTTGAAATTCTCTTGAAATGATTATAGACAAGGAAAGAAGCTTGTGGCCATTGATGATAAATTGTTGTTGAAGTTGTTGTGGTGGCGGCGGCAGCAGCAGCGGTGGGTGGGTAGGGGTGGTGGTGGTGGTGATGGTGAACAAAGGAATTTCTAGGTGATTCCTGAAGTTGTGGGTGGAATGCTACACATGAAGGGAGACCTGAATTCAGATCTCCTCTTCACAAAATGGGAAGGATAATAGCATCTCAGAGGCTGCTTGTAGCTCTCCTTTACCTTGACTGAAGAAGGTGTCCTACCTGCCCTGCAAATTAACTCTTCATGTAGTAAAGAAAATTGCTTAAAAAGCAAATAGTAGCAAATGTTGAAAACTATCTCTACATGTAATTGGAAATTAATAAAATACTTTTATGGTAAAAAAAGCAAACAGTAAAAAACATTCATTCATCCCCAAGATCTTAAGACAATCAGTGTTCTTCACATGTAGGCATTGCATATAACCTTTAGGCACCCAATTTAAGGCTGATATGAACTGGTGAAACCTCTCAAAGCTTTGCAGTGCTCTTGACTAGGATGCAGCTAGGATGCATCATTTTGCTAAGTAGATCCATAAATGGAGTCATCCTGAGGGCTAAAGCATTGCCAAGAGAGAGAGACAGAGAGAGAGAGAGAGAGAGAGAGAGAGACAGAGAGACAGAGAGACACAGAGAGGGAGAGACAGAGAGACAGCCCAAAACAGAAATGGGAAAAAAAACTATTGAGTCACGCTATTGTCCACTTATACAAGACATGAAAAATTGACCCAGTCCAGCATAAACATCCATTAGACATTCTGGACACTTGGCCAAGAAACTGGGGGAGAAAATACATGACAAGAAGCAAAGAAAGCTTAAGGGGGAGGAGGAGAGATTATAAAGAATTTGAATGGATAGGAAAGAGTTGCCATAATGGAACACAGAATCCTGCATGAATGAAGTTCTGTTCTCAGTGAATAGGGTGGTTATTTATTGTTACAACTGGGTGTATTTGGAGGGGGAGCTTGACAAGTGAAGAGGAACTCTAAAAGGGCAATTTGAAAGAAAAAAAATCGATTCCTCGTGTGACTGGCTAGTCAGAATTCTATGCTGATTATTCCTTTGGAAAGGATGGTACATTTTGTTCTTTATTGGACTGAACTGATTGATTATAGGTTTTGAAAGGGGAGTGCGTGAAAAGCAAACCAACATCTACTTTGTACTCTATCAAAAGGAATGTACACGGTCTCCAGACTGAGAAATCAGCAGTCTTTGAAAGCATCAGGGTGGTGATGAGCAAAAAGTTCTTCCTGAGAAGAAAATGCCATTTGAAGGTGTTGTGCCTTGGCCTTTCCCTTTCCTTTCTTCAAGTCTCTTATTGACTACAATAAAGGGTAAAAAAAGAAATCCACAAATGTAAAATACCAGGCTTTTGAAACATGGAGAAATCCAACCTTAGGGTTTTCCTCAAATGACGTGAACTCCCTTGCCACCTATTTCTGCAGAGGGAGGCAGTGAAGCCTGAACACATGTCGTGCAGGGAGATTGGTTGAGATGTTCCATTTTTGCTTGATTTAATAACATGTCTGTAGCATCCACCCTCAGTCACAAGATGTGGCCTTGCCACTGAAAAGCTTGCAGTCTACTTCTGGCCACAACCTGTTAACATTTGTGGGAAGAGTGGGAGTTTTCTATCTTGAAGATGAAATTCAGGAATCTAATTTGATTCAGAGTTTGATACATTCCTTTCCACATACTTCTAAGACAATCAGTCTTGCTTGTAGTTGGGAGTGTGGGTGTGGGTGGAAAGACACAGTAGACCAAGAAATATTGGACTTCTAGACTATAATTACCATTAGTAGAACCCTCAGAAGAGGGGTTCTTTTTTTTTTCTTTCTAGTGAGGCAATTGGGGTTAAGTGACTTGCCCAGGGTCACACAGCTAGTAAGTGTTAAGTGTCTGAGGCCGGATTTGAACTCAGGTACTCCTGACTCGAAGGCCAGTGCTCTATCCACTGCGCCATCTAGCTGCCCCAGAAGAGGGGTTCTTAATCTAGGGTCTTTTTTAAAAAAAACTATTTCAGCATAATTTATTTATTTTGTAATCATATATATACATTTAAAAGTGTTTTTTGTTGTTTTTTTTTGCGGGGCAATGGGGGTTAAGTGACTTGCCCAGGGTCACACAGCTAGTAAGTGTCAAGTGTCTGAGGTCGGATTTGAACTCAGGTACTCCTGAATCCAGGACTGGTGCTTTATCCACTGCGCCACCTAGCCGCCCCTTAAAAGTGTTTTTTTAAAGTAGTCCATGGACTTTGACAAAATGCCAAAGGGGTCCAGGACACATACAAAAAAAAATTAAAGATTCCTGCTCTAAACATCACCCAAATAGGTTACAGATAAGGAGAATGAAGGTAAGATGAAGTGACTTGTCTAAGATCAAACAGCTAATTGATGGGAAATCTAGGATTCTATTCCCAACCTCCTTACTCCCAGTCTAGTCCTTTTTTAAACTGCATAATACATCTTCCCTCTTCCTTTTCATGAAAAAGTACTGCTATTTTGAGCTTCAAATAACCCATAAATATTGCTATGTCTATAATACAGTAGAATGTAAATGGAATAAAAACGTAAAATGAGTGACTATCAAGAGAAAGAATTTGGGATACAAAGACACCAGTATAATTGTTCCTTCCCTCAAGGAGCTTTTTTTCGGGTAATATAACTGTCAGGTAATATAACATGTATACAAATGGTGTAGGGACTAGCTCTGTGTTTACTTTAAGGTAGGGAACCATGATTGAGAAAACTCCCTTTGCTAATAGAAATCAGCCTCTTCTCTGTAAGCATCTTTTTCTTAGAGACTTTCTCAGAGTTCAGAGAGCAGAAGTGATGTGCCCGGCGTCAGGGAAAATATATACAAGGCCATTTCAGGGGGAGGTGCTTACAGCTTGAGGGAACAGGAAATGTCTCAAGTAGGGGGTGGTATTGAATCACCAAGGTTCGAGGTCCAAAGGCTAGAATCATGTTGGGGTGTCAGAACCAAAGCAAAGAAGAGCATCACTAGAGAATTTAAATTCCTGACTTCACCTGGTGGTACTTTTCTTTTAGTTGATCCTGGGTGACAGGTCCTTGGCCTCCCCATTTCAACAAGATAACCTTGAGAGTAATATAAAGATATACTTATAAACAACCAGGTCAAACCTACCAACTCCACCTCTTCCCTGTATCTTTGTGCTCTTAAGGAATCAAGGCACTTTGTGTTTAATATTTTCTTGATCAGATGTCGTACTTGCTAGGTTGTGCTGTTCCTTCTTTGCTATCACCGTGATCATGTGACAAGGAGTCATTTAGCTATGAAGATGAGAGAGTGAGCGTTCATTCTGGCCCAGAGGTGAGGTGTCTGCCTGAAGTGTTGCTATATGGCTAATATGTATTAAAACATTAATAAGAAATGAGGGGGAGGTTTTGCATGCCAAAGAGCAGCAGATGCCTAATGGCTACAGTCGCATAGATGTTTTAGATCAGTAACAAGAAAAGGTAGATAGATACACCCCATTACTCCTTCCTAAACAGCCAGGTAATTACTTTTGGCATTTTGACAAGTGTTTGCTGGAGTGAAGGTCAAAGCTGTCAGCATATAAGATCTATGCTAATCTTCTCAGCTGGAGAAGATTCAGGTAGCCAATGTTTTTGTAATTAGAAGTTGTGAAAGCCAGTTTTCATCATGGCTTTACACTGAGCATAAATGAGCCAATAATATAAAGTAATTTCATTTGTCATAGTTTACAGGGTTACCTGTGTAGAGATGCATGAACAGTTTGCACTGGGAGCTTAGGGAATTATGGGTAAATTAAATGTTATGGTAGCTACATATGGAAGTAGTAATATTCAAAATGATGCTCTTTCATATGCCTAGATATACAAAGGGCAAAATCTACATTTGAATCCTAATTCATGAAAGGAATTAGGATTTATTGTGCTTGGAAATAAATGAAATCATTCAACTCATAGGATCAAAGCTGAAAGGGATTTCAGAGGTTATCTTGTTCAACTTCTTCTTCTTATAGATGAGGAAATTAAGGGTATTGAGACTCCCTCAGTGTAACATGGGTTATCAAGTAGTAGATTCAATATCTGAACCCAGTTTTTCTCCATCCAAATGTAGGCTTGTTGCTAACATGCCACCTAGGAGGATGAATGTAGAGGTGAAAGGCAAATCAAAGGCCATCTCATCCAACCTTCTGCTTTTACTCATGAGAAACCTGTGAAACCTGAGAAACACAGTAACTTTCTCAAAGTCACACAGATAGCAGGTGTCAAAGGGAAGGGGGAATACAACTCTTATCCACCTTCATAAGAAAAGGTGCTCCACACTTGCTATAGCAAGAAAGTATTTCTTCCCCCGCTGGCTAACTTTATGATGATGAACTTCGCCTCATGGTCATTCATCTACAGTGTTCATCATGTACCTTTAACTAAAGCTTTCCCTTTCAGAACATGTCCATTAGTGGGGCCTCTAATCTGGGATCTGTGAACTTGGGTTGTTTTTTAATTTTTCTTGGTAAGTATTTCAGTATTTTTTCGTTTGTAATCTCAGGTTAGTTTTTTCCAGTGTCATTCTTAGGAGTCAATCATCAGTTTGACCAGCCTACAAAGGGGTTCGTTATACAAAAAGGTTAAGAACTCCAGACTTGAGAGCCCCAGGTTTCCCCCTAGGTGATGATGGAGACAGACTTTTTGGTATCATCCTCTTTGGTGTTGTAAAAGGGTAATTGCAATACAGAAATTATCGAAAAGAGGAGCAATAGGCAAAAAGAAGTGATTGTGCTGTGTTGCAACACCATGCTTAAAAATAGACATTTTTTGATGGCTGGTGTGAGCCAGAGTGAGGAAAATGTGGAGCTCTAACTCTCAGGGGAATTCTTGTAGACAATACTCTGTGTCTTGGCCTATTTGCTGAATGTACTTTATGGACATAGTTTAGTATTCTTTATAGGGGTTGTTTTTGCTCAGCACCAGGTTTTTCTCTTCATTGCTACTTTACCACTTGGGGGCATGCTGTCAGACCAGAGATTTATGTGAGTGCATTGCCATTCAGCATCAGTGGCAAAGGCACAGCTGAAAGCCCTCTTGTTGGTCACTGATTATGCCCTGTAGTTGTCAAGTAAAATGTTGATGCTTAAGAGTTCAAATTAAAATTAGCTTTATTTCATGATGAAAATTCAACTGGACATTACACTGACATTAAGATACTTAGGTTACTGCTTTAATGCTAGAAAATCTGCCTCCTGTTTCCATTTGCTATTTCCTATTCTATTAAGATATGTTGAAAACCTGGTCTTTTGAAAAGGATGGTACTTTAAACTCAGTAATCATTTATTTTGATCCTTTATTTTAATTTGTCAATAAGTGATCCCTCCATTTGCTTTAATTTTCTTAACACTCAAATGGAAATGCTTTTAGATCTAAATAGAGGGTAGCTCCTGGAAAAATCAATTTTACAGCATTCAGTAGAGCTTTAAGTCTTACCTTAAAATAGACAAGGCTCTTCAAGAGAGCAAAATATGACTGATAAGACACAAAGAGGAGGAGACTAGGAGGAGGCTAACTCAACTTTGTAGTAATATTTCCCCCACACTGACTGACCCTTTCCTCTAGCTCTTACTCTGCTTATTACTCAGTTGCTAGAATACCAGTGTCTGTGTAAAGTAAATATCTTCTAAGTTTTCCCACAAATACAAATTCCCATGGTAACCCAACAAAAGGATAACAGAATGGAAAAGGAGAGTTTATTTAATGTTGGCAGGCCTCGTGGCGTATTCATGTTAGATTTCAACTGAGAAGCCCATATCTCCTGACCATTAGGCCAGGGTGGGACGAGATTGTCACATCTGCTGGAACAGCACTGGATTGTTCTTTCTCTTCTATCACTGAGATTAGTGTGGGAATGTAGTAGAGATGACCAAAGCATTTTTTTCTATGGAGCATTTACATCCAACCCCTTAATAGCCTGAGACTTAAATTTATGTATGTAATGGAAGGAGAGCAGGGTGTTGTTCCAATAGATAAGCAAATCAGTGCACTGATATGAATTAAGTGCAGGAAGTGATTTATGTAGGAGTACAATTATAGAGTAAAATGAGATTTATTACAAGCATATGCAAGAATAAGTATAGAGTAGCAGTGAACGAAGGGCAATGAGTGTCCACTGAAACCCTTAGACCAGTGCCCCAAATGACCATGTGTCACAGTGGATTCTAGACTTCAGTTTACTAGAAGGTTGTTGTTCCTTAGTTGTTTTTCAGGTGTGTCCAACTCTTTGTGACCCCTTTTGTGGTTTTCTTGGCAAAGATACTAGAGTGATTTGTCATTTTCTTCTCCTGTTCATTTTACATATTAGAAAACTGAGGCAAACAGTGTTAAGTGACTTGCCCAAGGGTCACACAGCTAGAAAGTGTCTGAGAACAGGTTTGAATTCAGGAAGAGGAGTCTTCCTGACTCGAAGCCTGATACTCTATCCACTACACCATCTAGCTGTCCATGGGAAGCTTGGTGTACCCCATAGATAAACTATCAGGAATGTGCCATCTGTAGGCAGAACTACTACGTCAAATGTAGAGTCACTTAAAGATATCACATCAGGCAAAAGGTATTAATATACCTTATATCTCCCTAGCTTTCCTCATCCAAAAAACTCATGAGAAATGGATAGAAGAGGTCAGAATTAAAGAAGAAAATGGTTTATGCCCTCCTTATGTCTACTGGGAAAGCCAAACGCCAAGAAAAGTAAATACCCACAAAGGAAACAAATAGAAAAGTCAAATTTAACAGAGGAACACAAAGCTCTCACAGAGAAGGTAAATAGAATGAGTACAGGAATGATACCTTTTTCATACAACAAAGTAGTGAACTTCTGTTTAAAGCTCACCATTCATTTACTAGTTGTGTGTACCTGGGAAAACTATTTAACCTCTCTGAACCTGTTTCCTCATTTATAAAATTGAGCTAATAATAGTACCTACATCACAGGGTTGTTGTAAGTGATAATATATGTAAGGTAAACCTCAAAGAGCTAAAAAGATGGGATGTTGCCATCATTGTCACTGTCTTCATTGTCGTTGTTAATCATTGTAGCTCAGTGATCTAGCTACTCTCCACAAAGGGTACACAGCTGCAGAAGTGGTGTGTTTCAGTGTATTTGAAAAAATCTAACTGCCACAAAGCACCTCCTTTACCATTCTTTTACAGTGCTTGCAATTCCCACCATTATTTTTAGTCCCTTGGTCCTGAAGACATTTTCAATATCTTATTTGGAAAGGCAATGATATTAAACCTTTAACAGATATTAGTGCCCAATAGCACAGAGTAGATTGTCAGATTATCTTGTTGTCACCTTGGAAAGCATTTAGTAGGAATTGAATGATAGTTAGGCAAATTTCTACTGGTTTGGGGCCAGGGTAGGGTGGAGTGAGTCACATTTGAAAGGGAAGTCTGGATGGTCACAAGTAGAGGACATGAAGGAATGAAGAAGTAAATGTGGCTTGTCATGGCTTTTCCTTGAAATAGGGTTTTTGAGAGAAATTTCCAATCAGGGAAAGCAGGTGTTAGGGAGGCAGGATTTTTCAGCATGAGAAGGCTGCAGGAATGAGAGGCTAAAATCATCTTACAGGGTCCTCCAGAGAGCTTAGGCTGAAGTTCTTAGCCTGATTCTGTGACTGGATTATAAGAGATCTGTGATCTTGGATTGAAGGAAAAAATTATTTTCACTAACCTGAAATGTAGCATTTCCTACAAATATTTAAAAATATTATTCTGAGAAGGGATCCATGAGTCAATAAAGGTGAGAAATTCCATCCATTAGAGTGAGGGGAAAGATCCTGCAGCGGGGCACTGGTTGATAGAATCCTGGGGGTCACAGCTGAGAAGTGGTTTGCTGTGTGTTGGAAGAGCATTATAAAATGAGGCAAAGGGTTGGTGGTCCCTGGACAGGAAGCATATCAACATAGGACCCCGCAATTATAGCTCCATAAGGCAACACAACCCCCTTAGAGAATCCTAGGTCCAAAAAGAATGACAACTATCTGATGAACTGTTCAAAGTATTTCATGGTTAATTGTGTGAAAACACAAAATTAGAAGAGAGGGAGATGAGAATGGGATTTATTCAGCTTATCTCATAGCACTATGGTCCATATTGTATATCAGCACTCCAACACATAGTCCTTATCTGGACCATATACAAATACACTCCAACTTGAATAAATGTAACAGTATTTTAACTTTGCTAATACTGTATGGGCTTTGAAAATCCAGTTTCACCTTTACAGCAATCTTGCAGATCAGGGCATTGGGACACAATGAGGATAAGTGACTTGTCCAAAGAAATAGCAAGCCAGTAGATGAAAATAACAGGATTCAAACCAAGACCTTTTGCTTTTAAATCTGGGGTGCCTTCCAGTGCCCCACAGTTCCCTCTTGCTATTTCTCCTTTTGGTTTTCCTGTGGAAAGAAAAACATTTATTACAGTTCTCAGCTATGCTAGGCAGTGTACAATTATTTAAGTGGATACCATATGACTAAATTGTGCTATTACTTCACATGGTCTGTAGTGTGTTTAGAAAGATGTAATTAGGAACTCATCAATATTTGGAATGCTGCTTTGATTTGATTACACTGGAAGGATGACTTGGATTGGAATTCTGTACTCCTAAGAATTAATTTTTTCCTGTTTATCCAAATGACAGAGCTCAAGATTCATGGACAGACTGAATTGTGTGAAAACTTTAAAAAACCATCTAGTCTCAAAAATACTGAGCTAATTTTCCTATGGGAAATCCATAAAGAAACAAGTGCCAATAGTTCTGTGTCAAAAGCACTATACTAGGGAAGACAGTAAAGCCTAGTGGAATGAACACTGGTTCTAGTGTACAGAGGACTGGTATTCACATCCTGATTATGATGATTGACACCTAGGTGACCCTAGACAAATCATTTCATCTCCCTAGCCTTAGTGTCCTCATCTTCAAAATGAGAATGCTGGACTATATAGCTGCTGAAGTCTTTTCCAGCTTGAGGTCTCTGATACTCTGATGTTCATCTTTCCAGGTCTTAAAGATTACCAAGACAAAGATATCCCTCCTCCCCACCCCTAGTAAAGGTTTCATTTCACCCATATGTGACAAAAATCCATCCTCTCATGATTTAAAACCTCCTTCCTTTTCTTCTATTCTAAGTAGAGATGGAGAATATAATCTTTCAGGGTCATGGAGTTCATCAAACCAATACATATTTATAGAGTCTTCTTTTCTGGGTCAACAGTCTCGATTTTTCTAAAGTTTCTTCTTGTTATCCCTTTTTAAAAACTCCCTCATAAATTCTCCAAGCTACCCACTTTCCCTCTTAAATTGTTATGTGTTCTATTTTTCTCATGTTAAAGGAGAGTTTTGATTGTAAGAATGAAATTACATTTCTTAGAGAGAATGATTGACCAATCATACTGTTAAATTCATAGGAGCCTCAAGTGTATTTCATATCATCCACTAAGAGTATGAAAACACAGATCATCTTGTAAGAGTGTAAGGTTGAATAGGATATTACCTCTCAATGGACCTTCTTCCATATAAATATTAAATGCACTCATTAACGACAAGTTGGTAGTTTGTATTATGCAAGGCAAGACCTTAAAGTTGGTGAAGATCACTTGAAGGAAACATCAGCATACAGAGTTAACACATCATCAAGCAGGCAGATAAGGAAGGAAAAGATTCTGTGTTGATACTTTAACACTGATTAAAGGTGGATTGTACAATTATACCTTTTAAATTTAAAGACAGTTTGCACTCTATCAACACCTTGTCTCATTACAATTGCAAAGTATGAAAAGGCAAACTCAGTAGGAAAAATCCTTGGTAAATACAATTAAAGAATTTTCCTCAGTAGTAAGAAATATAAAATAGAGTAACCCCAAGCTTGAAAACTACTACTAATAAAACTTGACACCCTCACACCATCCTGTAGCCTTACGTACCCTGCCCTCTTCTCTGAAAACATATACCTCTTCTCCTTTATTTGAATCCCAACTGATTGTCCCAGCCAACTATCCTTCTTCTTCTGAGGTCCCATTCAAGTTGCCACCTATACCATGCATTTTGGGGACTAGTTTGTCCTAATTTATATTATTTATCTTTGAATGAATATGTGTTCTTTTTTCCCATTTGACCATAAACTCTTTGAGGCCAAGGACTTTGTTATGTTTCTCGTGGCATAGTTGATAGTTTGATGGACATAAGTGTGATAAAATAATGGGATTTGGCAGATGACCAGGTCCCACCTGATTGATTTAGTATTGTTTGAATTGGGTGAGAATGAGAAACTGACTAAGTACCTACTTAAGGATGATTGGATGGGGACCACACCTGGCTGGTCCTGAGTGACTTTGTTCTCAGAGGCAGTGTACTACTGACATCAGCAAGAGACCAGTCTCAACCAATCAGCTTGAAGGACCTCCCTTTTGAGGGAGGGAGAGAGGAACTAGGAAGTGGATGTTCGCTCATGGAAGGAACCTCTTTTGCGTGAGGAATAGGCATGTGGTGACAGAGAACAGGAGGGCCCCTGGTTGTTTCAGACATCAGCTTGGTGGCAGAATTTTACATGGGCTGCTAGGAAAGGAAAGGTTTCTGTCTCTCTGGCTATGCTGAATAGATCCAAGCTTTAATAAATAGTTAAAAGCCTAAACTCTTGCTGAATTTATCAGTGATTTTAGCCAGCTTCCCCCCCCCAAGACCGGGGGGAGGCAGATTAGGACCAAAATTTAGATTTTAAACAACACATAAGTCAGGAAGACCAGGTTCAAATTCCACATCAAACCTATACTGTGTGACCATGGACAAATCACAGACTTTTTCATGCCTAGTTTATTTTTACCTACCTGTTCTATGGATCAAGATAAAAAATAGATAAAGCACTTTAAAAATCTTAACATTTTCTACATATGGTTATTCTGCATATTTCTACACACTTGCTATTATTGCTGTTGTTATACCAGTACATTCACTTGCATATATCAGAGAGTGCATATCTCTCTTTTGTGATAGTATTGATCTAGGGAGAAGAAAGTAAGAATTTAAAAGATATTTGTTTTCCCATTTCCATAGGAATGGCTTGCTGAAAATAATTGGCTGGGGTATCTTGGTCCATATTTTCAAGAAGAACTGTATACATGCCTAGGCAAAATTTATGTGAGAGTATATTTTACACCCAATTTCACCTGACTCCAAAACAAAGTTTAAAAATACATAAATACATATAAATATATATGTATGTATAACCCTCTTATGGTTAGGAATGGAGATTACTAATATGAATGGATAATATGAACACATTTATGCATGAAAAATGTGGCATATTTTTGCTCAAACTCTAATTTGAGGTTTTACCTGTGGCATTCTGTCTTTCACTATGAGCTTGAGGAATTATGAGGGGACAAAATGAGATTGTAATGATTTGTGTGGAAATAGATAGAAAATCTTTTGCAAAGATGTTTTCTGCTTGGATGGCAGCACTAGTGACCTGCTAAGGGAATCAGTTAGGGAAAATAAACCTCTTGTTAAGGAATTGGTAATTATTTCAACTTGTCACAGAAGATTTATTTAGGATACCATAAATGCAAATTTGTTTGGCTGGTTTCTCGAGTATAAGTTTACACTACAAAATTGTTTGTTGTCAGTCATTCATTTTTTTACTTGTCTGAGGGAGGGCAAAGAGGAGAAAAGTTATTTTCTGAAGAGAACATGTAAGTTGTTTCAACTCATGCCACATTTGAAAAAAAAAATAATGACAGTAATGGGTGAAATGTGTGTCAAGTATTCGTGTGTTTTCTCATTTAGCTTCCAAACAACCAAGGGAAATAGGTACCAGAGGCATTATTGTTCCAATATTTTTTTGAAGTAGAAACTAACACTCAGGGAATTGAATTAACTGGTCCATTGGACCCAACTGGTAATTATTAGAGGTAGGATTTGAGCCAAGTTCTCCCTGCTTTTAAATCCTGTAGCATATGTCCTTTGTATTGATATATTGCTTATCATTCAAGGCTTTCTCTATGAGAATTAATTTCTTTATTTGTAAAGCATGTTATTTAATTATTTCTCCATTGTGTGTAATAAAGTGTCTTACTAGAGGTCAGAACCAAAAAGAGAGGTCCCACATATACCAAAACATTCATAGTTATCTTTTTTTATGGAAGCAAGTTCTATAATTGAAAACTAATTAGATGGTCTTTCATTAGGGAGTGCCAATGGAGTACATGTATATAATGGGATAACTCTGCTATAACAAAATTTGAATAGGAAGAATTCAGAGATTCATGGGAAGATTTACATGAATTTATATAGAGCAAAGTAAGCAGAACCAGAAAACCATAAGATTCCCAGCTGATATTTATTATGTATCCATGAGCACCTTACTTTTTCTTTCTGTGTTTCATATTCCTAGTCTATGAAATGGAGTTATAGTATTATTCATATATCTACCTCAGAGGTAGTTTATGAAGGGTATGCTTTGGAAACCTTAAAGTACTATATAAATGTGAGATTATAAAAAAACCATAATAGCATAGATGGAAAGTTGGAAAGAAACTTAGTCATCTAATCCAGATGACTTCAAAAACACAGTCCATGGACAGCATTGCTACCCATGTGCTTTGTAAGTAGACTAAAATACAATTGGGAAATATTTAACAAATTTTTAATTAATACAATAGAACATGGGGGCAGCTAGGTGGCGCAGTGGATAGAGCATCGGCCCTGGAGTCAGGAGGACCTGAGTTCAAATCCAGCCTCAGACACTTAACACTTACTAGCTGTGTGACCCTGGGCAAGTCACTTAACCCCAATTGCCTCACTAAAAAAAAAAAAATACAATAGAACATGGATAATGTCAAAATGTGGTTTTGTAAGTCAGTTTGTAACACACAAGGATCCTCATATTCCTTTTAGTGGCCTCATCTTTATTTGAGTTTGACTCCCCTGATCTAATCCACTCTTGCCACTTGTGAGAAAACTGGGCTTCCACAGGGTCAGATAGATAGCAACAGGTAGTAAAGGGCGGGTTTGAACTAAGGTCCTTTGACTCCAAATTCAGTTTTTATCCTTGATCCTATTGCCTCCATTTAGCACCATTTCTCAGATTAAATATCAAAATACCCAGCAGCCTATAGGGAGTAGGGGTGGGGGGTGGGAAGTGAGGGATCATTGTTATGTGATTCTGGAAACTGCAAAATTTTTAAGTTGGGTGGAAATATGTTATACATCAAGAAACACAAATTCAAAAACTTAGCTGTACTGCTAGTGTTACATTCTCTAGAAAACTTTCCTTCAATTTAATTTCTGTTCTTTCCCTTGGAAATATTTAGAAAAAACAAATGATCAACTAATTCCATTCTTTTTAAAGACTTGGCCACTTCTAATTCTCTAAGCCAATTTCCACTTGTATGTATGTGATTTCTCAGATTTTTAATAAAGCTAAAGTTATTTTATCTGTAATTAAATCCACAATTTATTACTTTTTGGAGGTCCTTGTGGATTGTGACTTTATTGTTCCAAAAATGAATGATTTAAAGAGCTTTATATTCTCAATTCAATGTTAGATATTCATTTATCATTCATTCATTTGGAAACCATTGACATTACACTAATCAGAAACGTTCCCCCCACCAGTTGGAAATGGGGGTGTCAGGCATTTTGTAAGCCTTCAATACAACAACCATTTTCAGTATTTCAAATAAATGATATGCTTTCACAAAAGCACATCAGCTTTTGAATTTTTACCTTGTACAGGGAATATTTCTAGAAGAGAGTTTCTTTTATAGGACACTTGAGAAAGTGTGACCACTCACTTGCCATTTAAAAATGTCTTTCGATACAATATAATACAATGAAGAGTCCAATACAGTCTAATACGATGAACATTCCTAGTACCTACTGTGAATAGATCACTGAGTACAAAAGCTCTGCTGAGGGGGCAGCTAGGTGGCAGAGTGGATAAAGCACTGGTCCTGGATTCAGGAGGACCTGAGTTCAAATCTGTAGCACTTAGTAGCTGTGTGACCCTGAGCAAGTCACTTAACCCTCACTTCCCCGAAAGAAAAAAAAAAGGCTCTGCTGAAGAAGGTACAAAAATCAAAAAGGACATGGTCCCTGACCTCAAGGAACTTTCCTTCTGGTAAAACATTCTGAAAAACGAAACCTTTCAAGTAAATTGCTAAATATCACCACAAACTGTAATAAGAAATATTTTTCTATGAATCAAGTAAAATAAAAGACATTGTGTATACCTGTGATCCTGCTTTAATTCTGTCCTGGGCCAGGGTAAAATTGTTGAGTAGTTGAATATTGGGTTGATCTTCAGTTTCTCCCTCAGTCTCCTCTTTCACATAGCAACTGGTTGTCTTGTTCTATTTTTCAACTACCCACAGGGCCCCAGCTACAGCAACCTAGTTGAATATGATCTCTCTGAGATCCACCCTTACTTTCAACCTTTATAGCTCTTCTCTTCCCTGAAACTTTCTAGTCCTTTGTTGCATTGTCCTAGCTCAGCTTTGCATACTGGAAGCTAGCTATGTTCATACTAACATATAAATAGGAGGACTCTAGTTTGCTCCCTTTCCCTCCCATATGAGGTAACATCAGGGAATTTTCTTAGTGGCCTTATGGAATGTTCATTTTGTTCATGCTTCTGCCGTTTGTTCTCTCAATCAAAGGAATCACTCCAGTGGCAGAAGTTTCCTACATAGTAGGAGGAGAGGACATATCCTGGAAGGATGAAAGAAATATTTTGTGGTAGGAAGGAACTTAGTGATGCATCTCAGGCTATGCTTCAAACGTGGCTACCTAGTCTGTCTATGAATAGGGTTGGAGCTACTTCTAAGTCTGCTTTTGTCAGAAAGAATCAGAGGCACAACCAAACTAGAGAGAAGTGTTCAATGTGGTTATCCTTTCCATACTGAAGTAGATATTTTGTCATCTACAATATTGTATAGACTGAGACATTAATCTTCACTTGGAAAAGACAAGAGGTGAATAATCATTTATTTTCCTCTTATTCTACCATCTCCAGACCAAGGAGAAAAATTAAGAATGATTCATATGACCTTTGCTATCAAGTAGAAGGAAGATTTAAAAAAAAAAGAAAACAAAAATAGTATTATTAGACTTCCATTGCATTGTTCTGATCAGGGCAGCAGGAAAAGAATACAGTAGGCCTGAGTCCAAAAGCCCATAAAGTGGAGTCTGCTTGTTTAACACTTCACTTACATAAGTAGTCATTCATTTTGCCACCACCAAACCACTGTTTGAATTTTGGGAAATCTGCTGTTCTTTTTAGCATAACCTTCTGGCATTCCTTCATAAACTTTTGGAAAAAATTCTTCATTTATGCTGCCCATTCTCATTGGGGAAAAAGACATGCTAATAAAAATATCTGGCCTGTCAAGCAGACAACTCGAAGAACAGGATATAAAACTCCCTAAAGTTACTTCCTAGGTGGTAGACACTGATGAATACAGTGGGTGGAAACATGAGTCTAGAAGAAAAGGAAACCAAAATTTGACTCCCAGGTCTGTTACTAAGCAACTACCTCTATGACTTGAGATAAGTCACTTAATCTCCCTGTTCTCAGTTCCTTTTTCTGTAAAATGAGGCAGTTAAGTATCATAGTAGAATGCTGGACTTGAAGTCAGAAAGACCTGACTTAAAATCCTCCGTCAGAGATACACAGATAAGGTGTGTGCGACATTGAGTAAGTTCCTTAACTTCTGTGAGCCTCAGTTTACTATCTGTAATATTAAAATAATAATACCTACCCCATAGGGTTGTTATGTAGAATGAATCATTAATTTTTTTTCCTTACACTATCAGTATATAAAATAGTTCAAATGGCCAGCCCTTTTTAAATTGGATAATAACAAAGTTACACTTACCAAGATAATATCTGTAAAGTACTTTGTAAACCTTAAAGGATATGTAAATATTAGTTATTATTATTATTATACATAATAAAATTAGTAGATTGAATGAAAAGATCTCCAAGACCCTTTCCACTTAGAAATTATTTTAATCTATAGCTGGATTAATATTGTAAGAGTAACTGAAATATAAATAATGCCTTTGTGATGTTGCTTCTCCATTTCTACTTCCTTTCCATTCAGTTTGATACAAAGCTAATTTTAGAAATACTATTTTTCCTTCCTGTTCGAGCTTTGTCACCAGATTCCCCAAATTTACCTGTTGTGCTGAACCTTATGCCTGGAAACTTTTTCTGAAAAAGTCTATGATTTATTTCAAGTTTGGATTATGTTAGCTTCCTGAGTACCCACCTAGGAAGCCAGCCCATAACATATCATTTAGTAAGGGAATAGAAGCAATAGATGTTTCATTTCCATAAAAAGAATATTACAAGAATAGGTAGCACTAGATATTAAGTAAGCAAGGGTCAGAGGCAGGACTCATAACTGGAATACTTCTCAGAAGAAGTGGCTGGCAATGAGGTAATGACAGGAGCCTAGAAGAAAGCATGATAATATGGTTAAAAATAAATGAAGAGTAGGAGCAGCTAGGTGGCTTAGTGGATAAAGCAGCAGCCCTGGATTCAGGAGTACCTGAGTTCAAATCCAGCCTCAGACACTTGACACATGCTAGCTGTGTGACCCTGGGCAAGTCACTTAACCCCCATTGCCACACCAAAAAAATAAGTAAATAAATAAAAATGAAGAGTTCAAGAAAATGGCTACAGGTTTGAGTTTGTCCTGAGTCTTTTTTTTACATATCTACTCCTTCAAAGCATTAGGTGTGAGATAGAGCACTTGATATCTCTTCCCAGTTGATTTTTGGAATAAGTTTCAGCACTGGATAGCTCCCAGTCACAGGCAGTGTTTTCCAAATTGAAAACAACTGCTTGAGAGGAATGGGAAAGAAGGAATGAACACAGGTGAGTTTGAGAGGATGGTCGCATAATAGCCCGAGACATTTTTTTTTTTTAGTGATTACTTATAATAGCTTTTTTTTTTAGAATAGAATTTTATTTTCCAAAATATATGTAAAAACAAATTTTAACATCAATTTTTAAAAAAAAATTGTTCCAACTTCTCTTCCTTCTCTATTCCCACCCCCACCCACTAGAACCCAAGCATTTCAAAATAAATTATACATGAGTAGTCATGGAAAACATTCCCACATTAGCTAGGTTGTGAGGAAAAAACAGTCAAAAAACTCCCAAAACTTCAGACTGAGGAATTGTCAAAGAGAAAAAACATTTTTTTAAAAAATGTGTTTCCAGGGGCAGCTAGGTGGCGCAGCGGACAGAGCACCGGCCCTGGAACCAGGAGCACCCGAGCCCAAATCCGGCCCCACACACCCAACACCCACCAGCCTCATGACCCCGGGCAAGCCACCCAACCCCAAATGCCTCACCAAAAAAGAAAAAAAAAAAGAGAAAAGAAAAAAAATGTGTTTCCAACTATTTCAGATACTATCACTTCTTTCTCTGTAAATGGGTTGCCATTTTCATAGTCCTTCAGGGTTATATTGGACCATTGCCTTGCTGAAAATAACCACATGCTTCCCAGCAGATCATTTTACACTATTGCTGTTATTTTGTATACAGTGCATTTCACTCTGCTTCAGTTCATGTAGGTCTTTCCAGGTTTTTCTAATAGTATCCTGTTCATCATACCCTAAATAATGTACCTTAAACTTGACAAAGAATTTTCTTCATATTAGCCCAGCAAAGTCATCATAACTATTTCCCTCCATCCTATTCCCTTCCCATGATATTTACTCTATTTTCCATCTTCTTTTAAACTATTCCTCCTCAAAAGTATTTTACTTCTGACTGTCCCCTCCCCTACTCTACACTCCCTTTTTTTCCACCCTTCCTTCCTTATCCTCTTCCCCTCATACTTTCCAGTAAGGTTAAATAGATTACTCCTCCCAACTGGGTGTGAATGTCATTCCCTCCATGAGCCAACTCTGATGAGTTTAAGGTCTTTGAGCTAATTCTATGTTCCAAATTTTCTTCCTCCCTCTCTCCTCAACCCTCCCTATGAAATCAAGCAATTCAATATTTCATACTTGTGCCGTTATGCAGAACATCTTCACCTTCCTTGAAAGTATTTTGCTTTTTACTACTCTCTCCTAGAATCTGCCCTTCCCTCCTTCCCCTCCCCCCCCCCTTATCTCCCTCCCCTCCATCAGGGCAAAATATATTACTATACCCACTTGAGTATGTATGTTAGTCCTTCTTTGAGTCAATTCTGATGATATTAAGGTTCAATCACTCCCCAATTCCTTCCCCCTCTTCCCCTCCCCTCCATAAGCTTTTTTCTTGTTTCCTTCATATGAATAACCTCTCCCCAGACCATCTCTCCCCTTCCTCCTCCCCCAGTCTATTTCTCCTACACCTCAACCCTATTTTAAGGATGTCATTATGGGTTAGTTAGGTGGCACAGTGGACAATGCACCAGCCCTGGACCCAGGAGGCCCCAAGCCCAAATCCGGCCCCATACATAAGACACCCCACAAAGAACAAAACATAACTTCCCTTCGTATTCAGTTCAGACCTGTGTCCTCTGTATTATCTTCCCATATAGGAATGTTAACAGTTTGATCTTTTAATATCCCTCATGAAGTCTTTTTCCTGTTTATCTTTTTATGCTTCTCCAGGGTGTTGTATTTGAAAGTCAAATTTTCTATTCAGTTCAGGTCTTTTCATAACAAATGCCTGAAAGTCTTCTTTCTCCTTGAAGTTCCATGTTTGCCTCTGAAAGAGGATGCTTAGTTTTGCTGGGTACGTAATTTTTGGCTGTAGTCCCAGTTCCTTTGCCCTCTGGAATATCATATTCCATGCCCTCCGGTCTTTTAATGTAGAAGCTGCTAGATCTTGCTTTATCCTTATTGGAGCTCCACAGTATTTAAATTCCTTTTTTCTAGCTGCTTGCAATATTTTCTCCTTGACCTGGGAGTTCTGGAATTTGGCTATAATATTCCTGGAGGTTTTCCTTTTGGGATCTCTTTCAGGAGGTGATCGGTGGATTTTTTCAATTTCTATTTTAGCTTCTGCTTCAAGAATATCAGGGCAATTTTCCCTCACAATCTCTTGGAGGATGGTGTCTAAACTCTTGTTTTGGTCATGGTTTTCAGGTAGTCCAATGATTTTCAAATTATCTCTCCTAGATTTATTTTCTAGGTCAGCTGTTTTTCCAAGGAGATATTTCACATTGCCTTCTATTTTTTCATTCAATTGGATTTGCTTTACTGTGTCTTGGTTTCTCATAAGCTCACTAGCTTCCATTTGTTCAATCCTAATTCTTAGGCAATTATTTTCAGCAGACAGTTTTTTAATCTCCTTTTCCATTTGGCTTTTCAAACTGTTGACTTTTTTCTCATGACTCTCCTGCATTGCTCTCATTTCTCTTTCCATTCCTTCCTCTCTTTCTCTACATCTTCGTTCTATCTCTCCTACTTTCTCTTCAAAGTCCCTTTTGAGAGCTTCCATGGCCTGAGACCAGTTCATATTTTTCTTGGAAGCTTTGGATGTTGGAGCTTTGACCCTATTATTATCTTCTTCTTCTGAGGATGTATTGTGGTCTACCTTTCCCCCAAAGAAGTTTTCGATGGTCTTCTGCTTTCTCTGCCTACTCATCCTGGCTTACTGTTTCTTGGCTTTTTACTCCTTAAAGTGTAGCGCTGCTTCCCGGACACACCGTTCGTGCTACAGCGTGGCCCAGGAGGTGATTGGGCTTCTTCTCAGCCTGCCTGGCTTGTGAGTAATCACAGCTGCTTTCTCTTTGACCCGGAAACAGAAGTCTGATTGAACTCTGATTCTCTATGGTCGGAAGCTTGGCGTGCTTTTACCCCTCGCCCACTGGGCCACCACCACTCGATTCAGCCCACTGGTTCAGACCCAGGGCGCTTTGCCCCAACTCCAGCAGATACTGCCTCCACTTCACCCCGGCCTACCTCTGAACCCTCTCACCAGTCCGTGATCGGAGCCTCAGAAGCTGCTGGTGCTGAAGACTCTGACGTGTTGGAAGCACTGTCCCTGGCTGGGTCCGGACCGCGCGCTGAGCTGTTCAGCCTGATCAGTAGGTGATCAGAATCGCCCTCTTTTGCGGAGAAACAGTCTCACTCTGTTCTTATGTGCATTAGGCTGTTCTGGGTTTTGATTTTTACCGCATTATTTGGGCGTGAATGGACGGGTTTATCTGGAGCTTGTGGGAGTCATAGCCTCTCCTCTGCCATCTTGGCTCCACCCCCCAGCCCGAGACATTTTAATTAGAATATGCGAGATGTCAGCATTCTCAGACCTGCAAAGCCATTGAGATATCTTGATGGGCAGCTGGAATGGAGACTTTTTTTTTTTTTTAGCAATAAACATTTATTTTATTTTCCAGTAACATATAAGGGTATTTTTCAACAATCATTTTCATAAGATTTAGAGTTCCAAATTTTTCTCCCTCCCTCCCTTTCCTCACCCCTCCACAAGATCACAACCAGGTTATATATGTACAATCCACAAGTGTTCTTTTTTATCAGTTCTTTCTATGGGGGTGCATAGTAAGCTTCCTCATTAGTTCCTTGGGATTGTCTTGGATCATTGCATTGCTGAGAGTAGTTAAGTCCTTCAGAATTGCTCATTGAACAATACTGCTGTCACTATGCACAATGTTCTCCCAACTCTGCTCACTTCATTATACATCGATGTTCATTAGTCTTTCCAGGTTTTTGGGGGATCATCCTGTTTGTCATTTCCTGTAGCACAAGACCATTCCACTACAATTATATAGCACAGCTTTTTCCATCATTCCTCAATTGATGGACAGTCCCTTGATACTAAATTCTTAGCCTCCACCAAGAGTTGCTATAAATATTTTTTGTACAATTTTCCCCCCTTTTCTCTTTTTCATGATCACTGTTGTTAACTTTTTCCCTTCCATCCTATTCCCTTCCCCATGATATTTATTCTGTTATCCATCTTCTTTCATCCTATCACTCTTCAAAAGGGATTTGCCTCTGTCTGTCTCCTCCCCCACTTTGCCCTTCCTTCTTTTGCCCTCTCCCTTCGTCCCCTTCCCCTCCTATTTTCCTGCAGGGTTAGAGAGATTACTCTACCCAAATGAGTGTGTACATTATTCCTTCCTTGAGCCAGTTCTAATAGGATTAAGGTCTTTGAGCCAATTCTGGTGAGTTAGGCTCATTTACTGCCCAGGTTAAATAGATTACTCCACCCAGTTGGGTGTGTCTGTTAATTCCTCCTTGAGGCAGCTCTGATGAGTTTAAGGTCTTTGAGCCTTTTCTGATGAGTGTAAAATTCATTTACTGCCCTGCTCCTCTCCCATCTTTTCCCCCACTCCATGAGCCTTTTCCTGTTTCTTTCATGTAGGATTTCATCTCTGCCCTTCCCCCTCCCCCAGTGAATTCCCTTCACCCTTCAATTTAACTCTAAAGATGTTATCATCTAGCTAAGTGACACAGTGGACAAAGCATCACCCCTGGACCCAGGGGGATCCCAGCCGAAACCTTGCCTCAGACACAAGACAGTTGCCCACTGTATGACCCCAGGTATGTCCCCCAGCTCCAACTTTTTATGGTTCTCTAGGGTCTTGTATTTGGAAGTAAAATTTGCCATTCAGCTCAGATCTATTCATCACAAATATCTGAAAGTCTTCTTTTTCATTAAAGTCCCATTTTTTCCTCTGAAAGATTATGCTGAGTTTTGCTGGGTAGGTGATTCTTGGTTGTAATTCCATTTCCTTTGCCCTCTGGAATATCATATTCCATGCCCTCTGGTACTTTAATGTAGAAGCTGCTAGATCTTGTGCTATCCTGACTGGGGCTCCACAGTACTGGAATTCTTTCTTTTTGGCAGCTTGCAGTATTTTCTCCTTGACCTGAGAACTCTGGAATTTGGCCATAATATTCCTAGGAGTTTTCCTTTTGGGATCTCTTTCTGGAGGTGATAAGTAGATTCTTTCAGTTTCTATTTTACCTTCTGCTTCCAGAATATCAGGGCAATTTTCCCTCACAATTTCTTGGAAGATGATGTCTAAGCTCTTTCCTTGATCATGGTTTTCAGGTAGACCAATAATTTTCTAATTATCTCTCCTGGACCTATTTTCAACGTCAGCAGTTTTTCCCAGAAGATATTTCACATTGCCCTTTTTTTTTATTCATTTGGATTTGCTTTATTGTGTCTTGGTTTCTCATAAAGTCACTGGCTTCCATTTGTTCAGTCCTCATTCTTAGGCAATTATTTTCATCAGAGAGCTTTTGTACCTCCTTTTCCATTTGGCCAATTCAACTTTTCAAGCTGTTGACTTTTTTTTCTTGTCTTTCCTGCATCTCCCTCATTTCTCTTTCCATGTTTTCCTCTACCTCTCTAACTGTATCTTCAAAGTCCTTTTTGATCACCGCTATGGCCTGAGACCAATTCATATTTTTCTTGGAAGCTTTAGATATAGGGGCCCGGATGTTGACATCTTCCTCTGAGGGTGTCCCTTGGTCTTCCTTGTTACTGAAGAAACTTTCTATGGTCCTCACTTTTCTCTGTCTGCTCATCTTACCTTTCTTTTACTAGACTTTTAGATCCTTAAAGTGGGGCACTGTTTCCAGGCTGCAGTATCCCAAACTTAAGAAGTCCCACATGGTATGACTTAAGGAGGATCAGGTTCTTCACTCACCTGGCCTGTTCCCTGGTCTGTAGATGACCCCAGACCAACTTGCTAATCAACCAGCTTTGTGTGTTGTGGTTGTTAGCTCTGATGAGCCTATGCCCCTCCCCTGCCTGGGCCACTGCTACTCAATCCTACCTCCTATTTCTCAGCAGGGGTGAAAATTCCAAGTTCTGCCTCAGCACCAGCATAGACCCCTATATTCTCCCCCCTGCCCAGGGCTCAGCCCTCTCACCAGACTGTGAGCTTAGTTCCAGATGACACTGGTGATTCAGCTGATTCAGAGGCTCTGAGGGTCTCCTTCTCTGTTGAGGCCTTCCTGGGACTGGATCTGTGTCAGGGTGACTGGGGTTGGGCTCACCTCTTGTATCAGCACAGCAGCTCCCTCCTTCTGACCTCCCAAGCCATTCTTGGTTATAAGATGATTTCAGCACATTCTTCTGTGAGTTTTGCTGCTCTGGGCATTTTCCTATGGCATTATTTGAATGTTTTTTGGAGTGATCATGTCATGAGTTTGAGAGCTCACTGCCTTTCCTCCTGAAATGGAGACTTTTAAACATGTTTTCAAGTTGAATTTGAATGGAATAGGAGGTAGACTGTGAGTTTGAGCTTGTATGTGCATGTGTGTGTCTGTGCATCCATGTCCATATATAAGTGCTTATCATTTCCATGTAAAATTAACACTGTGTTTTCTTGTTCAAATCATATAGGAAAATTTGTAGTGGTTTTGGTGGACTGGAACTTCATAGCCTCAAGCTAGTATGCATGGACATTTATTGCTGATAAATTGAGATGTCTTCTATTAATGGACTAATGACAGAATAGGCTTTAGAAATATAGATCATAAGAAACTATTGGATAAAACTGGTTGTGAATGGACTTGGTACTTGTATGATAGTGATGCTTTAAAATTAATGTTACCTGTGAAAAGCAATCAACTCTGAAATCTCTCCTGAAGTTTTTCCTGAGTATATCTTGAGAATTACCTTTAAAAATATTTTTTAGGAAAAAGAGGTGAAATGTTATATATGCTTATGACAAAACCCACTCCCTACCCCAAATTATGAATTCACATATTTTACTGGACTTGGAGATATGTGCATATGTTCATCCATGACCTAATTAATAGGTCAAATCATGGCAGAGCATTTTAAGTGGGTGGCTTATCAGAGGTTTTTTTGCTAGAACTTCACTTTTAATGGATATTTCTACCAAACTCGGAAACCCTAGATAGTTCAGATGCCCAAATTTTTCCTTAACTAATTGTGTCATATTGATTAAATTGTTTAACCTCCTGTAGTTTGAATTGCTTCTTGTGTAAAATGAGGGATGAAAGTAAATGAACTTTAAGGAAATTTCCAGCTCAAACATTCTATGTTTATGTGTGTGTGTACACATGTGTATATGTGTGTGTTATATTTAATAGATGCATTTATACATATATACAAATAAATATGTGTGTATTAACTATTCTTAACTTTATTTTCCCATGTATAGATCATAGATTCTACATCCTCACAGTTTGGTTTGAAGCAAATCCATAATTTGGAATTTTGCAAGAATTTGTATTTTACTTTGATCAAATTTTTGATGTATAGTATTTAGCTGTTGGTTTTTTTAAAGTCAATAAAAGCTAGCATTTATATAGCACTTTAAGGTTTCCAAAGTGCTTTATCTGTGTTATCCCATTTGATCCCGTCAACAATCCTGGGAGGTAGTTGCAATTATTATTCCCATTTTATAGATAAGGAAACTGAGGCTCACAGAGGTTGAGTGATTTGTTCATGGTCATACATCTAGTAAGTATCTAAGGAAAGATGCAAACTCAGACCATTCTAAGTCCAAGTCCAGAGATCTGTGCCACCTAGCATTCCCCAGTACAACCACTCCAACTATTAAATTTGATATATCCATATTATAATGGCTTTCATAATATTAATGTTAGCAATAATAGTTGAAATGTTTATTGAACTTAAAGGTTTAAAAAGGGTTTTATATAGATTTTCTCATTAGGTATTCACAATAACCCTAGGAGATGCTATAGATAGTATTATCCCAATTTCACAAATGAATAAACAGATGAACAAATTTATTAAGTCACTTAAAGTATTGCAGTGCCAGGGTCAGAGTTGGGTCTAACTAACTAACTTGACTAACACCAAGTTCAGCACTTATTTTGACACTTAATTTGTTTTACTAGATTGGCACCCTCATTTTCCTCACCCCAGATTTTGGTTTTGAAGTCTTATATTAGCCATCTTGAGAGTTTACTAAAATCTGTCTATTAAATCATGGGAATTAAGTGATTAATTATGGCAACCAAATTCCTAGTATCAATTTCATTAGTAAGTATTAGTTTTATAGTAATGACAAATAAATGATATAACTTTAAAAATGGCAAGAATTGGTCCCTTTGGTTTCTTCTGCAAAAAGAATTATGCTTTGCTTTGTTCCAGAGGACAGAACTAAGACCTATGTGTGAATAATACAGGGAAACAGTTTTAAATCATTATAAAGCAAAGAACTTTATTTTTAAAAATAGGCTTATCCAAAAGTGAAATAGTCAACCTTAAATGTTACTGAGTTTTTCATCACTACAGGTCTTCAAATGGAAGCCTGCTGTTATAGAAAGGCCTCATAATTCAAAAAAAGGGTTAGACTAGATGGTGTTTGATGTTTCCAGCTTTGGTATTCTGTCATACTAAATCAACCACAGAAATCTTTGGAAGCATACCTTTTAGGCAGCATTTTAAAAAACATTTCTCATGGTTTACCAGATATTCATGCTTCAGCTGTCACACTAGTAGTCAATTGTCTCTTCTTCATGGTCACTGAGGTTGAAGAGAATTCACTTGAGCAGTCTGGTTCACTGTAGAGCTTTCACCTGTGAATCACTCCTAGAGCCCAAAGTCTGAAATAGCTATGCATTTTGACAGTAGATAGTCAACCTGAACAACCTTCTAGTAGGAGACTCACATTGTATACCTTTATTGTTAAAGCAACATGAGCATCCTGCAATTTAGTTGATCCTGGAATTGAATTTATTTGTCTACTTGTTTTTAGTGCTCTTGAATCATTTATGCACATCAGAAATCACAAGGGTGGTGATAAATATTGTTGATGCAGTGGAGTTTGGCTGTTTGGTTTTTATCCCTTTAATTCCTACTATGTTGCAACAGATCATGCAATTCAAGTGTTCTTTGGATCTGATACCTACTCTGACCTTTACTGACATATGTATGAAAAGTTGCCATTGGAAAAAAGCATATCTGTTTAGTTTTTGCTAAAGATTTTAGAGCAGTAGATTAAAACCATACTGCTTTGTCTAAAATAGTGAAAGGTCACTTTGGCTTATTTAGAAGTTTGATTATATATAGGGTATTTTAAAATTATTGTAATTTTTAAATATAAATATATGTAGATACAGTGATATGCTGATAAGAGGAAGGAAGGATCAAGAGTATAATAATAAAAATAATAATTATAACTAATATAAGATGTTATATGGCTGGATTTGAACTCAGGTATTTCTAACTCAAGACCCAGTGATCTGTTCACTCTACTACCTAGATATAAGTAGATATATTTATATGTATGTGTTTGTGCATAGTCAGACATATATATGCAAGAATTTTGTCCAATGCCTTAATATTGTATTTTATGCATCTTTTGGCTAAATACATAGCCATTGTTTACATTGTTTACATTACATTTACTTAACAAAATTCCTTCTCCAGTCGCTGTTGCTATATGTAACTCCACTCATTTCTGAACTATAGCAAATTACAAGTTAATAAAGTCAACAGGCATTTGTTATGCACCTAATATGTGTTACAGGCATTGTACTAAGGGCTGAAATGAGTGAATGAATTCCAACTTGTCCCTGACCTTTATGCTGAGATGCCATTTTCCTCTTTGCATATTGCTTCTAATGCACTTCCTTGATATTCCCTGAATTTGTTAAACGAACCAACAGTTGGTTGAAAAGAACCATAACTAATGATAAAACTACTATCTATTTCCAAAGAAAGAACTGATATTGATTGAACACAAACTGAAGTTTGCTATTTTCACTTGCATTTTTTGATTCAGGTTTTCTTATACAAAATGACTAATATGGTATTGTTTTACATAATTGTACATGTATAACCTATATCTGCTTACTACCTCAGGGAGTGGAAAGGGGAGGGAAGGAGGGATAGAATTTGGAACTCATAACTTTAAATTAAAATGTTTATTTAAAAAAAAACAAATAAACTGGCTCATACCCTTGTGAAAAAGAAAAATATCACATCCCAATATCTTTTTGTGTGGTGTCTTTTGATGAAGGAAGGGAATTCTGCTTATGAGCAGATTTTTTGTATGTGTTATGAAACCAGGCTATTGAACACGTGCTACCATGAAGAAAGCACACTATACTTGCGTAGGTATTTGGTCACAGAGTCTTTTCTGTTTGGGCATGACCATTGTAGCCTGTGAAAAACAAAGAGGAAATGATACTAAATCATTTTGCATTGTTTCATTTATTTTGATGTGGGATTAACTACTTCTCTTACCTTTGTATATTCTTACCCCTTGCTGAATATTGTACAAACTGATTTAAAGAGATATGGTCCTAGATTTAGGAACTTATTATCTATTGTATTTCTTTAGCATGTAATATTTAACTTAAAAACTTGAAGTACACATTTGATGGATGGCCTAGTCAGTAGGACTCAATGGTGAGATATGACTACCAGAAATTGAATGCAGTCTTAATCTGTATCAATAAAAGCTTTGTGTTCAGAATGAGATGATAGTCCTCCTTCTTTACTCATTAGTCTGAGCTCCTTATTCTTGCTATTCATCATCAGAAGGTCGGGGGCTTTGGTCACCATTAGTCAATATTATTTCTTTATAATAAGAATACTACCTTATATTTTTTATAGATTTTTAGTCTTCCCTTCCCCTGTTATAACAAGCAACGGGTTATATGGACAAAGAATGAATGGGGAAGGAGAGAAATCTTTTGTACTGAATTATTCATACTAGAGAATTTTATTGTAATGATAGTTTTTAAATGCTCACACACTTTGTTCTTTGGACCACTAAATAAGAGTTAGATATCTTTTTGGTATAGTGATTTTCTTGGTGTAATTATATTTGTGGAAGTGGGATTTGATCTGGTTTTTTGTGTGTGGTAGAAATACTGCAATTAGAAATGATCTTTGATGGTGATTTTGTACAAATTGGAAGGAAGAAATCTAAAATCCATTCCTGGATCAAAGGAATTGAAACAATCATTAATAGTTATATGCTTTGTTATTCCTGGATTTATAAAATAAGGAGTGATCCTACTTCACCAGTTCAGAGTGTCTGAGTGGGTGTTGCCGAGAGATTCAGAGAGGTCTTCAGTCCTAAGCAATAATTTCATAGAGCTTTAATGGAAGCCAGAAGAGTTTTCCTGTGCTGACTCTTCGAGAATTCCTAATGGTAGCTGAGAAAATAAAGGAATTGACACTGAGTTTTTCATTACCAAAGTTCTGTGGCTATTAATTCTCCCAGAGGGCCATAATTGGTCTCATTCTCCGTTTTTGTTCCAGTTGTCTGAATTAAGCTTCTTTGCCCCTAAAACCAGACCATAATGAGTTAAGCCTTAGTTTCTGTGGCCATCATTATTTTTCTCACCCAATATCATATAAAATTGTGGAATGGCTATCTCAGTATTAGGGGACAAGAGTATGCAAGTCATAGTCTAACCATTACATTACAAGTCACAGTTATGTTTCTGAGGATGTGATTTTGGCCTATACTGTAAACAAATTCAGGTAATAAAAAAGCAGTAGTAAATAAAGGTTCTAAGATATGGATGGTTGAGTTTCTTCTTAAGTTATCTTCTCCCCCCAAAGCAATTAGCATCCCCAGTTTCAGAAGACAAATATATATGAAGTTATCTGAAAACAGATATCAATAAAGAAATTTCCTATTTCATTTGGGGAATAAGCAAAGGAAAAAAGGTAGAGATTTTGAGGAGGAATGTATGAGGAATTTTTAAGAGTAAAATTCATGACCATTGAGTATAATCTACAATTTGTAATTAGAAATGGCACTGAAAGTAAATTAAGTAATTGTTGTTTTCATAGAAGGGTTTCTAAAAAGGAAAACTGCTAGTCATTTAAATTCAGTATTGCATTGTGCTAAATGTAAATACCCAAATTCTGTTTTGAAGGTGTTGAAAAAATCCTAAGTAGAAAAACCTTAAGTATTTTTAATCTATAGGATAAAATTGCTTATTATAGAGTTTTGTACTTTTATGGTCTAGAAGCCAGAAAGCCAATGAAAAAAATTGCACTGTCATCTGAGCCAGTGGGATATTGGTAGAACAGACTACACCTGTTGTTTCATTGAGCACTACACCCCTCTCCAGCACACAAAGGAACATGAAGCATCCATTGCTTTTCCTGGAATATTCTAGAGTCCTAGGGCTAGAAGGAACTGCTGTAGGTCTGGGGTATTCCCTAACCAAATAATGGGAATCACTCCTTTATCATTAAAAACTATTGCTTACACATGATTCTATACTGAATATTTCACAAGGTGAATTAAAGAGATATTGTTTCCTGTACTTCAGGAACTTACTATCTATTTTACTTTCTTTAGCATATAGTACTTCACTTTGAAAATTGATGAAGTCTGCTTTTAATAGATGTCCTGGTCAGTCAGAGTCAATGGTGAGATATGACAACCAAAAAAAATGAATGCAGGTCTTTTAAAAATTGTATTTTTTTTCAATTACATGTAAAGACAAATTTTAACATTCATTAAAAAAAAAATTTTGAGTTCAAAATTTTCTCTTTCCCTAACCTCCTTCCTCCCTAAGATGGTAAGCAGTTTCATTCATATATTGCCTATACACACACACACACACACACACACACACACACACACGCACACACACACATACACACATACATATATATATATACATACATTCATACATATGTATGTATAAAGAAAGTGAAAATAATATGCTTCAGTGTACCTTCAGACTCCATCAGTTCTTTCTCTGGATATGACTCTTTAAGCAAGGATACTTTAGTGGTTTGCTATTTCCTTGTGTGTGTGTGTGTGTGTGTGTGTGTGTGTACATACACATCCCTTTTTTATAGATGAGGAAATTGAGGCTTATAAAAGATAAATGGTTCCTTTAGGTTCGTGTAATGTGCATGAAGAAGAATTTGAACCTGGTTCCTTTCTGACTCAAAGTCCAGAGGTCTTTCCATTATACTACACTACCTTCTAGGGTACCCTTTGACTCTGAGATCCTGAAATCTCTATCACATTCCTGGCAGTCAAGTACTTTTGAAAAGATGTAGTGAAGAAGAATCTGTGGTAAACCATTTCATTATTTAACTGCCATCCCTTCTCCCTCTTCCTTATGCTTAACTATATCCTTAGCAATGTTTTAGCCCTTTTCTTATTTGGTTCATAGAGATGGGAGTCAGCTGATGTACTTTTTATATATTGGAATATTATTATTTTATTGTTAGAAAACATCAGAATTCAATGATTCCCTTAAGTGTTTTTCACAATATGTTTAAAATTGATTCAATTGACAAGAAATGTATACTCATATCTTCAGATATCTTCTTACCATCTTTATTTTGTTCCCTTGGATTAAATAATTTCAGTCCTCATAATACTTCATAATAAGACATGATAGAAAAAGTCTGTAACTGAAGTTTTGCATGCTTCTTTTATGTTATAGATGTTAGATCTTTACCTAGTGTTTTAAGAAGAGGCCAGTCAGTTCTTTTTTTATCTTTGCTGATTATGCTCTTTTGCCTTCCCACGTTAATTATGTAGGCCAGAGGATTCAAGAAAGCTGGTCTCACTTATAGTTGGCTAACACAGCACTGAATTGGAAGATTTTTGTGCAGTATGAATCATCTGAATAGATTTTTGAAAGGGTCCAAATGGTGAATATTGTTTTATCTCATCTATAGATGACTATTTCTTACATGTTGCCCTTTTGAGTCATATAAATTTCTCCCCATTTCACTTTGAATATTTACCCTCTTTTACTAACCAGAAGTTGTTACCTTGATGTCATTTGTCTCTGAATGAAGGCCTTGCTCTCTGAGATGCCTGTGTAGAAGGCCATAGCATTGTTCAACCACAAAAGTCAATTCCAGGTCATTCTATTAAAATCACATTTATTGAGGTGATCTGATATTCAAGA
The DNA here is from genome assembly GCF_019393635.1 of Dromiciops gliroides. Taxonomy (NCBI): domain Eukaryota; kingdom Metazoa; phylum Chordata; class Mammalia; order Microbiotheria; family Microbiotheriidae; genus Dromiciops; species Dromiciops gliroides. The sequence goes on from NC_057865.1 coordinate 83,880,656, forward strand.
GGTTCTAGAGAGTAGGTAGTTTTCCCTCAAGTCTGTGAGGATTGTGAAATAGCCAAACTATCTCAAGTCACAAAGAAGCTGGAAATTATGAGGTTTTGTTTTTTATCTAATTACACTCATTTTGTAATGCCAAAGTCTAGAGTGCTTTCACCCAGAGAGGCAGAATGATTTTGATGTTGAATAGCTAGACTTTTCTGCTTGCTTTCAGATCATTTCTAATATTATCCAGAATAACTCAAACCACTTATTTTAAGAGAAAATCATTCAGTTTTTTTTTCTTTAACCTTTACTGTCTGAACTTCAGGGGGGGGGTTCCTTTAAAAGGAGGGTCAGAAACCAATGAGCAAAGTGTCTAGAAAGATCACTTGTGATAAGTGGATGTTATGCATAATAAACATTAGCACATGTTTAACAAAAAAAAAATTTCCTCCAGTAGAAGTCATTCCCATATTAATTTAATCCTGCTGTCTAAGATAATACAATCTCTTTGAAGCAGTCCCCATTCTTAGTGCATAGGGACCTTTTCTGGATCAGAGGCCAAATTTCCATTACCTGATGAGCTAATCTGACGTGACAGCCTCATATGCAGATGGAGAATCTCTTGTCAATAGTTTTTCGTCAGAGACAAAGAGAGACAAATGTCTATATTCATTCTCTCACTTCATGCATGAGTAACAGTACCTTTTCTGTCTCTCTCCCCCTCTATCTTTGTTCAGGTAGTCATTGCAAATTTAAATTTAAGCCTTTGTATTTGGAAGTTAGCTTATGCATGCAAAGCTGTTTACAGAAGCCTGGCAACCTTGTCTATTTGTTTAAGTACAGTATGTATTTTGACATGTAAATTTACATGAGGCATATTTAATCAGCCACAATGATATGCTAATTGGATTCATCTGTGAACAACATAAAAAAAGTATTTGAAAAAAAATGAAGTGAACTTATTACCAGCTGGAACACTTTGTAATCAGTGTTATGCGTCATCAAAATGCACAAAGATAAAAATGTCATATGTTTGTGGAGAAACGATGGGGGCAATAATATTTAGCTTCTTTCCAGATTCCTTTTTTTCCCCTTGTGACAATTCACCTAATAGATGGGTTGTTGTTCTCCATGGCACTGATCAGCTATAAGGACTGGGTTTCAGTCTTACGTATGTAGAAGAAACAGGGATCCCATATAGCTCCAAAGTCATCTTCTGACATACAGATAATAGAATCTCTACTTTAGTGTTGCCCAGTTCTTTTAAAGAAATTGTGTGTGTGTGTGTGTGTGTGTGTGTGTGTGTGTGTGTGTGTGTGTATGTATGAACCAGCTGAGGTAAATTAGAAATAGGGAGATGGAGAAGTGGTATTTACTTGTCTCTTCCTGCCCTTTGTCTATCTGTTTGTCTGCTTGCATATTCCCAACCACATATACTAATGACTGCATATTGCGTCATTATATGCTTTCCAAGTGTTTTAACATGTATGATTAGGTTTATTTTAAAAGAAACATGTAGTGCAGAAATATGTTTAATGTGATTGTACATATATAACCTATATTCAGATTGTTTTCTTCTGGAGGAAGGGGGAAGGGAGGAAGAGAGGGAGAAAAATTTGGAACTCAAAATCTTATGGAAACAAATGTTGAAAACTATCTTTACGTGGCTATTTAAGCCATATATTAGGAGTTTAGGGGCATACTAGATTGAATATAGGATTTGGAATCTAGTGATGTGACCTGAGCAAGTTACTTAAATCACTTAATCTCAGTTTCCTATTGATTCTCTCTTTACAAGATTTCTTGCATCTCTCCCTTCCTTAGCATTTCCATTGCTACTACTCAGGCCCTTATTACCTCTTACCTGGACTATTGAAATGCTTTCCCAGTCAATCTCTCTATCTCTAATTTCTCTTTTCCATTCCATCCTACTAGATGTCCCACTGCCATACTAATAATCCTAAATCCAGTGCTAATCATTTTATGCTCCTGCTCAATCAATCAACAAGTATTTATTAAGTGCTTACAGGGGCAGCTAGGTGGCACAGTGGATAGAGAACCAGCCCTGGAGTCAGGAGTACCTGAGTTCAAATCCGGCCTCAGACACTTAACACTTACTAGCTGTGTGACCCTGGGCAAGTCACTTAACCCCAGTTGACTCACTAAAAATAAATAAATAAATAAAAATTTAAAAATTTAAGTGCTTACAACAGTTTACTAAATAAAATCTACATTCATTAGCGTGATGTTCAAAGCCCTTTTGACTCTGGCATTCCAGTTAATCTCATACTATTTCCTCATAATCTAGTGATTATAATAGTTAACATTTATGTAGTACCTACTATGTGTCAGGCACTATGTTAGCACTTTATAAACATTATCTTACTTGATCCTCACAACTATGGGAGATAGGTGTTATTATTATCCCATTTTACAGTTGAAGAAGCTGAGACAATAGAAGTTGTGATTTGTCCAAGTCTGAGGCCAAATTTGAGCTCAGGTCTTCCTGACTTGAGGCCAGTGCTCTATCCATTGTACCACCTAGCCGTCTATACTCAAGTGTCTTTTTGCTTCAGTCAAATACACTAGCAATTTCCTAAAAAATCAGTGTATTGCTGCTTCCAAGCATTTGTTTACACCATTTCTTATTCATTGAGTATCCTTCCTTGTTCATATTTTTGGACATACATTCACAAGCCATCTTAATTGCCACATCCTTCATAAAGTCTTCCTTGATCTTCATAAGCAGAGATGATCTTCACCTCCTAAGGACTCTCAGAGTGCCTTGTTTACACTTCTTGTTAACCAGATCCTACTTTGTAGTCCATTTTGAAATATGTTTTGGATGATAATTATTTATGAATGTCTTTTATATCTCCTACCAAAGAGTAAGTTCCTTAAAGACAGGGACCATTTCAGTGTCTGGTACAAATCAGGTACTGAGAAATATTTAATCAATTAATTGTTAGTTATTATTAATATGATCTGTATCTCTGTTATTTTACAGCTATAGAAAGTAAGATACATAAAAATCAAATGGCCTTTCCAAAATTACAAATGGATTTAGTAGTAGAGAACCCAGGTCTTGTCTCTTCCATTCCGGTGTTCTTTTTACTGTGCCACAGGACAGATACACATGTGTCATCTATCTTCTACTGAATAATTTTCAACAAGTTAAAGTAAATATTTAAAGAAAAAGTCCATCATGGTTACCATCATCTCCACTTTTATCCCTGGGTTAATCATTGGCAAAGGGGAAAAAAGGAAATTAAGGACCCTCAACAGTCCATCAGTACCTTTGAAATCCATGCTAGTCCTCATCATACTGGATGGCAAATTGTTCATTCCTGCTCTGCAGAACAAAAAAAAGGGGACTAATATGGAATTCATACCCAAGATTAATAGGAAGATAACAAGAAAGCATCTAACTACCCTAGATCTACTGTAGTTCAAGTTACCAGGCCCAGATGAACTATATGCTAATAGATGTGATTATCGAGCCACTATCAGTGATTTTTGAAATATTCTAGAGAAGAGGGAGAGACACTGCAGGAAGAGACAAAAGGAAACATTGTTCCAGTTTTCAAAAAAGGTGAGAGAATGGACTTTGCATATTTGGGGTCAGTGACCTTAGTTTAATTTCATGGAAAAATTCTAGAATGTTTTGTTGAAAGGGTGTTAAGGAGATGTCTAGAAAAGGAAGTGGTGATCTAAAAAGTAGCCTGGCTTAATGGGGGCCAAGTTATGGCAGACTAACATACTTCATTTAAGATAGGGATACTACTAGATAGGTAGATCAGGGAAATGTTGTGCCTTAGGCATGGCATTGCCTCCATTTCAGCCTCTGGGACAATTTTCTCGGGGAAATAAGCCCTCTGGAAATATGACCTGGTAACAGATTCTACAGAGACTGCAGCCACAGCTGTTGAAGACCCAGAAAAGAAAGTTCTTATCTCCAAAGTCCTTGACACTGCTCAAAAGTTCATCATCAGAAATTGATATAATATTCTCAATGGAAATGACATTAAAGAAAAGGCATTGCCATCTAATTTGGAGTGTACCGTAAGGACCATGGGACCTTTCCATCTCACTTGCACCTGAAACCTTTTGTGTGTTGTGTATCCTTGAGAGAAGGGACTGTCTTACTTTTCTATTTGTATTCCCAGCACTCAGAACAAGATTTATTACACATAATAAGCATTTAATGAATGTTTCATTTATTCATTCACTCCTTTCTTCCACTCACAGGGCCACTGCTCTAGTTCAGAATCTCATCACCTCTTCTTCACAATAGTACTATTTTAATAGTACTCAAGCACTCCCTCCTCAACTCTACCCAGAATCCATATCTCTTTGAAAGGCTCATTCATGGTGCAAAACCTCTGAGAAGCTTTCTATGCTGCCCTTAGCTGCTAATGCTCTTTCCTACCTTAAATTATCTCCTGTTCACTTAACTGTGCACCTGCCGTATCTCCCATGCCAGAAAATTCTATCTTCTATAGCACAGAGTATTTATTATGTGATAAATCATTTTCTGTTTGTTTCAATAAACACTACGAATGTATTTTTCAAAATGCTGTCAGGAAAAGAGAAAGACATTTTTACACTTTCCAAAGGTGTATAAATGCCCCTCTTTTCCTGGTGATCTGTTTCAGAGGACAGTGAAAACTAGGTTGACTGTCTCATTGGCTTTACAAAGGCAAATGGAATGAAAAAGTTGAATGGAAGGCTGTATACAGATAATGGCAAGCTTAGAATGTCAGGATAAAGAAAATAACAGATGTCAAATAGTGAAATAAAAATAAATGAATTCCTGATTCATATTACATCCCAGAAATTGAATGGTGATCATCTACCTGGATGGAAAATTGCTTGTTAAGGTAATTGAAGTAAAGTTAACAGTTTGATAGGATGCAGAAAAAAATATGTTCCCACCCTGCAAACTAGCATCAATGGAGTGATAATAACATTTATGTGTGTGTGTGTATGTGTGTGTGTGTGTCTATATATCTATATCTATATCTTCCTTTTATGTTCAAAACAGGATTTGGTAAAATATGCTTTATTCCATTTGCTAGTGAACCATACTCCAATTTCAAGTGAAATTTTTTTTTCTTTTCGTGGGGGAGAGAAAGGGTAAGTATATTTATAGCATTCCTTTCCCTTTGCATTTCTCAACATTAAACTTAGATGCTCCTCAAAATAAGGAAGAATTCAAGTCCTAATGTCACAGGGTTTCTGTGTTGGAAGATCACTGCCAAAGGTACAGAGGCATCACTTGGAAGAGTTTAAAGTTTTCCACAAATGCAGTTTTCTGTGCAGTTTTAGTGCTTTAAATAGAAAAATGAAGGAAAAATAGAATTCTAGACTGAAAACACCCAGAAGACGATTTGAGAGTCTTCTTTTGCAATACTGTTCACTTCTATCCCCTCCTTTTCTTTCCCTTTGCTATCACCCTGGCTTAGGAGAATACCTATTGCCTGAGTTATTACAGTAGCCTCTTCTTTTCCTTCCTCTTGTATCTCCCCCCATGGGGGAAAAATCATTCAGGTCAAAAAAGTATTAATCAGGGGCAGCTAGGTGGCACAGCGGATCAAGCACTGGCCCTGGATTCAGGAGGATCTGAGTTCAAATCTGACCTCAGACACCTGATACTTACTAGCTGTGTGATCCTGGGCAAGCCACTTAACCCTCATTGCCTTGCCCCCCCTACCCCCCAAAAAAGGGCATAGAATAATTAGAGCAAATGTTAAAACTGTTAAATTTTAAATGTTAAAAAATGTTTAAATCAAATGTTTAAATGTTAAAAAAACACACAAAAAAGTCAGAAATTCTAGGTCTTCCACATTCTATCTCCAACCTTCCTCTCCAGGCTTACTACTTACTGTTCTGCCAGGAATAGTGTCCTAGCTTTTAGTTAAACTAGATCACTTACTATTTTCACCCTTTCCCAAGTGTGAGACTTTGCACAAGCCATTCTTTTAAATAGGCTCCTCTCCAACCTGGGAATGTTAAAATTCTAGCCATTTATCAAATGCTAACTTCTCCACTGATTCTCATTTGATTACCCCACCCAAAAATATAACGTACGGCCCACAACTACAGGTCTTGGTTTTCATGGATTAGGTGAATCATAGAGATTTTTCATTAAGCAATTTTTCTTTCCTTATACCCCTACCTGAGTTTTCCCTTACTAACATCAAGATTTGGATCACATTGAGGTTTCACAGAAAAAGAAAAAAAGAGTCTCTGCAAGCATATAAGCTAACAAAACGTTGTATATAGGATACATTTTATTTTACCTGTCAAATAACACAAAAAACTCAGACTGAAATCCATAAAGTCAAGCCAAGTCATCATTTCTTGTCATAGAGTCAAAAAATGTCCTCAAGTAAACCCTACTTTTCTTAACACTTATAGTACTATCCAAGAAAGAGATTTCCCTCCTCCAAAAGGTAAAAGAACATCCATATCTGAACTCCTCTGGCTCTTCATGTCAATTCTTGCAATTGTCAACAAATATTGTCTATCCTATGGTTATTCGTTATGTTGTTTAGCTCTCCTTCTAGATTCAGAACTTCTCAAAGGTAAGAATTGCATCTTATTTTTCTCTGTATTCCTTACCAGATAGCACTACAGTCTACACATAATATATTCTTAATATTTACTTCAGTGAATGCATTAATGAAGAATGGAGCAGCATATTATAAATTCTGAGTTCTTAGAACTTTGATCTGGAAGAAACCATAGAAATAAACTAGTCCCAGCATTTAGCATAGTGTCTGGCACATAGTAGGTGTTTAATAAATGTTTAATGATTGATTTGTCCATCTCCCTCATTTTCCATATGTGAAAAGTCATTTCCAGAGACCGGAAGTAGATTGGTCCTGGTTATATATGTAGTAAGCTGCAGAGCTAGTTCTTGATCTAAAAATTCAGTGCTCTGTACCATGTGTCCTCTTCTATACTATCACTCACCAAAGAGAGATGTCCCTATTTTTCCATAATATAGTGTTCTTATATAACTCTACCCCATCCCCTGTCTATTTGTCCTAAGCTCAATTGCTTACATCAGATTTATAGTATAGTCTGTACTACCACTAATCCATGAAGATTAAGGTAATATTAAAAATAAATGGGGGGGCAGCTAGGTGGTGCAGTGGATAAAGGACCAGCCCTGGATTCAGGAGGACCTGAGTTCAAATCTGACCTCAGACACTTGACACTTACTAGCTGTCTGACCCTGGGTAAGTCACTTAACCCCCATTGCCCTACAAAAAACCCCAAAAAAGACAAGAACAAAAAATAAATAAATAAATAAATGGTAGATGTATTCTGAAATCAGAAGACAGAAATAGTGCAAAGTCATGGTAGCACAGAATAAGAAGTAAGAACTGAGTAAGCCCTGTGCAAATGAGCAGTTATCTCTTAGTCATTTATTTCTTTCTTCCCCCAAGGTAACATCCAGGGCAATTTGGATTAGAAAGCAAAAGAACTATTCTAGATGGATCTACTCTTATTTTTCTTCTCCTGATATCTTTTTTCAGGCATCTGTTCATGGGCCCTTTACTCTCAAACATTTGGGATTCCCACTATTTTTCAACTCTAGATATACTTCCCCCTTCCACTGTACTCTTAATTTATGTCATAAACTTGATCAATCATATATTCACTGAAAAGACAGTATTAAGCACTGTGGAGGTGTTTTTTTTTTTAATTTAAAAAACTCTTTGTAGTAAAAGAATGTATATCTAACCCTTTTGGAGGGTGGCAGCTCATGGTATGGCAGGAAGAACATACCAGATGGGGAGTCAAGTGATCGAGATTCTTGTTATTGGTTCTGCTTCTGTAAATGAATGAAATAAATTAATGAAAAAGTGTTAGTTAAGTGCTTACTATGTGCTAGACACTATGCTGAAAGCTAGGGATGCAAAGATCAAAAGAGAGAAAATCCTTGCCTTCAAGGAATTTACATTCTTACATTGTATGACTGTACAAATAGTGGAGTAGTGGTGGGGGAAGAGAATTTTAGCTTGGCAAGTCACAGGAATTTGGGGTTGATATCTGGGCATTCAACTGATCCACTTTTTCTAGAAATAATTGAACTATTACTTTGATTACTATATTCTACATAAGAAGTAGAAAGCATGGGGTCAGGGTGACCAAGAGGGTATGTCTGTGATGGCAAGTGGATGTCAAGATGGCCTGGGTGGAAAGCTGGTTAGGATGTGAAAGTGAAACATGTTCCGACACCTCAGTTTGGCTAGTAGATATAATGGGCTAAATGGGCTAGTTTGGACTGATTCAGTCACCAAGCAACTGAGCCAGTCCCTAGGCCAAAGAGTGGAATTTAGGCTGTTAACTTCAGGGATTCAGGGCAAAGATTCTAGAAGTCCCATTCTAAAAGTTGAGAGAACTGGTTCAGGTTGGGATGAACAGCTGGATTCTGGAAATAGAGGATACAGCTCTCAACAGATAAGAACAATATTGACCAAGTCATTCACTTTCTCTTATGTTCATTTTCTGTAGCTACAAATTAGAGGTGTATTAAATATTCTGGTAGGTAACTTCTAGGTCTAAAATCCAATTATTCACTATCCATCAGTATTCTGGATTATGTGCTTTTGGGTCTGCCACGATGCTTTGGAAATCCCCAAGTCCTTTTTCTTTCTTATCCATATCTTTACTCTTCTTCCACCTCTTGTATCTTATAATAGAGGTAAATATTTAAAATCGTGGCATGAGGTCAGGACTGTTAAGGTGATTGAATATGCTTCAAATGACAGTTATCTTGTTAGCTATGATCTTTACAACAAAAGCCAAAAAATTGGAAATCTGATGAGTGTAAACACCCTTGCAGTCTATTTTTTCCCCTTTGGTAATGTACTTTCCATTCATCAGGAGCTGTCTGAGATAGACACTGGATTAGCTTCTCTCACTCTACCCTCTTTGCTGGAAACAAAGAATAGTAATGCTATACATTGTGTGACTGTCTGTCTTCAATAAAAGCCTTTACCTCTTTCAATGGGATACAATCCCACTCATCTAGCCATCAGAGTTTGGATAATTTCAGGACTGAAAGCTAGTCAGTCTGGTGTACAATTTTAATACAGTAGGATTTAATTGGACACCTCTTTAAAAAGAGAGCCCAGGTGTGTGATGCTTGAATAATAATAATAACTCAAATTTATACAACACTCTAAAGGCTTATAAAGCACTGTCTTCACAATAGTCATGTGATGTGGTAGTGCAAGTATTATTGGTGATTTTACATTGTACAAAATAGGAAACTGAGGCCCAGACAGGTTAACTGACTTTCCCCCAGCAAGGGAGCTAATATGATTTGAACCAGACTCCTGTTTCATAGCACCATACAGTGTCTCTTGAAAACTAGTGTCTTCCCTTATGAAATTACCTCCCATCTATTATCTTTATTCTGTAGGTACCTAATTATTTACAAATTGACTCACTTAATATTCTGTGAGCTCCCTGAAGGCAGGGCCTGTTTGTTTTTGTTTTTTTTAACCTTTCTTTTTATTTCTAGTGCTTAGCAAAGTGCTTGGCCCAGGGTAAGTACTTAATAAATACTGTTATTAATTGATTTGCTTTTGATTTACAAACATCTGAGTTACTGAGTGGCATTTATTGAAAATAAGTTGTGCCCTAGGTAGATAGGATCCCCTTATAATATTACTGGCAGTCTTTCTAACAGTGAGGTAGGGGTAGGTGAAAGAATACTTCCTTAGCTGTCAACTTGTAACTTCATCATTTACTTGTCCATGATGACCTTGTCCAGATTCTTTAACCTTTCTGTGTCTCTGTGAATCATAGATTCAGAGCTTAGAGGTCCTTTAAAAGTAATTGAATGCAACCCTCATTTTTTTAGGTTTATATACATTATATTTTTTAATAAATAAAAGTATTTTATTATTTTCCAGTTACATATTAAGGATAGTTTTCAACGTTTGCTTTCATAGGATTTTTAGTTCCAAATTTTTCTCCCACCCTCCCTTCCCTCCCTCCTCCCAAAGACAGAAAGCAGTCTGATATAGGTTATATATGTACAATCACATTAAATATATTTCTGTATTAGTCATCTTGTGAAAGAAGAATCAGAGCACAAGGGGAAAACCTCAAAAAAAGAAGGGGAAAAAACAGCCCAAAAGTAGAAACAGTATGGTTCAATCTGCATTTATAATTCACAGTTCTTTTTTTTCTGGATGTTGAGAACATTTTCTATCATGAGTTCTTTGAAACTGTTTTGGATCATTGCACTGCTGAGGAGAGCCAAGTCTCTCACCATTGTTCATCATACAATGTTGCTGTGACTGTGTACAATGTTCTCCTGGTTCTGCTTCTCTCAGTCAGCATCAGTTCATGCGAGTCCCTCCAGGTTTCTCTGAACTCCTCCTGTTCATCATTTCTTACAACACAATAGTACTCCATTACATTCATATACCACAACTTGTTTAGCCATTCTCCAGTTGATGGGTATTCCCTCGATTTCCAATTCTTTGCCACCACAAAGAGAGCTGCTATAAATATTTTTGTACATGTGGGTTCAATTCCCTCATTTTATAGATGAGGTAACTGAGTTTCTGACATGGTAAGTTACTTGTCTAGTGTCACACAAGTGGCAAGTGTCTGGGAGGACTTAAATTCCAACCTCTTTGACTCAAAGTCTGACATGTGGTTCACTCCATGACAATGGCTCTTCAGTTTAAAATGGGAGTACTATCCATCTCCTTGCTTATCTCATATGGTTGTTTTGAGGGAATCATATGAGATAACATATGTGCATGGCCTTTGAAAATTGTGAAGTGCTATGCAAATATAAAATATAATGATGATGACAATGATAATACTCTGTTATTATCACAACCTACAATTCTTATCATTGAAGTCCCTAAGTGTTCTTGTTGGGGATAAAATGTTATTCCTGGAGCATACTCTTCTGTATTTAATTATAATTGTGCTCAACATCTGTTGTCTTATGGTGCAAGAAAGGATATCTTCCAAATAGCAGAGAAGATGGTAACCCAGGGGCCTTTAGTGCATTTCTTAGGATCATTTTCCCACTCATTCCTCTTAGGAACAACTCATTATCCCAGCAGCTTAGCATCTTCCTTCCTCCCATCACATCTTCCTTTTCAATTTGTTCTCCTCTACTGAATCTGGTTTAAGTCGAAATTTTCTAGTGGCTAAGGATTCAACAGACTCCTTGACTCTGAGCTGAATATCTGATACCTTACTATGTAGTATTACTATGGCCATTGTCACCCCATCATCAGTAAATATGTATTAATATTTATAGAGTCCATGGCATTAATAACTATGCCATGATGTTCTGGTGAGGAGACAACAAAAGAACTTTCCATCTATTAGAAATGAGGAAGACAGAGAATATACAAATGTCTCACGTTTATAGAAAAATTCACAGGTAAGAGGAGCAATGATGACAAACTAATCTAGGTAGAGTGTGGTAGCCACCTTGTGATTAATCAAATCACTTTTCTAACTCTTCTCTGGCTCCAGATCCTCCCTTTCTCACTTACTGCCTGTGTGACCTTAGGCAAATGACTTAATTTCTCTGATTCCTTTGGCATTTCATTCCATATTCTATATATATTTTTTTCTTTTTTTGGTGAGGCAATTGGGGTTAAGTGACTTGCCCAGGGTCACACAGCTAGTAAGTGTTAAGTGTCTGAGTCTGAGGCCGGATTTGAACTCAGGTACTCCTGAATCCAGGACCGGTGCTTTATCCACTGCGCCATCTAGCTGCCCCCTATATTCTATCTTGAGACATCCCTTGCATTGATCTTAAAGCTAGAAGTGACTTTGGAGGTCTTGTAGTCCAATTACTTCTTCACAAAAAAAAAAAAAAAGGAAACAAAGGTCTTGAGAAGTGAAAAGTTCTATACCAAACAAAGCTGGAATTGAAATCCAGTTCTTTTTTATTTCATTTTCAATTTTTATTTCCAATTCCAAGTTCTCTTCCTCCACCCTATTCCCATCCATTGAAAATGAAAGAAATATAATATCTATTATACACATGAAGTTGTGTATGACATTTCCAGATTAGCCTTTTTGAGGAGGGGGAAAAAGGCAAGAAAAGTACATTTTAAAATATTCATGTTAGCCCTCACTCAGAGTCCATTAGTTCTTTCTCTGGAGGTACATAGCATTTCTTGTCACAAGTCCTTTGTAATTAAATCCAGTTTTTCCAGTCCCAAATCTGTTCTTCTTTTTCCTACTCCTTCCTACCTCTTTGCTTCACTGCCTTATTTTGACATTGAAATTTTCCTGTTTGAATATCTTATCTCCCTAACTAGATTATATGCTCCTTGGAGGCAGATATGTCTTATCTATTTAAAAAAAAAAACAAAACTTTGTTTTTTTCATGCTACTAAGTATAGTGTTATGCATTGAGTTAAGTTCTCAGTAAACATTTTTTATTGAAATAATGAATGAATGAAATCAGATGTTTCATAATTTCCTTGATTTTTGAAGCTCCATTTTTCAAAGGTTGGGTATATATCTCTTTAATTCTCAGAAACTAAGGTCTGATATGCTTCCCTGAACAAGAGGCCCTTTTCTGAACTGTCAACTATTGCAGTAAAGTTTGCCTCCCCTTTAGGAAGTACCTTGGAATATGGTCGAAAGGTAGGTATGTGAGTGTGTGTTTGTAAATGTCAGGTTATACCCCCATGACACCACTGCTCTATACTCAGAAATTGATCTTTTAAACGCAGATGTTCTTAGGGCTGTGGTCAGGCACTTCTACCATTGTAGCTCTTGGGCCATGCCCAGAGTGCAGCTGATATTAATGACATTTCCCTTCCAAGTGGGCTTTCATGTCTTCTGTCATGGAGAAAGCTCTTTTTTCAGGATCAGTATCTTTGCTGGGAAAATGTACCAGCTGCATAAAGACAGGAAATGGAAATTAAAAAGACTCTCTGACTTCATGAAAGATGCTGTTTTCCAAATGAAGGGGATACCTATTGTTTAATTGGTAATAATATAGCTAATAGGGAATTAAGCCTACCCTATCACTGCATGTTTAAAACCCTAAATGTCTCTACTGAGTAGTTATTCCACCCCCTGTCCTTCAAATATGAGATGTTCTTGTTTAACTTAGATATATTTTAATTCAATTCCTTGGTTTTCAATGTATATTTATATATTGTTCCTTTGTGCAGTAAGAACTGGGTTTTACAGATTCCCCTTTATTATGACACGTTATACATTTTAACTTGAATATTTGTCACAGTTCATGCCATAACATGGTAAATCATATATAGATATAGATAAAGATATAGATATAGGTATAGGTATAGGTATAGGTATAGGTATAGGCATAGGCATAGGCATAGGCATAGGTATAGGTATAGGTATAGGTATAGATATATGTTTGTCTATCCATCCATCTATCCATCCATCTCTATCGCTATCTCTTTCTATCTCTCTCTCTACCTCTATCTCTACTCCTACTTCTTTTTTTTTTTTTTTGGTTTTGGCGGGGCAATGGGGGTTAAGTGACTTGCCCAGGGTCACACAGCTAGTAAGTGGCAAGTGTCTGAGGCTGGCTTTGAACTCAGGTCCTTCTGAATCCAGGGCCGGTGCTTTAATCACTGCGCCACCTAGCTGCCCCTTCTACTCCTACTTCTAATGCTGTTAAGAATATCCAAGTTGGGCAGCTAGATGGCACAGTGGTAAAGCACCAGCCCTGCATTCCTGGATTCAGGAGTACCTGAGTTCAAATCCGGCCTCAGACACTTGGCACTTACTAGCTGTGTGACCCTGGGCAAGTCACTTAACCCTCATTGCCCTAAAAAAAAAAAAAGAATATCCAAGTTCTCTCTCTCTCTCTCTCTCTCTCTCTCTCTCTCTCTCTCTCTCTCTCTCTCTTGTTAGCTAACCTTGTGTTCTATCATCTTTATATTTCAATTAGTGGATAGAACATTGAACTTGGAGTCAGGCCACCTGGATTCAAATGTTACCTAACACAGTTACTGTATGACTTAGTGTAAACCACTTAAAATTCCTGAGCCTCAATGTCCTTATCTGTAAAATAAGGACAATTATGCATCTATCTCTCAAGGTTGTTGGGAGAGGGTTAGTTAGCAAAGGCCAAAGTGTTATATGAATATGACTTATCAACAGGGTTAAGTTTTTGCTTCAACTTCTTTTGATAAAAATCCTATTAACATATAACAGTGTATGTTCTGTCATAGTAAGTGTAGGTTACTGAACAGAATCTTTTCCTGATTACTAACTAGATTTGCTTATGACGATATGATACTGTGGCTGTGAGAAGTGTAAGGAATTAGACTGAATAAGTAATGAGGCTGAGATATCCTCTGAATTTTTAAAATTCTGATTTTAGCTCATTTTTCATGATTTCTCTCTTTTATGAAAGAAAAATAAAATAGAAATTACCCAGTTATTTGGGTTCCACTGAATCAAGTTATGACTATATACTATAAATTATAATTCTTTTAGCCATTGCTGCCTGGTATTTGCTGTTGCTATTGTTGTTGTTATCATTGTCATGATTATTATCATTATTTTCAAAGATGACAACAACAATGGAGCCATTCTATAAAATGGCAAAGATCCAAGAGCAGAAACAAAAAGCTCTCCATTTCTCACAAACTAAACCAACAGTATGTCAACAAAGTGGTGTCAAATAAGTGACTGGCATGTAGATTTGTTTACAAAAATGTGTTGATAACATTTGAACTTATTGATTGATGCAGCTTTTGCAGAGAAACAGTAGCAACTTTGGAACATACAACTGCTGATTGTAAAAGATTGTAAAATTTTACCACTTACTGAATTCCTTGAAAGATGTGATCAAGTAGCCAGAATCACATACAAAAAAAAAAAAAAGCTAAACTTCATGAACTAACAGATGAAAAATATGTGCATTATGTACATATACTACAAATCTCCCCCTTCCTTGGAGATCTTCAAGCTGATGCCATCTGGCTACTTGTCCTCTGTGTTATAGTGGGGATCATTCCACATATGGTTTGGACCAGATGCCCATTCTATCTTTCAAATTCTGTGATCCTATGAAATCCAAAACCCAAATATCCTTTAACATTCAGCAAAAAAAAAAAAAAGAGTGGCCTTTGAATCAGAGTATCATCACTGATAAAACTTTTGTGCATTCACACATAGCATTAGACCATAAGGATCCAGAAACAATGTTTATAATAGATTTAGCCATAACAAATACTTTTTTTGGTGGGGCAATGAAGGTTAAGTGACTTGCCCAGGGTCACACAGCTAGTAAGTGTCAAGTGTCTGAGGTCAAATTTGAACTTAGGTCCACCTGAATCCAGGGCCAGTGCTTTATCCACTGTGCCACCTAGCTGCCCCCCATAACAAATACTTTTAACCACCAAACTACTTAGAATGAAAAGCCCTCAAAATATAAAAGATCTAGTAGGAAAAAACCTAAAACCATGTGGGAAGAAATGGAAGAATATATCCCTCTTGCCCCATTGGTTAGCAGATGCTCCCAAAGTTGTTTTCAGTGACCCTCCAGAAGATGAGCTGACATCTCAATACTTTGATTCAACTATATAAAGCATTCATTCTATTCACCTCTGCAATAATATGCTGAATGTTAAATGTAAAAGAACATTGTAATAGGATGGCAATGTGGCCCCAGAGTGTTTCTGTCTGAAGTACATTGAATATAAGATGTGAAGACTGTAACCAGAAACAGCTAATGAACAGTCAAAGCAGCAGTGGTCACAGCAGATAGTGGACATGGGCCTAAGTCCTATTTCTCACACATACTGACTTTGTGACCCTGGGCAAATTCCCAGAGAGAACTCTGTAAGAGCAGAAGTTGTTGACCAGTTGTCAGTTAGTTGGTATTGTGGGTAGAGCATTGGACTTGGAATTCAGGAAGACTTGACTTCAAATCCTTCCTTGGGTGTTTACTGGCTGTGTGAGCTTGGGTAGGTCATTCATCTTTTCTTAGCTTCAGTTTCCTCCCCTATAAAATGAACATAATAGCAGTTCCTGTGTCAGTGTTGTGGTGACCAAATGTAATAATATATTCAAAGAGTTTTGTAATCCTTAGAGGACTATATAAAGTGATGATGATGATTCCTTACTCCCTACGCGATTGTTCAGTTGTGGGTCTAATAGCTGCAGTTTTGATTATTTTGCAATTTAATGTTTACACAATGCTTCCTTTACAGCAATCATGCAAGGTAGGCAGTGCAAATATTCTATCCCCATTTTACTTTTGAAGTAACTGAAGCTCAGAGGGATGTAGTGATTTGCTTAGACACCTTTATTAAGTATAAGCTGCAAAATCCATTCCATGTCTTCTAGCAGCCCCTCAGGAGCTTTGGCTAAAAAGAACCACTAGCAAAATTGTATCCCTGGAAACATTTTCCCTTGTTCAGTATTAGTTGTATCAACATCATAGAGGAGAGAGAGAGAGAGAGAGAGAGAGAGAGAGAGAGAGAGAGAGAGAGAGAGAGAGAGAGAGAGAGAGAGAGAGAGACTGACTTTCAAAATCCAGGTGAATATAGCAGTTGCGGAATGAATGTTTGAGACAAGGAGTTCCCACTGGTTTGGTGTCCTACTTATCGGTTTGTACCTGGCACCGGTGAAATTGAATATCATTCAGTTTGACCTCAAATAAAGGACCTTTATTATGAGCTTTTGCATCACTCTTAGGGGTCAAAGTGATGAAGAAGAATAAGAAGCTCTTATGTACTCCAATTTAATACATAATTTAGTACTCTGATTGCATGTTTACTATATATTAGATACTGTGCTTACCAATAGGAATACAAAGACAAAATGAAAGTCAGGGGGAAAAAAGGAAAAATCAGTTCTTGCCCTCAAGGAGTTTACATCCTGCTGGTCATTGTGGTAGATAAGACAGCAATGATTTTTTTTTTAAATTAAAGTTTAAAAAAACATTAGCAAATATCCATTTTTCTCTGTATCCAGCTGCCCACCCCACTGGAAAAAGAAGAGAAAAACAAAATCTTTGTGACTAATGTACATAATCAAGCAAAATAAATTCTTAGGAATCAGAGGCCTGGTCTCCATAAAATCAGAGATGATATTACAAACTCTACCTGACCTTCCTATACATTTTGTATTTAATTTCCATGAAACCCACATGACAAGAAGACTTGTTTCTTGTTGATGTGGCACTGAAATTAAGGATCTATAGCCAAGCAGAGGAGAAGCAAAAGATATATTGTCATTTTTAGGAGAGATAATGCAAATTCCATGACTAGATGAGGCTAGCTGCCAATTTAAAGATTATTTACATGGCTAGTCTATTGCCACTGTCTTGGATAGTGAGTTTTAAGAGATGAAAATGAGAGTCCTTTCAACTGAGCCCAGATGGAAAAGAGGAAGTCATTCCTTTACTTATCAGCTTATATTTAAAATAATATCCTGATGATCATCTCAAAGCCATCACCCCTTAGATGTAATCCTAAATTTAAAATGAAGGTAATGATCATAGACTCCATTTTATTTTCCCCACACATTCTCTATGGGATCCAGAAAGAAGAGGAAACTGGCTTCCTGATTCATAGGACCTCACTGACATTTCTACACAAATATGTAAAAAATACTACTTAGACGTTAGCAGTTGCAACAATGAGCAGAAATCTGAATTGAACTTTCAGACACTCACAGAGAATTGTAGAGCTGGTGATTATGAGAAGCTAGATGAATGAGTACTTTGTTTGGTGCATTAGAGCTAGATATGATCATTGGATGTGGGAAAACTAGGAGGGAAACATTGAGTAAGTAGATGCTCCAGAGACCATGGATAGCAACAATATCTTTAGAGAACTGAATATCATTTTTATGATGATAACTATTTCAGAAAATGATGTCGATTTGGTTGGATAAATGATCACCAGTGAAAAATAAAATTATATTCTTCAAAATACCATAAAAAGTTATCAGAAGAAAGAAACCCTTTTAATGAGCATTTTAGTTAAGAGTTTGTGTTGGGGTTGGATATGGGGAAGGAAGGGACACATTGGGTTGTGCTATATTCTCAACAGCTCTTTATCCTAGCAGGAAAAGCAGCAGCAGTGTATTAGCTGGTGGCTTTTATGATAATGAGCTAGTAGCATCATTTGGGTTTTTTTGTGAGGCATTGGGGGTTAAGTGACTTGCCCAGGGTCACGAAGCTAGTAAGTGTCAAGTATCTGAGGATGAATTTGAACTCAGGTCCTCCTGAATCCAGGGCCAGTGCTTTATCCACTGCGCCACCTAGCTGCCCAGCATCATTTTTTAAAATATCTTTTTTTAGGACTGGGCCTCTCTTACCTGTTTTGTTCAGGGCTAATTAGAGTATGTTCGCTTTAAATATAACAAGTCTGGTGCAGTTTCCACCTGTTGATTTTGTATGTAAAGTGTGCAGCATTTAAATTTCTTTTGTAAGTAGAAAGAACATTAGCCACCATATAGTATTTTCCTGGTCCCTTGACTGTAAAGCTCAGAAGTTAGAAAAGTGAACAGATTGTCTTCAGTATAATTTTCTAAGAAAGGAATTCAAAGTCAGAGGTTATGTAAAAGTATTTTAATTAGCAGGATCCACAAGTAGTAATGAAACTTATTAAAGCGGCACATACGTATGTATGTGTGGTTGTATGTGAGAGAGACAGACTTCGGTGGATTATGGATATCATGAATTTGAGTAATTCCTTCACTGGTGTAGCTCTCAACCCAGCTATATCTTATCTTGTGTGAGTCTTATGCATGTCTTTGAATAAAAATCCACAGTAGAGCATCGCCCTTTTCTTTAATAAAATATTGTCATGGGTGCTACTGCAGCATTTGGGCTTTCTCTGTGTTATCCTTCTTTCTTACTATATTACCAGCCCAGTGCCTTTGTTGGTTATATATTCCCTTGATCAAGTCTTTCTTAATACTCATTAGTATTATGCTCAACTCATTCATCCCACCACAGGTATGTCCTCTCTCTCACTGCTTTGTCCTATTAGTGATTTCATTTTTAATAAAAGAGTTCAGATTTAGAAATATGGGCTCCATGAAGTATCAGAATTAAGTCAGTAATGTCATTGTTATTTCTTAGTTCATCTAAAAAATAAAATTTCCTTGACATGAAACATAGAATGGCCACAGACCTCTGTGAGTCAGCGAGAATCAAAGGTCTCTTGGAATGTAGACTCCTTTGCAACAAAATCATTGACTGATTGGGAGTATGCTCCATCAACTGTTTGTGGCTCTGGAAAAGTGTAACATCATAGTGTCAAAAAGTATAGAATTTAACCAAAGTCTGTATTTAATCCACCTATCTTTCTATGTTTGAATTAGTAACCCTGACTATTATTTGCGGCTCTAATCTCTGTCTTGTCAATTTGAAGACTATCTGACAAATGATTAGAACCTGATAGCACATTCCAAAGTTGCTTTCACCTTAGCTTAAAGGGATTTTTTGCACTAATCTTATTCTTTTATAAATTGAACAATCATTGCAGATGTCCCATGAGCTGGACCCAGAATTGAATAAAAGGAAAAGAGCAAATTGGACTGTATAGGGTAATCTGCATTGGAAGAATAAAAGCTCTTTTAGGGCAGCACCAAGAAAAGGGATGTGCATTCAGTCAGTGCTTAGTAATGCAGTGAATTCAAGCTGTTCACTGGGATAAACGCAATTCATTTTTGGAACTCCAATATTTTTCCAGCAATGTTATAGGGCTATAAATCATGGAACATCATCACAATCTTGGAAGAATAAAAACTACAAAAGGGCAATTGAGAGATGAACATCAGGTATGGGTAGATTGCAATAGGCTATCGATGATGACTTGAAGGCGAGAAGTAGCATAAGACCAGTGACATCCAGGAGATAAGTGATCAGAAAAGATGCTAGCTTGGTCATCTAGTGAGAGAAGAATAACAGATGGAAAAACATGGATAGGAGTCCAATAAAATGAGTAAGTTTGTAGGGGTTACAATTCTTCCCATTAGTGGAAGGTCTCACATCATTGAGTTCACAGACCAATTGAAATATTGAATACATTAAACAAAATATTTTTTGTGCAGCATCTCCAGATACATACATCCAAAGCATACTCTCAAAACAGAGGACAGTCTCTGCAGCTCATCATTTGCTGTGGCAAACTGAGACAAACATCCCAAAATACATCTGCCCAAAAATGACTTCCTGGGCTAAACTGTTGAACAGTGGGACCTTGGTTACCTTCCCTCTTGACTTCTGCTATGTCTCTAGACCGTTTATATCTTTATCTGCTTTTGCATCTATAGGTGGAGACTCCCTGATTGCCTCCAATATGGCTCCTGTGACTCCAACATAACTTTTCCTCCCCTGTATTATCAAAAGTCAAATTAGTTGATTAGTTGAAACTTTGGTGATGTCCCTACAGTTGTTTTTTTCAGGGCAATGGGGGTTAAGTGACTTTCTCAGGGTCACACAGCTAGTAAGTGTCAAGTGTCTGAGGCCAGATTTGAACTCAGGTCCTCCTGAATCTAGGGCTGGTGCTTTG
Organism: Dromiciops gliroides; assembly: GCF_019393635.1. NCBI lineage: Eukaryota > Metazoa > Chordata > Mammalia > Microbiotheria > Microbiotheriidae > Dromiciops > Dromiciops gliroides. The sequence continues at coordinate 83,901,178 of NC_057865.1, forward strand.
CCCACTGTGCCACCTTGCTGCCCCCCAGCCTACAGTTGTTCTTAGACAGACTGTGTAGTTGAGAACTTATTCATATTCTCATATAGATGTATTTTCAGTCAGCTAGGTGGTTCCATGTATAGGGTGCAGGCTCTGGAGTCAGGAAGACAGGAGTTCAAATTTGGTCCCATATATTTACCAGTGCATCCTTCAACAAATGCCTAGAAGAATGCCTGGCACACAGTATGTGCTTATATAAATGCTACCTATTATTATTATGCATATAGAGACGTAATACAACCTGATTGATTGGCTTTATCTAGGCAAACCAGGTACTTGAAATTTTAAAATTAGCCCATGCTTAGCAGGACTTGCCTTCCTTGGTGACTTGTAGTAGGCAAAGCGACAAGTTGATTGACCTAGCTCTAGTTTTTCCTGTGCAGGGTAGATGTAAGCTGATTGGTATCTTACAGCAGTAGTTTGATGTCTCCCCTGGGGTGATAACACAGAAATAAGTTTAACAACTGGCTGTTTTTACTCTACAGAAGAATATTTTCCCTTTACCCCTAAAGACCCATAAAGAGCCATAACTTGTTTCTCTGTCTCTTCTTGGGTACATAAGAGCACAAGATTGCCATTCTGGGGCAGACCTGTGCTCAGGTAAACCCAATATCCTGCCTTTGGTGGTGGTACCAAGGGATGTGTTTTATAGAAAGAAGCAGTAGGCTCCACCTCCTGATGTCAGTGGCTGAAAATGTCCTTGAGCATTCTAGTTCCTTTATGAACCCTTTATCAGCCACCCATTAATTCATGCAATCCTTTAAAATAGGTTGAAGGTTTGAATCTGTACTCCTAGAATTTTATAAATCAACTGCCTAGACTTGTGAAGACTTCATTTTGTTTTTCAGGCTTTACTCCCAAGTTTTTAGTATAAATGAGTTTGAAAAACAAGTCCATATTTAGCCAATTGATACTATGAATAATTTTCTAGACTTTGATCATATATCCTTTGAGCTTTCCCCTTTTCTGAATAGAAATTCTTAATCATTTTAATCTGGGTCATGTGCTTTCCCTTTCTCAACTCATTATTTATTTTATTTACACTAATTTGATATCTCCAGTTTGGTTACAAGCTTTCTTAAGGCACAACAGCCAGACCTTCACCTTCTGTCATAGGTTTAAAAAAATTACCTTTAATTTGGTTGTTCAATTTGTCTCCTTAGTGTGAATGGATAAGTTTTAGACTTCACTACATATAAGCAAGTTGGAATATTCTTTCCTTCCTTGAAAAGGCAGGCGGAGACAGCATTCTTGTTTTTCCTCCCACACAATGCTCCCTCTTCTGTCTCCCTGTTTTAAAATTGGCTGTTGCCGTACCCAACATCTTCCTTCCTCCTACCTTTCCATGCCTTATTCCCTGGCTTCCTTCAGTATCCAGCTTAAATCTCACCTTCTGCAAAAGGCCTTCTTTGGCCCCTTTCACTGCTTGTTTCTTCTCTCTGAGATGACAGCCTATTTACACCCTAAATATCTTACATGTGCTGAGTTATTTACATGTTGTTTTTCCCAGTAGAATGTAAGCTTCTTTATAGAAGGGGCTATTCAACCCCAGTATTTAGCATAGTACCTGACATATAGTAAGCACCTAATAAAGATAGTTGACTGACTGTTGGTAAACTGTGGCCTGTAGGGAAGTTAGCCTAGAATGAAAATTTGAGGTAACCTAGCATTCTTTTAACAGTATAGAAAAAATATTTTTTTCTTTTACTCTTGAAGACACATAAAGGAGAATCTTTGACTTCCATATCAATTCAATTTACCTTTGTTGTTGTTGTTAAGTCATTTTCAAATCCTGTCCACCTCTCAATCACCCCAGTTGGAGTTTTCTTGGCCGAGTTACTGGAGTGGGTCTCCATTTCCTTTTCCATTTCATTTTACAAATGAGGAACTGAGGCAAAAAGGGTTAAGTGACTTGCTCAAAGTCACATAGCTCCTAAGTGACTGAGGCCATATTTGAAGTCAAGACTGCAACCACCTTGTCAATTTAACTAGCATTTATTAACTACTTACTATGTGTAAGGAGCTATACTAGGCACTGAAATCTAAAGATAAAACTTAAAATAGTCCCTGCCTTAGGGAGTAGAATGATGGTAGTGATGATGAGGGAGACATTTTGTACATTGAGAGGTGAATACAGAACTACCAAGGTGAGCCAATGTGGCAGAGAAGCTAGGAAGTTGCCTGAGCTCTCCCAAATTTCCCTTGGAGAGGTGAATACAAAAGCTATACAAAGTAAATGCTAAATAATTTCACAGGATGAGAGTACTAATAACTGGGGATGGACAGGGCATCAGAAAAAGCTTATAGAGGAGGTGCCAACTGAGCTTCAAACACTAAAGAAAAGAGTTTGTGTTTTGTCTTAGAGGTTGCAGGGAGTGCCTGAACTTCCTGGAGCAGGGGAATAACATGACTAGACCTTTAAGGATGTCATTTTGACAGCTCTGTGGAAGATAAATTGGAAGCTACTTCTGGCAGTGATATGAGCCTGATGCAGGGTAGAAACTGTGTGAAGGGAGAGGAGAATGAGACAGATATGAGCAGTGTTGGTGATGATATAGACCTGACAAGATTGGGTGACTCATTGGATATGGTGGTGAAGGGAAGGAGAAGATGGAAGCTTGACTTTTTGGTTTCAAACCTTTGTGAGCAGAAGGCTCAAGATGTAATCAGCAAAAAATGAGTAACTGGGGGGACTGGCTCAAGTGAGGTTAGCAGCAAATGTTCATTTGTTTGGGGCAGGTTGAGTTTGATAAGCCTTCTGGACACCAAATTGGAGATGTGCACTAGGCCAATGCTGTCAAACTCAAATTTCCCACCAGCCCCTCTGCTTTGGAGTCTTTTTGTGATGCCTTCCTTACCCTGGAACCTAATCATTGAGAAATCTCCTTCTGCAAAACTAAATCTTCTTGTCAATACCCTGTGCCCCTCTAATTGGACCCTCTGAGGAGCAGGGCTGTGGGCTCCAGGACCTCTTTGAAACTGGGGCTGTGCACAGTGTTTGCTGCATTTTCTACCAGCTGCACTTTGGGCTTCTTTAGCCTTCTCCATCATGCCCCTTAATGCCCTTCCCTTCCTTCTGTTTCAGCTTCCTTTTCTGTATTGTCTTCCCCTGTTAGACTAGTCTGTAAGCTCCTTGAGGACAGGTATTGATTGTTGTTGTTGTTGGGTATTTTTTACTCATAGTTGCACATGGAAAATACTTAATAAATGTTTATTTACTGACTGACTGACAGAAAAAACAACAACAGGTCTCTAACCCATACATAAAGATTTTTGCAGGCCACCTATTGCCTTAGTATTAGAATGTAATGTTATCTGCATTTTATAGTATTTTTAATTATTTTGTTGACTACTTCCCAGTGACATTTTAATCTGTTACCAACTGCATTTGAAGTGTTTTACTCCTTTGTACTAGGAAGTTGGCAGCACAGAGGAAAACTATTTAGGGGCTGTTAGGGCTTAGGAGAACAACCAAGGCTGGATTTAAAGGATCATCACTTTAGACCTGGAAGTGACCTTGGCTTTCATTGAATCCAGCTTCTTCATTTTACAGATGAGTAAAGTGAGGTCCAGGGTCACAGAACTTACAAGCAGGTTTTGAACATAGGTCTTTCTGACTCCAAATCCAATTCAGTCCATGATGCCAAAGCTGCCTCTTCTATGTCGATCTAGGAGTCATCTCCATAGAGATGATCTTCACAGAGAGGCTGAAATCACTGAAAGAGAAGTTAGAGAAAATGATGATGACAGATGTCAGGCAAGTACCTTAGGAAGAACCCACAGTAAGACATGAATGATGGATGGTCCATAAAGAAGGAAACTGAGGGTGAGAGGTCTTAGAGGTAGGAGAATAACCAGATGAGTGACGTTGTGGAGGCCGAGGAAGGAAATACTGTGTACAAAGAAGGGCAACATTGTCAAAAGTGGCAGAGTCTGAGTGCCTCTTCTGCTCTTAGCACATGGCCAGCTCCACTTGTTGTAGACTGGGGAAAGACCTGATAGGAGAAGGTTTTAGTTCATGCCTTTCTTGGATGTACTCTTCCATATATGAGAGAGAAAGAGACAGACAGATACAGAGAGAGGGTGTGTATACATACACACATAGACATATAGACATACCTGCTTATACACATACATATGCATATATACATGCATGTGTGCATGTAGGTATATGTGTATATATGTGAATTTGTGTCTGCAGACAGACTTGTCTAAGAGCCATCCTAGAGAGACTTATTAAGAGGTCATCCATAGGATAGTGAATTTTTCAGCTACAGACATTCTCAAGGACCATTTACTAAGTGGTACAGGGATTAACACTGGGATGTCATTGTTTGTCCTTCATTCTAGAAAAGGACCATGACATTGGGAGGTAATGTCATAACTTGAAGTAAATTGGATTTAAGTGAGGGAGGGCTGTGCAAAGTCACCAACTTCATTCTCTTCTCCACAGCCATCTGGGACCTATGGCAATATATACATAGTATATATATATATATATACACACACACATATATACATATATATATACATATATATATATATCAGGATGACTGAGATGGCCCTGGATGTTTAAGGCAATTGAGGTTAAGTGACTTGCCCAGGGTCACACAGGTAATAAGTATCAAGTGTTTGAGACCAGATTTGAACTTTAGTCTTCTATAGCTGTATTCTTTAAAAAGCCACATTTTTCATTCTGTCTAAATCATAAGGAGACTTTGTATGTTGAGAAATATATATAAATATTATAGATTACTGTCCTTGTCCTCAGAGAGCTTACATTTTACTGGGGGTGGAGGGGGGACCCAGGTATTCTTTTAAATAAATACAAAATACATATAAAGTAAATGCAAAGTTATTGCAAAGAGTAGAGTTCAAACAAGTTAAGGGAAAAGAAGGGAGGAGGGCAGAGGGCTCAGGTGTCTTCACTTTCATGACATCTTGTGTCTGCCTGGGCCCACTCCACTAGAATTAATGAAGGGCCTGTTTAATTTCAGGATGCATGGGTTGTATCATTGACCACATTTGTTCCCTAATGAATGAGCTGTCCACAGACCTTTCAGTGAGCTTGCTCTTTGCTCTTAAAGAGTAACAAGGAGCAGAGTGAAAAGGAAGGGCAGGGAAGTCTGGGCCATCTCTGAAGTGGCACTTGAGAGAAATCAAAAAGAACTTTCATGCAAAATCTCCCCACTTCATTCTGCTCTTCGCTCCTTGGAGAGGACATCTTTGTGCTCCCAGGCCAAGCAATAATTGTAGAAAATGAGGCATTAATTGAAATGTGGAAGCTATGCTGCCTGCCCCTCATTGTTTAACTCAGGCCATAAAATAGGGAAGCTGGCTGGCAGAGGGCTGGGGGCAGAGAGAAGAGGGGCTCTCATAGTTCAGTCAGCCTTCCTTCCAGAGAGCGAAGCTGCCCTGTGTGCCTAGCAATCCTGAGCACCCTGGCCGGGAATCCTCTAGCCAGGCAGCAGCAGAAATGTTGGATCTTGTTTCTCATTAATGGGGTAACAAACAGGAAAAGGTCCCTTGAGCAGTTAAAGCTTAGCTGCTCCGTAGTGTCCTCATGTATTATGAGTGAGAGACAAAGGAAACTGAGAAACTTCAAAGCTTCCTGTGGCATTCAGAGCTTTCTGCCTTCAAAGCGGCCCTTCTCTTTTGTAGTTTTAGTCTGGCTATAATTAATACATTTTCAATATTGTTCCTGTAAACAGCCCCATCTTTTGTTTTCTGCCTGCTTCTCTTTTTCATGGGTAATTTGAATTATTTTCTGACTCTATCTGTCATCTTTATTTAGTGGCTCTTAACCTTTTTTTTCCCTTTTTTCTTTTCTTTTTTTTTAAACAAATGAGTAGTCACCTCCAGCAGAGATTAAAATACCATTTGAAAGGTATGTGTGCATGTATGAGCACCATTCTTAGAAAATTATCCTTTGCTTGCCCTTCATCTAAATTTCTCTAAATTCAGATCGAGCTGAATTTAGACAGTCTTCCAACTCCTAGATAAGCATTAGTTAAAAAAACAAAACAAAACATTTTCCTTCTAAAAATGAATGTGGAAATAAAATAAAAAAGCAACAAAATCCTTAAAGGTCTTCCCCCCTCCACCTCCCAAAGACTTGCTGTTTTGCAAACTATTCTTTATAGACATGCAGATAATATCTCCTGACACTCGTGGGTAACTAACTTCTCAAAAACTACATTTCATTTAGTGCATCTTTTTGTGGTTGGATTGTTTATAGTGCTCTGCTTTTTTGGTGACCCATACCCAGAAAAACAAATTAAGCCTCCCTACCCTCTTCAAAAAAGAAAAGGGGGAGGGTGAACATAGCGAATCCTGCAGTGCAAGGAGAATTCAGGCAGGCCCATTGTAAAATTAATATCTTGGCATTGATGTTTCTATCACTGTAGGATGAAAGCAGCTTGTCTGAGCATTCATTGTCCTCTAGAACAGCTGCCGGTGTGGTTTTGAAATTTTGGATAACCTCGCAAGAGTCGGGAAGCGCTGAAGATGAAATGCTGTAGTCTCATTAATCAAATTGTTGCATTGTATTTGTTAGCCTTCCAGATTCTCTGACTGGATAAATTAACAACTGATCATTCACTGTCTTTGTATGTTCCATAGGAGCATTAATATCACCTAGTGATATTATGTGTTGTGATTCACTCCTTTCCATTTTCTATTCAGAAACAGTGGGAGAGACAGCAATTCCCAGGCAGAGAATCAGGCAAAGTGAAGCAAAAGAATCTTTGGGGTATTGATCATTTCAGCCTAATTGTGGCCCATGTCATAATGCATATGATGGGCTCACCTCTGCCCCAGGCAATGTGAGTCTCCATTTTCTCAGCAGTTATCCTGTGGTAAGGTTCATCTTTTAATCCCCTAAATATCTGTTACAGAGCCTGCCTAGTTGACCTTCTGGACACAGTGCAGGATGTGTCCAATCAGTTTTTTCTAACCTATATGGTAAATTAATTTCTGTGCTATTATCCATTAAAGAGGCAGCTAGATGGTGCCGTGGACCTGAGTTCAAATCTGGCATCAAACACTTAATAGCTTTGTGATACTGGGCAAGACACTTTAATCACTAGATGCCTCAGTTTCCTCCTTTGTAAAAATGGGGATAATAATAGCACCTACCTCACAAGATTGTTGTTAGGATCAAATCACTTAACATATGTAAAGTTTTATGTAACTTTATTGTGCTATATGAATATTAGTTACATTATTACTACTATTATTATGGTTATTTTAGATGTTATTAAAAAGTACACAGTGTAAAAATGATAGGGATAATAAATCTAGAAGAAGAAAGTACCTTTTAAGGTTATCTTTTTTCTTCCTAATAGTCTATAAACCTGTTAGGGGTGGTAAAGATGGCTTTATATAATGCAAAGGGCTGCATAAGCCTGAGTTATGGTGGTGGTAGTTGTAGTTATTATTATCAGTATCATTATTATGTGTTCCTTCTTATTCATCCTTTGATCCCCTACTCCAACACTTTGCATGGAGCAGATGATCATTCATTGTTTGCTGAATTGAATTGGATTTTAATTCATGTCTTTTCTGGAAAACACAGCAATATACCAAGGAAGAAATTATATAGAAAAGCAAGTCACACATTTTCTCTGCCAAATGTAGGAGTGGTATTATTGGTAAAGAAATACAGGAGGGCAAGCTCCAATAAATCGGTTAGTATGATGGAGGGTGACAGAGGCCATTGATTTAGAAAGTACAGAAAGAGGAAGACTTCATTCTGATTGGCTAAAATGGACATAGTCCTTTTCGGGGAAAGGATTTGGGGAGCTTCATGATTGATTTCAGCTCACCTGAGAGAGTGCCATGCAGATCATTAGGTGGCAGGCTGGGACAGTGGAAAGAGCATTGGCTCTGGTGTTCAAAGCCTTACAAATCTGACCACAGTAAAGTATCAGCTTTCCTGAATCTGAGCTTCAGCTTCCTGATACATTAAATGAAGGGGGTTGGCACTCTGATAAGAAAATGGGGACAATATATCAGTAAATCATACATACTCTTTTACCCAAAGATAGTAGTGATAAAAATATGCCCCAAAGACAATAAGTTGGAAGGAAAAGATCTATACATACAAAAATATTTACTTTTTGTTTTAGCGAAGCTTATCATTTGGGGAATGGCTTAACAAATGTAGTCTAGGAATATAGTGTGATATTCTTTTATTAATAAATGCTCTATAAGATAATTTCTCCAGGAGGAATTATGAATAAGAAGGATTCAGAAAAACTTGGGAAGAATTACATGAACTGAGGCAGAGTTAAGTAAGCAAAACCAGAACAATTCCTATGTAACTGGGCATGCCTGGGCATTCCCAGACATGCCCCAGTTACAAGGTGACTACAATACTGTAAAGAAAAATAACTTATATTTTAAGAACTCAGATCAATTCAGTGACTGAATATGTCTCCAAAAAACTCGCCATGAAGCTTGCTTTCCTACCTCTTGAGAGTATGTGACAGTATATTTTATAGACCATGCTATGTATAATTTTCCTTGAATATACTTTTTTAAAAGTGCTTCTATTTCAAAGGGGATCATGTGATCATTGATTTAAAGCTTTAAGGGCCTTTAGAAACCATCTAGTCCAACAATATTATCTTGCAAATAAGAATCTGAGACCTATAGAACTGAAATAACTTGCTTCTGACCACAAAGGAAGCAAATGACAGAGCTGGAATTTGAACTCAGTTCCTCTAACTTCTACATAAGGCTGCGTGATTACACAAACTACCTTAGGTGAACTAGTAGAATAGGACAGCACAACATAGATTGGTGTGGGACTTTCCAACACTGAAAGGCTAATAGAATGAGCACTTTGGTGTTTTGATTAGTGCCTCCTTGTGGATACTTCTTCAGGTGTCCTTTGATACTCATCCATGCTTAAAAATCAGGGAGCTAAGAAAGGGTGCCTCCAGATGCCTTTTGAACCTTGATTGGAGAGCAAAGCAATTGTTATGGAGTTTGGCATGAGAATATGACATAATGGAATGACTTCTGAGCTTGGAGTCAGAAGAGTTGAGTTCAGATCTCAGCTCTGACACCTAAATAGCTCTGTGGCCTTGGGCAAATCATAAAATCTCTAAGTTTCAGTTTCTTTCTCTGTAAAATAAGAATGATAACACCGAATAGTTTAGATAACCTACCATTGTTATAGTTTGCCTCTGCTAGCTTTGTTCTTTGAACCAGCAACCCATTGTACATAACTTCCATCTGTCTAAAAGGTTTGTAGACCACCCTTACAATGATACTGCTTCTATTTCTGTCTCTCTTGATTTTCACTTAGTTCTCCATCATGCTTTTCCATTTAGGTTCTTAGAATTTTCACACAGGTCTACATTTTTTGCCCTATCCTGCTGTTCCTTCTGTTTTCATATATTTATTTTGGCCAAGATATATCCCATATGTTGCTGACTTTAGCTATCAATCTCTTGTCATCATAGCTTGTTAGTACTTAGGAAGTCATATTTTCTCTTCTTGTGCTGAATTTACCAGGTTCCCTTTTTTTAACCCATTTTCTTGACCACGAATACATAGGAGAAATCTGGGCCATATTCTGCCTCACCATCTTCCCAATTATTTACTCCTGTCAATTACTTGGTACCTCTGTACATCTTTAAAATAACTCTATTTTCAAACATTAATTATTAGAAAGTTCTCCTTTACATTAAGACTAGATCTAGGGGCAGCTAGGTGGTCCAGTGGATAAAGCACTGGCCCTGGAGTCAGGAGGACCTGAGTTCAAATTCAGTCTCAAACCCTTGACACTTACTAGCTATGTGACCTTGGGCAAGTCACGTAACCCTCATTGCCCCGCAAAAGAAAAGAGAAGATAAAACAAAACAAAACAAAACAAAAACATTAAGCCTGAATCTGCTAAATGTAAGGAAATATTATAATGTTGCCTTTTGGTGGGGCTGGGGGTAGGGGGAGTGGTTCTCCCACTGTGTACCAAGCCTACAAAAAGCCAATGTTTAACAAAATCATGAATGAATGAATGAATGAGCCATTGTCAAAATTAGTCACAGTCAAACATCACTCAGGGGTTAGATACCCTCAGAAGCTTGACAGCTCAGTGTTATTGGGCAGTGGTAGTGGAATAGAAAGCCTTTTCCCAAAATTGTGCATCTGTCTGGGTCTCAAAATATTCATCTCTATGCTGTGTTCAGCTTGGTATGGTATATATTGTACTTCTTCCTTTTTTCATTAGTTCTGATCAATTTTTTCTTGTCAATGATTTTTAGTGATTTTTCACAATATCTGCCTAAGTTTCAGGCCCTCTGGGGTTTCTACTTATATGTGACTCTATTTTTCTCCATCTCTCTTCTTCCATCTCCCCGATCTATTCATCTTCTTTCAGTATATTCATCCCTTTTTTAGGCTGTGGCAGGGAGGGCATGGTGGTGGTGGGGTGTTGAATAGCAGACCATAGCTGTCTTATTCTTCCTCTTCTTCCTCCTACTCCCTTCTGCCCTCTCTCAGGCTTCTCACCTCCTCTTCCATCACTTTTGTTTTTGCTGGCTGACTGTCATTCAAAATGCTGCACTAGCTGAAGCTGATCTCAGGAGATTTGAGGAAAAATCCTGAGAAGGCAGCTGTTCTCGGGTGTTTTCAGCTTTCAAAATGTCCAGAGAATATTGACCTGACCTGGAAACTCAATTGCATGCTTTGCAGGCCACTTTGTTTGCAGGGGATATTAACACATCTGGACTGGAAAGAAAAATGCAAATTCAACCTAGAAACCTTCCTTCACCTATATTTACCCCCCTCCCCAAAGCACTTTTTTCCAAGTTTCCAATTGCTTGTGAAACTTTATTCTTAGCAAAAGCTAAGTATTTAGGGACAAAGTCTTGGTTTGAGATACTCACACAGAGTATTCCTGATTTTCCTCTGGCTGATATATGAGCCCAATCAAGTATATATTTGAGCATTGCCTAATAAACAAAACAAAACAAAAAAAAGCTTTTTGATACCATTTTTAGAATGATAAGCATAGGGATTCTACCTGTAATTTTGATGAAGTAGGGAACTTCTGTAATTACAATGTAGGTCAATACCTTCTGTGTGACTTGGAATCTTAGGTAATTTCCTAGAGGATTGAGAGATTAAGTGATTTGCTTGAGGTCACAAAGCCAATTCATATAAAAGGTAGGACTTGTATCCAGGTCTTTCTGGCTTATTGGCCAGCTCTTTATCATGGTGATTAAGACTCAAAGCTACTACAGATCTCTGGCCCAAGATTTATTAACACAAATGAGTAAGTTTCAAAATGGATGGCAAACAGCTGTCCCGATTTTCCCCCAAACCAAAATGCTTACTCATGCATCCATTTAAGGACTATAAAATATAATATTCCAAAGAATGAGGATTTATATGACCTGAATTTAGCTGAAATACCTACAATGCTTTTATCATTTTTGTGTCAAATCCATTTGCCCTTAAAAATAATGCTCTGATTTGTACTTCTGCAAAAAATGAAACATTGGACTTCTTATTGTGGATTGTGATAATTTGTTCTCTGTCAAGCAGCTGCTCGGCTCATCTGTTAATTGGGAAAAACAGTCTTTGCAGCCTTGGCTGCAGCTTGGTGGTGCACTGGATAGAGAGCTGGGCTGAGGTCAGAAAATCATGTGTTCAAATCTGTCCTCAGACACTAACTAACAAGCTGTGTGAGTGAACCTGAGCAAATCATTTAATCTCTGTTTGCCTCAGTTTCCTCATCTATAAAAAGGGAATAATAATAACACTTAGCTCTTAGGATTTTTGTGAGGATCAAACGAGATATTTGTAGAACACTTAGCATAGTGCCTGGCAGCTAGAGTAAGTGATACATAAATGTTAGCTATAATGATGATGATAATGATTGAACAAGAAGGTGAGTTCATGGTATTATCTGAGTGGTTCATATATCAGAGCACTAAGGAAAAAAAAAGGTTTAAGGTATGCAGAATCCTAGACTAGGAGTCAGGAGTCCCAAGGTTAAATCTAAGCCAACACCTAGGAGACTGACCTTGGACAAGTCACTGCACCTCTGTGTCATCTTTGAAATGAGTGAGTTGGCCTAAACTCTACAGCCCCTTCCAACTCGGAATCCTGTGACTCAATCTTGGATTCTGCTGAGACTCGTCCATGATCTCCTGTTTGAAAATGAGCAGTTTGGCATCAGCAACCTGCTCTACCTTGGAAGACAGTGAATGAATGCAAGCTTCAGAAGTTATGGAAGCAGCAGGCAGCCCCCAAATGGTATGGGTAGTAATGCTTCAGCACTGTTACAAATAACAGGTCAGTGCTTCATTTGGGGCAAACATGGAAACCGTGGGAAGAGGCGCAGCATTTCCAGACTTCTTACCAGGGATGAGTCAGTCAGTCATCAAGTATGTGTTAAGTACCTGTTATGGTGCTAGGCATCTTGCTGGGTGCTGGGAACAGTGAAACAGAAGAAGAAGCAGCCTTGCCTTCAGGAGCTTATATTTTATCATCTTTGTCAAAGGGGAGCTGACTTGGTAGGTCTCTAGGCCAAGAGAATTGGGAGTGACCATACTCTCAACCCAAAAGGAGCTCCCCTGCCATACTTCTGGTGCATTTTGATGCTTCGTGGATTCCTGATGCAATTTTGCATGGGGGCTTCTTCTAGTGACTCAGATCACCAACCTTTTTTATACCTTCTCCTGGGGAAAGTTGTTGAGTGTAGGTGAGGGGGATTTGGAAGAAGCTGAAAAGCATTTATTTTTGTTTGTTTTCATTTTTCCGGAGGATCAAGCACAGCTTATTAAAATATCACTTCTCTAGGGGCAGTTAGGTGGTGCAGTGGATAGAGCACTGGCCCTGGATTCAGGAGGACCTGATTTCAAATCCAGCCTCAGACACTTGACACTTACTAGCTATGTGACCCTGGGCAAGTCACTTAATCCCAATTGCCTCACACAAAAAAAAAATCACTACTCTAGCAGGTCTTATCCTTTTGTGTGCCATGCACCCTTTGAGCAGTCCAATGAAGCCTATGGATCCCTTCCAGAATAATATTTTTTAAGTTTTTGAAGGGAATGCCAAATATCAGATCCTGGTGAAAATAAAGATGTATTTTTTCCCTATTCAAATTAATGGTCCCCCTGAAATCTATCTATGAACTCCTAGGGAGGATGGGGGTTGTGTCTATGAATGCTAGATTAAGAACCTTTAAACTATGTTGGTAAATTTAAAAGTCAAAAGAATTTGATTTGGAGATTACCCCCCATTTGAATTATGTATCCTCCTGTTTCCTGTCATTAGAGCAAATGGTTGAGCATTCCCTATAATATCTTTGCTGTGTCATTGACAAACTCTATTAATCTTCCATTTTGTAGTTGAAATTATTTTGTTTATCTTTTTTTTTTTGAGAGGGTTTTGTAAGGAACTATAATTAAGAGAGTGTAATGACCCTTTGTCTCTCCATGCCACACCACATGTTCAATTCCCAGGACAGTAAAAAAAAACTCTCTCTCTCTCTCTCTCTCTCACACACACACACACACACACACACACACACACACACACACACACACTCACACACAGTGAGGAAGGACAATAGATAAAGCAAAAGAAATGGAATACTAAGGAACTTAATTGTCCTTATTACATCTGCCTAATAGGGATAGGGGGAGGGGCAAAGCCCCATATACTTTTGGGTGTCTGCTTTCTTCCCAAATCTCCTTGGTTTTCAGGAAACATCAATTTCCACTTCATTTCTTTTTCCTAAAACTCCTCATATGTCTGTAGGGTAATGAGTAGCAGTGTTAAAAATCTTTCAGGATATCCAATGATCTAATCCCTCAGGAATATTCCAAAAAGCCCACATTTGATTAATCTATCTCACAGAATTACTTCTAAGCCAACTAGCCCCACCTTCTCTTTCTAAGACTTCACTTGTTTTCCATCCTACAAAAGATACCCAAGCAATCCTGCCAGGCCCTTTCCCCATGAACTCCAAGTGTAGATAAATTCTATGCCTCTGACTCCTTAATTCCAAATTAATTTGATGGTCACTGTATTGACAGCAGTGAGAGTAATTCTATAATTTTACATAAATAGGCACTAAGTTCAGATGAAACCATGAAGGCTAAATAATCCATAAGTATCTGGAAGCCCACTGTGCCCTTTCTATCTTCTGCGACCCTCTGCTTTCTATCTAAATCGATATCTGGGTACCGCTGGGACGGCCCCCAGCCTGCTGTGCCACTGGCAGACTCAAACAGTTACGTGTTCTTAGGCAGCCAAGAGGGCCTTCAAGAAAGCTACTTCCCTTCTGCATTGCTGTCGCCTTTGAAGCTGCCTATTAATTGTCAATAAAAACTGCTACCTCTATTACAAAAGGAATTGAAAGTGAAAATAAAACCCAGACAATGGAAAATAAACTGAAGAGAAAATCCTGCTCTGGGTTTAAATTGGCTGCTCTGGCTTGTTAATCCATAAGGCCTGGCATTGGGAGCATGACTTGATTCTTTTCTTAGCATTTGCTTCCTGATCTTTGTGTCAATTATGACACAAAGCCTTCTCGCAACATGCCGAGGCCCTTTTAGAAGGGCTTTGATTATTTTCTGTTCAATAATTTGGGTCTTTCCTTCTTGTCTTATTTGTTGATACTCTGCTCATTAGTTGAATAGAGAAATATAAATATACCTAGCCATGTTCCCCAAAGAGGGTTTCTGTGTATCTGTATGTATATATGTGTGTTACATTCACAGTGCATGCACACATATACATGTGTGTATGTAAATAAAATACAATACACATATACACACATAAACTCTGTATAAACATATACGTTTAAAACATGTGTGTAGATATAAAAATCATGTTATGTTTGTAATGTTTCTGTGTGTAGATATTATATATACTAGGTTTAAGTGAAATCACTTGATCTTCATTTTGTATAGAGCTACCACTAGCACTAGCACTGGCAGTACCTAATAAGTCACTTTCCAGAATCTATTAAGCAAAGAAATGAATAGGGTTGTTCTCTGATACCTATACCATTCTCTGAGGGGAGGGGAGCAAATAGGAGGAAAGGAGAAAGAAGAGGTGAAAAGGAGAGGAAAGAGAAGAGAGGGATGGGGAAGGGATGGGAAAAGAGGAGAAGGAATGGAAGGGGGAGAGAGAGAGGGAAGATACAGGAAGGAGAAGGTAGGGGAGAGGAAACCCAGGGGAAAGGATAGATAATACATTGGTTGAAGTAGAAATTATAATGATTACAGTGAGGGATCTTAACATGGAATTATCATGGTCACAAGTTAAACATACTCTACAGATGCAGATCGATTTTTTTTTCTCCACCAAAACTCAGGTTCTAACTTTCAACTTGTCATGTGGTGAGGCAACATGTTCCCTTTTTATAGGTTGGGATGTGGCCAATTGCAACATTGCTCTAAATTTTGACCTAATTAACACATGGCATGAACATCCTCTTCTTCTCTTCATGTGATGGGAAGTGGCAACTCCATCTTATTCTGAAATGATGTTCTTCTCATCTGTGCTCCTGAAGTACAGGAAATTTGTCATATTCAAAGGTCAATCAATACCCAAAACAGTACAGAACGTTTCTATCTCTGTTTATGTTGGATAAAAACCATTATCCGAGTGTCTGCCTGCCCCACTTATGGACACACCACTCATTGCATCCTGATCCTATATCTGAAAAAAAAAATAATAATGCTGAAATAAAGAGTACCAAATGATCTTGAAAGGAGTTGAAGACATTGTTCATTTAAAGAAGAGAGAAAAAAGAAAAAGAAATGCCAGAATGATCATTTCCCTATCCAAGACTTAGATACATTTTAACCCCTTTCTTTATAAGGATCCCCAACAGATTTCCATTTATTTTTTCAAGCTACTAGACATAAATTCTATTTGGTTTTATTCATTCATTAATATTTGATAAGGATTTACTTAAAATCTACTGAGTATGTAGCACTTTTCTAAATACTGTAGGACATATAGAAGATATAGAAGATAGGGTCACTGCCAGAGATGAATTTATAATAGCAGTGGGGATACAAGGCAGTGGCATATTAGACCAAAATGATTAGGTCTTTTCCTCAGGTAACTTTACTTTTACTTTTTTTCCCTCTTTTTTATTCATTGTTGTAAGGAAATGTTCCATTGGAAAAGGGGGAGAAGAATAGATTAAAAAACATGGGTTAGATAAAATGAAAACACAAAAATGTATTGGCATCTTAAAGATCTGGATGCAAATTCTGCCTTTTTATGAAAATGTGTGTACATGTATATACATATATATGCATGTATGTATACATGCATAAAGTTTAATTATAGTTTCCTAATGAAAAATGGGTAAGATTGGAGAAAGGAAAAAACTACTATAACTGCAGAGGTTGAAAATAGAAATGGGAGAAAAAGTAAGTCAGTTGAAGAGAACAGGAGTGTTGCAGAGGAGTATACAGACATTTGGCCTATCTTTGTCTGATGGTCTTCACAGAGGAATTACAGGTCCCTTGGTGCCACAGTGGAACATCAGAGTGTAAGATGAACTGAACGGCCAGTGATGGCCAACAATAAAAGCACAGGGCAGTTGGGCCTGTGGATACCCTGAAATAATTATCTTTGCTGGGTTGTCATATTAACTAGCACACAGGTTATTTGACTATGCTTTTGACATAGCTTTTGCAAGCAGGGAAAGTCACAAAAGGAAAGTTCTTTGTCTCAGTGTTTTGGACACCAGCTGCTCCATACCTTTGTGTGTTTGGGGGCCACCATCTTAATGCCTTTTCATGAATAACTAGTCCCAAGCAGTGTCAATGTTCATGTTCTTCATGCATACTAATGAAGAGTGTACAGCTCTCATAGTTATAGTCTACATATGGAACCCAAGATTCACAGAATCTATTTCATGGAGGTATTTTCTCGTGCTCTTTTCTATGAATCCATTTTAGAGATGGATGTGTTCCAGAGAGATAGATGTAAAGAATTACTGGTTTTGATCGTAAACTCCTTGAAGGACGCCTACTTTTTCCTTTATGTCTCCCAAGAGGGCCAAACAGTATGTTTAGCACGCAAGTTATGTTCACTCAATAAATGTTCAATAAGACTTATTGATGTCAAAAGCACTAGGTATGTGGCATCTCAGACTACATATGGGGCTCTTAGGCCCCTCTATGTCCTTCAGGAGTTAAACTAAAAGGAGTTAAAGTACCCTGCTATTTCTTCTGGAGCCTTGATTTTGAGAAAAGGCCCAGATCAGCCATTCTTCATTTTCTTCATGTTACCTCCATCCTCCAACCTGCTTTTCAGCTTTTTATTATATTTCATCTTCCCCAGTTAGAATGTAAGCTCCTTTAGGGTAAGAATTCTTTCTTTCCTCTCTGTCTCTGTCTTTCTTTGTCTCTCTCCCTTCCACCCTCCCCCCTTTCTTCTTGCCTTTTTTTCTTCTGCTTATACTTTCATTCCTAACACTTAATACAAACCCTGGCACATAGTAAGTGCCCTAATAATACTATTTTACTTTATTTACGAGCTGCCCATAGTTTTGCTTCATTAAAAGTGCTTAATAAATTACAAACTCAGAATGGGGACAGACCTCAGAAGCACTTAGTCCTGTCCATAGCACACCTAATAAGGAGTCTACTCTCTATTATATCTGATGAAATGGAAGATGTAATAATGAAATTTGAGTCAAAAGTTCCTAGCTTGGTGGCTCATTTTACAGATTCAGTAAGAAGACTTTTAGAAAATAGGATTTTTTTTCTTGATTGGAGGGTTAGAATCATATCAAAGTCAGTGGCATAAATATAATCTGTTCCTCAAAAAAAAAATTCAGGAAGATTCCTTTATTCTTTTTTTTGTGAAGTAATTGGGGTTAAGTGACTTTCCCAGGGTCATACAGCTAGTAAGTGTCAAGTGTCTGAGGCCAGATTTGAACACATGTCCTCCTGAATCTAAGGCCAGTGCTTTATCCACTGTTCCACATAGCTGCCCCCTCCTTTATTCTTAATTAACATGAAGGCAATCACATCTTTTTGGGGAAAGGGATTCTCTCCTTTAGGATCCCTGAAAAACACAAACTAATCTGAATTGGAAAAGTACACTGTGATGCACACAGCCTCCTTTTAGCACGAAGTTATTTCTTGTTTGCTTTCCTTGTTAATTGCTTCTTCCTTTGGTGTCACCCATGATGGCCACATACTAGCCAGATATAA
The DNA here is from genome assembly GCF_019393635.1 of Dromiciops gliroides. Lineage (NCBI taxonomy): Eukaryota > Metazoa > Chordata > Mammalia > Microbiotheria > Microbiotheriidae > Dromiciops > Dromiciops gliroides. Next base: position 83,919,435 of record NC_057865.1, read on the forward strand.
CTGTTTTGGGGTTTGCCTCTTGCTCAGGACAGTACATTGTATTTTTTTGTTTGTTTTTTGTTGTTGGTGGTTTTTTGGGTGGGGCAGTGAGGGTTAAGTGATTTGCCCAGGGTCACACAGCTAGTAAGTGTCAAGTGTCTGAGGTTAGATTTGAAGTCAGGTCCTCCTGAATCCAGGGCTGGTGCTTTATCCACTGCGCCACCTAGCTGCCCCAGGACAGTACATTGTTATAGAAAAAATACTGACTTTAGAGTCAGAAAGGAGACTGGCTTAATGTAATCTCTTTGTTTATTATGTGTGGCCTCAAGAATTCAAAAGTTAGATTCAACAGTTACTAGATGATTTGTAATTTGGGGCTAAACCCTCAGGAGGATCTAACATTTAGATCAGACATCTAACTTTTCTTGGGCCTATTATAACCATCTCTAAATTGAGATGAATTAGTGATCACCAAAGTTCCTTCCAACTTTAACATTCTGTGACTTCTATGACTTATGGTTCCAAAACTCTGGCATGAAACCATGACAACCAGCAATCAATTAAATAGAGAGGGAGGCAGTCTGGAAATCACTAAGTCAGCACTGATGAAAGGGAAGCCAAACTGTAAGAAGGTCCCATCTATCTCATCCCTGCCTTCAATCTCTCCCTCTTCCTAGTTTAGATTCTCTTTGAGATAACCTCATCTATAAATCACATCCCTCTTCAAATTGTTATACTGCATCTGGACCCATACAAGATAATTATAAAGGGACAAGCAGTGGAGGGCCAGGAATTGTGACATTCCCTTGCTATTCATCCTTCATTCTCATAGAGGACCAAGAACATCATAACAGTGATAGCTTGACGTGCATTTAAGTGAGGCAGAGCTGTGCAGAGTCATCAGCCTCACTTTCTCCTCCAGAGTCAACAGAGTACAGTGGCAAGATATGTCAAGACAACTGGTGATAGCCCAGGATGACATCCCCTTAAAGTCCAGATGAAGAATTGGTTGTCACTCAGTCAAGGAGAATCCTACCTATGGATGCATGTAGTATCATCTTCCCTTAGTTACTATAGCATCCAAGTAATGTTGACTTTCAGGCCCAAAAGATCCAATTCTGTATATGAATGAAATGACAAACTAAACATCTCCTATAATTAATTACCAAAGTGTTTTCCTGTATATTTTTTCTTCATTAATCTTAAAGAACAAGGCTTTATTTAATCTGAATCCCTCCCACAAAAACCAAACAAAATAAAACAACAGCAAGAAAGGTTTGGTTGCTCATTACTTTGTAGTTTTTAGTGTCATCAAATAGAATAGTGTGTAATTGTGCATTGGTCCTTATCTCAAAGTTGGTTTTTTTTTTCATTTTTCTCTCACTTGCAGTTTTGAATCAAGGCTTTCAAACTTGTTATCCATTATAATTACTGTAGCTTGAATTCCATCCAACCCTTTCCTAATACCTGCTGTGTTCTAACAAAGTAAATACAGCCATTTAAAACCTTAGAAGCCAAGAGATGTCAACAGTTGGAGGGAATTCAGAGAAAAGCAAGGGAAATGATTAAGAGGCTGGAAGGATTTATTTGTGAGAAAAGAGTAAAAGAACTAAATATGTTTGGCTTGGCTATGCAATGACTAAGGAGGGATATATGAGTCTCCAAGAATTTGAAGTGTAGAAATATGGTGGAGGAAAAGTGATTTTTAGAGTGGGAGAGAGAATTTAATTATGGCAATGAAATGCATTTGAAAACAAAAAAGGGAAAAAAGAGACTGATGATCAAAGAAACATTTTTATGCTCATATATGGTTGCATAAACCCGTGCTGATCTCTAGAAGATATAGAATGGGGAGAAGTAAGCTAAGAGAATTCAAGTCAAAAAGCATTTATGAAGTACCTACTATGTGTCAGGCACTGTGCTACATACTGGGAAAACAAAGAAAGGCCAAAACAAAATAAAACAACAATCCCTGATCTTGTAGAATTAACCTTGTAATGGAGGAGAAGAGAAGTGTGGGATAATGAAAGTAATACTGGAGTTCTTGACGTGGTGATCAGAAAACTTGGATCCATTTCTTATTGGGTCTAGATATTTGACTAGAAACAAATGAGTGAATCCCTCTGAAAACCCATTTTCTCATCTGTAGAAAACAGATAATTGTATTTCAATATTATCTCACACGATGGCTGTAAGGCTATTCCTTTGTAAATTGTAAGTCATATGTAGTATATATTATACACATGTACATTTATATGTGTGTATATATCTATACATATGTGTGTGCACTATTTTTCACAAATCACAACTCATCTACTGTTTGACTTAGAAAGGTATTAACGTTATGAGAAGGAGATTACTTCTGTGGTCAGACATCTACTCCATTTTGTTCCCAGTCACTAAAAGTGAGAGATAGGACTTTTTAGCCGTGTTTACTTATTATAATCCAACAAAATGTTACAAGTTTGGTTCTCCCAAAATGTGCGTAACCTTCATAGGGCCATCAGATCAAAGATTTACAGGTGAAAGTTGCCTTCGAGGTCATTTTATAAAGCCTCTTCATTTTACAGCGAAGACCAGAGTTTCAGTAACTTGCTCAAGGTTGTTTGGTCATTTTTCAGTGCTATCTGACTCTGTGACTCTTTTGGGGGGGGGGGGGGGTTCTTGGCAAAGATGCTGGAGTGTTTTGCCATTTCCTTCTTCAGCTCATTTTGTAGATGAGGAAACTGAGGCAAACAGGGTTAAGTGACTTGCCCAGGAACACACAGCTAGTAAGTGCAAAATTTGAATTCAGGTCTTCCTAACTCCAGGCCCAGTGCTCTATCCATTGAACCACCTAGCTGCCTTTGCTTAAGGTTACATAAATAGGAAATAACAGAGCCAGTATTTGTGTTCCAATTCTCCAGATCCAATCTACCATTCTTTCCTAGATACCACGCGAAGCTCATTATTAAATGATATGACCAGTATTAGAAGATGTGATCCTCTGGTCTAATATTCTACCCTCTTCCTAGTATCATTGTTCAGTGCCAAAACACAGTATCTTGTGCGTGTATGTGTGTGTGTGTGTGTGTGTGTGTATGTATGTGTGTATATATGTATTTATATGTGTGTGATCTACATCCAGTAGGTACAAAGTAAGACTTCATTGATTCAGTCTATGCTCTTCTCACCCCATGGATAAGTTCCTTGGAGGAAAGTCATTATGAACATCCAGAAAACAAATAACTACAACCATAAATGAGGCTCCCTGTTTTGCAGGCATATTATCTAGCTCCATTAACTGCCCCCATTAAGTTGTCCAGCATGATCACTCAAATCCTGATTATTCTTTCACCATATTGACATTTCCATCCACTCTCTGTATAACTTTGGTGCATTCTGTCAGCTACCTGTTTTTCTCATGTTATCATATGTCCTTTCTGGGAACTAACTAAACACAAGTTTCATTAGCTTAGCAAATATGTGTACTCTGGAAACCCCTGACATGTAACACATATATCAACTTTCGATACAAATATGTCAATAAAATGGCATAAATTTCCTATTTAGATGACATATTTAGAGTTACTCAGAGATAATACATACTCCTTATTTTATAGATAAAGAAACTGAGGCCCATATATGTGAAGTGTCTAGCTTAAGGTTAGCCCAGTTTCCTCTAAAGGATTAATTCAGAGCTGTTATCTGTGCTTTATAGTATGACTGTATCTAAGAAATGGCATGCCATCCTACTGTGTTAAAGGTGAATTAATGCAATCAGCTTCTTTTGGTACTTGGAACAAAAAGCCCTTTTGTGATGGTGTCCAAATCAGTCTTCCTCTCTTATTATATTCGATCCTCCTTGGTAGCAGTGGGGTTATAGTAAAGCGCCTGCTCCTGCTCCAAGTCAGTAAACATTTATAGAGCACTTACTATGTAGTGGACCCTATATAAGCACTGAAAATATAAATACTAGCTTTAAAAAGATGATCCCTACCTTCAAGGTACTTACATTCTAATGGGGGGAGACACTATTTATAAAGAATCTAAAAAGGGACTTGGTGAGAGGAGAAGGCACCCTTATGAGGGAATGATAGAGAAAGAAGTGTTGAGAGTGAAGACTGGAGAGGAATGAAGGAGTGAATGAGTCTGGCCTGGGGTCTTTTCTTAAAATGAAGGGTCCATAAGGAACCAACCAATCAGAGAAATGGTTATGGCAGCACACTGATTTTATAGTGGGAGAGAGAAGCAGGGTTGGAGTGAAATTTCTAAAATGAGAAAGTTGCTGGAGCATAATAGAGAAAGAAGCAATGTATTCATTTATACTACTTCTACACTGTATGAACAAAACTGTCAATTAGCAAATTGGGAAGATGTGGACAAAACACCACTCGATATGCTGCCAACAGAACATCTTTGAAAACACCCACACACGCACAGACAGACAGACAGACACACACACACACACACACACACACACACACACACATATCTGTTGCTCTGAGTGAAGTTTCCTGAAATAAAATTTCACTCTGAGGTTTTCTGAAATAAATTTCAATATCAAAAGCAGGTCACTTGGGGTTCACTTTAGGAATTCCCATTCATTTAAACAAAGTGAACCTTGAACATGCCTTCTGTTCAGAGGACTATGCTGTGATGGTCTGCACTCAGTTTTTTGAGAAAATTCAGTTCTTCAATCAATATTTATTAACTTCCTACTATGTGCCAAGCATTTTGCTAAGCCCTGTGCATATATTAAAAAAAAAGCAAAAGATAGTCCCAGTTGAATGGACGCTGAGATGCTTGTCTTCAGTAAGCTTGCACTTGTCTAGTGAAGTGTGTGTCTAGAGTCAGACAAGACCACAGTCTTCTTTAGACAAGCACTGTCATGCTACCAGTAGCTCAATACCAAATTCCTTACTTCTCGTTGTCGTCTTATACCAGGAGCTACATTTGGGTCCAGTTTCTTTCTGCAGTTATTCAAGGGCAGTCTTTTATTACTGCAATAAACATAAAGTTCAGATTACTTAAGGCAAAGATAAAAGTATTAGGTACATCAATCCTCTGACTTATATCTGTCTGGTTGGCTGATTAACATGAACTTGCAATCAGTTGGAAAGAGCACAGTGCCCAGCCTGGATTAAAATTTTTGATCTCAGTATGCCTTGCTTAGCTTTTTGCAGTGCAAATGGTTACATCTGTTCTTACAATACTTTCTTACACTTCATTCAACTTGCTAAGGCATCTTGCATGCCTTTTTGAGAATGTTACACATCAAATTTCAGGGGTCCTCAATTAGTCAGTCTAGATATACCAGAACTCAAAAGGTTGACCTACTAGGTATATAAGCCAATTGATGCTGCCATGTGCTAGTCTCTGCGATTTGCTACAATTCCCATCTGGAAGAATAACAGAACCCTTTAGATTTGCTGCTCTTTCCTTTCCTGTGATCAAATGTCAAAAATATCTCTTTCCCACAAAAGTTTGGGGAATCCTAGCCTAGACAATTGAGATTTTATTCTATTCTTCCCTAGGTTAGTAAGGGAGGTTCCTAGCTGTTAGAAAGCTACTAAAAGAGATAATACTGTAAACACATTTCTTTTTCATTGATTTAAAAATAGACCTTTTCTTCATATTGCCAGCTGGAAAATTTGTCGCTAATCTCATGACCCTTCCTTCTCAATGGGAAAATACAAGGCATTTTGTTTTGAATTAATTGTATGTTTCAGGGTGTCCTGATGTTCCTTAAAATAAAACACACATTTGTATAATTTAACCCTTCCCTGCAAATAAATCCCCAAAGTACAACCCTGCCTTTAGCCAGGGCATTTGTTCACATTATTAACCTGATTTATGTGGAAATTATTTTTATGTTACTCCCCACCCCCATTACACTTTCTTTTTCTTTCTTTAGAATTGGACGGTTATACCAAGTGCTGTGTTTTCCTTTCCTGAAAAGATTTATGGACTGTTTTAATACAGATTAGTGAAAGCGCAATACCAAAGCACTGTAGGTGGTGAGACTCAGTTATCATGTGTATGATTAGTTTCACCTTGTAGCTGTGTCTCCGAAAATGCAATTAACAGTTTCATATTCAGCATAGCTAGCTTTTATTCCTGCTGCATGGTGTGCAACATTTGCATCATAAAAAAACTAATTGGTAAACACAGTCTTGCCAGCTTCTCTGCAATTCACCCAATTCTCTTAACGTTAATTGGCTCAGCTTCAACACACATTGGATGGGTTTTCAAAGGCTGCCGCAGATTAGAGAGCTCGCAAGCACTTGTGTTTCACAGAACTGACTCTAAGGAGACTCAGGGAAAAAAAATATATATTTTAAATTAATGCTGAATGCAGGCAGACTCTCTTGTCCAATCGTTGCTATAGAAACTGTTTTGTCTGCTAATCTGATAGCAGTGTGTATGTTTATTGGTACACATCTCTAATGACCTTCAGAGACTAACTCAGCTGGAGAGGACTCTTCTACCTCTGTGGTCAGAGGCAATGGCTAAGTGATTACATCCTAAGCTCAGTTGTTGTTGCTTGTAGTGAACTCTCTTTTTCTCTTTACAACTCTCCATCCATGCCTTTTGCTCCTTTAGCTCATCTAGACCTTAGTGAGTATTGTGAAACCTGATGTGATGGTTCTGAGCTCCAGATGTGTGTCTGACACTGTGGTGTCAGCTATGTAAAGTTTAAACAACACATTCATACTAAAGATTTGTGTCTTGTGAAATTTGGCAGTTTGTCAACTTTCTGGGTTGGAATTTGATCATAGAAATCCTTCTCTGGAATCTTTTTCTCTCTGTTTTCACCCTGTGCTCTTCTCTGCCCCCACTTCTGCTAATCTCACCACCCTCACTCATCCCTCCCCCAGTAGTCATAAATTGATCCAAAATAGTTGTATAAAACTTTAGAAATTTAAAAAAAAACCCTGTATTTGTAATTCTTCTGGGAGAAATAGTACAGTGCATGATTTACTACTTGTTGGTCTGAATTTAAAATCCATGGAGGAAACTCTTATTTCTAGAGCAGAGTAAAACAACCCATGCTAATCCATGCAATTTGTGTGTTTCTATTGAAGTTATAGGTGCCAAATAAGGCTATGTTACTGACACGCCGTCACTTTGAAAAAACAGTAGCATGTAATATGTGAGAAAGGCTACCTGAACTTCTACAGTGACATGGCTGAGGTTTTATTAGCCAAGAAACCCTTCTTTAAATCTGAGAATCTGTTGACTTCACTTTTAATTACCAGGACTGAATGCATGGATGTTTTTCCATAACCATTTAACACAGGAGCTGTCAGACAATTGAAATAAGCAGAAGTGTTCGTGATCTGTTTTGAAATCCTACAAATAGCTAGAAATTGCAGGAGGGAGAGAGAGAGAGGAAAAAAGGAGAGAGAAGAGATAGACAGAGAAGGAAGGAAGGAGGGAGAATCGACAAGCATTTATTAAACTCCTTAAGGGAGGGAGAAAAGTCTTCATAAATTTACTGTTTGCTACCATAATTAGTTAGTTTCAGTCAGCATGTTGTGTTATGCTTTATAATAAATGGCAACTAACAGTATATCAGTATGGGTAACATAGATATACAATAGATTTATATGGGGGAAAAGCATTTATCTAGTCCTGCCAAACAGAGATGAAGGCAGATGGACAACTCCCATGGAACAATAAAGAAATAAAATGAGATGTAGGTTAAAACTGAAAGTTGCTGTTAGGAGAATAGAGAATAATTGTTAGTATCAATGCCTTTTGGCCATATTTTTTACAGGTCACACTGTCTGAACACCTTTTCAGGGAAAAACGTTTGCTCTCTAAGTCTTATACCACCATCCATCTCTAATCTAGCTCATCCTTTTCCATGAAGTAACAAATAAGAAAAGGAAAGAAATGATGTCTCAGAGAAGTAAGTAGACAGTCCCCTGAAGAGTCAGGATCCATCTGGGGTCTCACACTAAAAGAAAACAAGTGGGGGCCCTGTAATATTTGTGAGGTGAAGCTAGACTACCCAAGTGTACATCTATTGTGGTGACCCAAGAATGAGGTAAGGGGGAAATAAGAAAAGAAATACTTCTCCTCCACTGTCAACTCTAAGTCCTCAACTTTGGTTTTCCACATACCCCTTGGGATTTGTAAAAAGTAGTAGAGATAGAAAGAAAGACAGGGAAGTAGATGAGAGGAGTAAAATAAAAAGAAGATATACCCAACCTGAACTAGAGGGATGGAATAAGAGTTGCATAAAGACCAGGACCCACTGCTTCTTATCAAACTTAAAAAGGCGTGCTTCATATCTAAAAACTTAAACTTAGGTTTTAATGTGTTGGGTAACTTTTTTTCTTTTTAACTTGTCTAGTGTATCAATAGATGAAGAAAAAGCCTTTCTAAAAACTACAAAACCCTTTCCTACTGAAAACATTAGAAAGAATAGAAATAAATGGAGCCTTTCTTAAAATAAGTATCTTGATAAAGCCAAGAGCAAGCATTATCTGTAATAGGGATAAGCTAGAAGCCTTCCCAATAAGATCAGGAGTAAAGCAGCAAAGTCCATTATCAACACTATTATTCAATATTGTATTAGAAAAGCTAGTTATAGCAATAAGACAAGAAAAATTAATTGAAGGAATAAAAATAGGCATTGAGGAAACAAAACAATCACTCTGCAAATATGATCTTGTATTTAGAGAAGCCTAGAGGATGAACTAAAAAAAATGATTGAGACAATTTTAACAAAGTTGTAGGATATAAAATAAACCCACATAACTCATCAGTGTTTCTACACATTACCATGAAACCCAACAAAAAGGAATAGAAAGAGAAAAGCCCTTGCCAAGACAAGCCCACAGACTATATGAACATAATAACAAAACCTTTTTTTCCACACAAAGACAGATCTAAACAATTAGAGGAATAATAATTGGTCATGGGTAGGCCAAGGCAATATAATAAGAATTCCAGGTCTACATACTTTACTTATTCAGTGTCATACCAATCAAATTACTAAAGAATTATTTTATAGTTAGAAAAAAATAATAGAATTTATTTGGAAAGATAAAAAGTTAAGGACATCAAGGAAATCAATGAAAAAAGAGGTGAAAGAAGGTGGCCCAGCAGTACCAGATTTCAAACTCAATTACAGAGCAGTGATAATCAAAAGAATCTGGTAAAACAGAGCAGTGGATCAGTGGAATCGATTAGAAAAATAATACACGGTGTTAAATAACCATAGTAATTTAGGGTTTAACAAATCCAGACCTGTCGGGGATTTTAAAAATCTAAGCATTGGGTACAAGAACTCACCATTTAACAATTGCTAGGAAAACTGGAGAACAATCTGACAGAAAGTAGGCATAGACCAACATCTCACATGATATACCAAGATAAGGTCAAATGGGTACATTGTTTATACACAAAGGTTGCTATCATAAATAAATTAAGGTAACATGGACAATTTTACTTGTCATATCTATGGCTAAGGGAAGAATTTATGACCAGAGATAGCAAGTATTACAGGAAATAAAATGGATAGTTTTGATTATGTGACATTAAAAAGATTTTGCACAAACAAAACCAATGCAGCCAAAATTAAAAGAAAAGCAGGAGGGGGCGGCTAGGTGGCGCAGTGGATAAAGCACTGGCCCTGGATTCAGGAGTACCTGAGTTCAAATCCGGCCTCAGACGCTTGACATTTACTAGCTGTGTGACCCTGGGCAAGTCACTTAACCCCCATTGCCCTGCAAAAGAAAAGAAAAGAAAAGAAGGAAATGGGGGAAAATTCAAGCAAGTTTCTCTGATAAAGGCCCCATTTCTCAAATATATAGGGAAATGAGCCAAATTTTATAAAATTACAAGCCATTCCCCAATTTATAAATGGTCAAAGGATATAAACAAGCAGTTTTCAAAAGAAATAAAAGCTATCCATAACCATATAAAAAAATGCTCTAAGCCACTGTCAGTTAGAGAAAAGCAAATTAAAACAGCAGTGAGAGTACCACCTCACATCTATCAGATTGGCTATTATGACAAAAAAGGAAAAAAGATAAATGCTGGAGGAGATGTGAAAAAAATATGGACCCTAATGCACTGTTGGTAGAGTTGTGAACTAGTCCAACCATTTTGGAAAACATCTTGGAATTGTGCCTAAAGGGTACTACTAGGTTTGTATTCCAAAGGGATAAAAAAAAAAAAAGAATATGACTTATATATACAAAACTCCCCATATTTATAGAAGTTCTTTTTGTGGTAGCAAAGAATTTGAAATTGAGGAGATACCCATCATTTGGGGAATCACAGAACAAATTGTGGCATATGATCATGGTGAATGCTATTATGATATAAGAAATGATGAGTAGGATGATTTCAGAAAATCCTGGGAAGACTTATATAAGTGATGGATGCAAAGTAAAGCAAGCAAAATCAGGAGAACATTTTACACAGTAATAGCAATACTATAATGATGATGTATAACCTATGTCAAATTGTTTGCCTTCTCAAAAAGGGAAGGAGAAAGGGAGAGAATTTGGAACTCAAAGTTTTAAAAATGGATATTAAAAATTGTTTTTACATGTAATTAGGTAAAATAAAATAATAAATAAGGGAAAACCAACTTAGAGGAACTTAAATTTCTTCATAGAACTTCTTTACTTTTTCATCTATACAGATGTTGCTATATTCAGTTCAGTTATCTTCATGGTGGTTTTTTGTTGTTCTTTAATTATAGTAAAGATGAGCGTTGCTATGTAAAATTACCTAATTTCTCATTAAAATGTTTCTTATTGCCTTTGGGCAAACAATAAAACCATTTCCCCCAACACTTTTATTTACCTTTTCTTTTCTTAAATGAAGAAATTACTTGAGGTCAGGGACTATTTTTGCCTTTTTTCGTATCCCCAGGACTTAGCCCAGAGCCTGACACAAATTAATGTTTATTGGTTAAAATATTTCTTAGTTAAACATTTATTGGTTAAAACTGTTTATTGATTAAAATGTATATTGGTTAAAATATTTAACAAATGTTTATTGGTTAAAAAATTACTATAATGATCATCAAATATGAAAGAATTAGTTATTCTGATCAATACAAAAGATCCAAGTCAATTCCAAAAAACCCATGATGAAAAATGCTAGCCACCTCCAGAGAGACATGTGATGAACTCTGAATGCAGATTGAAGCTTTTATTTTTATTTTCTGTTTTTTGCTTTTTATTGTTGTTTTTTGAACCATGATTAATATGGAAATATGGGTTATATTATTTCATATATATATAATTGGTATATTACTTGCCTTCTCAATGGGTGGGAGAGGAGTGGGAGAGAGGGAAAGAATTGGTACTCAAAAAATTTTAAATTAAGATTAAAAACCAATAAATAAATAAATGATTGAGCCTAAAAAGCAAAAACAAAAACAAAACAAAAAGAAAAAAAATCTTATCTAGTAGCAGTCTGTTATTTCTTAAAATCATGAGGATGGCTCATCTAGGTGGTACAGTGGATATAAAGCACCAGCCCTGGATTCAGGAGGACCTGAGTTCAAATCCAGCCTCAGACATTTGACACTTACTAGTTGTGTGACCCTGGGCAAGTCACTTAACCCCCATTGCCTTGCAGAAAAAAAAATCATGAAGATGATAATGATTACAACAACTCATTACAATAACAATTACAATAATATTCTGCAAAAATTTAAAAACAGTGCTTTTAATGGACATTGCCATAGCAGATACTCATAGTCTCCAAGTTACATATAATGAAAAGCATTTAAAATAAAAAGACCTGGTAGAAGAAAAGAAAATCATGTGGAAATAGACAGGTCCTTGTCTGTGTTATGCTGATGGATACTAGAATTTTCCCAAAAATCCCTTAGTGAACCAGCAGATAATAACTCTACAATCCAGTGTTTTTATTCTGTTACTCCTCTACCCTGCTCGAAAAACCCTGTTGTTATATTCACTAAGACTTTTAGGATAACCTGTATACTCAATATACTAGGAATTAGCTCCTATAGCACCCTTTGAGTAGCATTGTTGCAAGCGTTGAGCCATCCCTCTCTTTTTATCTTTTGTTTTTAATAGATAATTAGCTCAACTTTTCTAATACTTTTTCTGAATGAAATCTTCAGATTCTTTTTGCAAGTGTTATTCACCTCATTTAACCAATGAGGAAAGTGAAGATCAAAAGATATAAGTGATTGGCCCAGAGTCATGAGAGTAATATTGAAGCTGGGACTTGAGACTGGTTCTGATTGAAAATCCAATGTTCTTTTTCATTGTACCATATTACCAAGTACCCTGGTTTCTTGAGAACTTTCTAAGTCTGTCTGGAGAGTTCGTACAGGTTTGTTGCTGCAGAAAGGGTCCACGGTATTATTTTTAAAATAGGTAAGCATTTGAGAGATTGAGTTCCCTCCTTGGGAAGCACATTGCTCCTTGGATATCACAGTGTTACGATCAGGCAGTGCAAAAGGTTACAAGCGTAAGGATTTTTCCCTCTCTTTAGGACTTCCGTTTCATGTCTCACCACACCCATCCACAACTGCTTAAGAAAACATAACGCAGTGAGAAGGATCTCCAGAGAATCTGATAGCTCACTCATCCAGACACACAGAACAAAGAGTAAAGAGCAGGAGCCATAGGCCACAATTCAAAATGCAAGGGATGATTCAAGGCAGTAAGCAGATAGGTTCTACATTTTTTACAAGTTTCTACTTGGTGAATGAATGGCTCTCCCTCTGTGCTCAGCCTCCCTAGGCTCTTTGTGTACCCCACCCTCAGTCACACACACCTTCACAAGGTGATAGTGTTGTTCTGCTGTGCTGAGACTCCTGAATCTTGTGATGACCTGTGTGATCCTAACCAAGTTGAAGGTGTGAGCTCTAAGATGAACAAAGGCTGGGATCCTTAAGGCAGGGTGAAGGTGGAAGCTGCTTCATCTTTATAAGATTGTCAGAAGAGAGAATATGTCAGGGGATAGGGAGGGAAGCTTTCATAATGTCCAAAGCAAAGATCCAGGGAGCAAAGGTAAGAAATCAGAAGATAAAAGAATCAAAAACAAGTAAAAAAAAATTAAGGACAGTGGATCTCAGGTTTCATGTCCAGGATCCCATAGTTAGTGTGCAGTTCTCTGAAAAAAATATTCCTCCTTCCATTCCCTAGCCATCCTTCTTAACAAAGAATAAGAAAGGGAGGGGGAAAGTTCACCAA